>NW_024040040.1:58514415-58633953 GCF_014851395.1 Micropterus salmoides | reverse complement strand
TTGACTGTGTCAGGATCGGTCCTCCATCGCGGGGTGGGAGAGTTATCAAGCAGTAAAGTTTGGTTCAGATGTGAGCATGTACACTGAAGTTACAACAACTTCCTGTGTCATGGCGAAGACTTGATCTCTGACGCCACGCCACGGACACACCCATTGACGAAAACTCGCAAATAGCACAACTTTTCATCTTCAATGCCTTTAGAAGGCACAGCACAATTTGAAGTCGGTCGGACTAAATCCCTAGGAGGAGTTCGTTAAAGTACGAAGTGTGTAAATCATCCAAAATTTGACGTAAAATTCAAAATGGCCGACTTCCTGTTGATTTTAGGGCATCGCTCCAAGAGCTTTTTTGTGCGTCTGGACAAGATACACGTACCACAGAAAATTCGTGCACGTAGGTGAAACGTGCGGCGGGGGCTGCTTCGTTAAAAGTCACTTCCTGTTGCCAGCAGGTGGCGCTATGACTGTGTGAATGTCAGCATGTACATGTGTTCAGGGGGGACTCTCATCCTACATGTACAGTTTGGCAGATGTGAGCATGTACACTGAAGTTACGACAACTTCCGTGTCATGGCGAAGAGTTGATCTTTGACGCCACGCCACGGACACGCCCATTGACGAAAACGCAAATAGCACAACTTTTCATCTTCAATGCCTTTAGAAGGCACAGCACAAATTTGAGGTCGGTCGGACTAAATCCCTAGGAGGAGTTCGTTAAAGTACGAAGTGTGTAAATCATCCAAAATTTGACGTAAAATTCAAAATGGCCGACTTCCTGTTGGGTTTAGGCTCGCTCCAAGAGGCTTTTTGTGCGTCTGGACAAGATACACGTACCACAGAAAATTCGTGCACGTAGGTGAAACGTGCGGCGGGGGCTGCTTCGTTAAAGTCACTTCCTGTTGCCAGCGGTGGCGCTATGACTGTGGGTGAATATCAGCATGTACATGTGTTCAGGGCGGGACTCTCATCCTACATGTACAGTTTGGTGCAGATGTGAGCATGTACACTGAAGTTACGACAACTTCCGTGTCATGGCGAAGAGTTGATCTTTGACGCCACGCCACGGACACGCCCATTGACGAAAACTTGCAAATAGCACAACTTTTCATCTTCAATGCCTTTAGAAGGCACAGCAAATTTGAGGTCGGTCGGACTAAATCCCTAGGAGGAGTTCGTTAAAGTACGAAGTGTGTAAATCATCCAAAATTGACGTAAAATTCAAAATGGCCGACTTCCTGTTGGGTTTAGGCTATGGCTCCAAGAGACTTTTTTGTGCGTCTGGACAAGATACACGTACCACAGAAAATTCGTGCACGTAGGTGAAACGTGCGGCGGGGGCTGCTTCGTTAAAAGGTCACTTTCTTGCCAGCAGGTGGCGCTATGACTGTGGGTGAATGTCGGCATGTACATGTGTTCAGGGCGGGACTCTCATCCTACATGTACAGTTTGGTCCAGATGTGAGCATGTACACTGAAGTTACAACAACTTCCTGTTTCATGCGAATCATCGACGCCACGGACACGCCCATTGACGAAAACGCGCAAATAGCACAACTTTTCATCGTCAATGCCTTTAGAAGGCACAGCAGAAATTTGACGTCGATCCGACTAAATCCCTAGGAGGAGTTCGTTAAAGTACGAAGTGTGTAAATCATCCAAAAATGGCCGTAAAATTCAAAATGGCCGACTTCCTGTTGACTTTAGGCTATGGGTTCTTGAGGCTTTTTTGTGCGTCTTGATGATACATGTCCCCAGAAAATTCGTACATGTAGGTTGAACGTGAACGAGGGGCTAATTTTCCAATTTTCTAGGTGGCGCTAGCGAGTCATTTTGCCACGCCCATGTGCGAAACTTGTAGAATACGAAATTTTTCACCGTTCTGACATGTTTGCAAATTTTGGTGAGTTTTCGAGTATGTTTAGGCCATGTCATTTGGGCCTACTTTGCAGAGAAAAAAAAAAAAAAAATAAAAAATTAAAGCTGCAAGCAGCGTTGGGCGGGCCCTCGCACTTGTAGCGCGTCCGCGCGTGAGCCGGCCGAGTTGCACTATTCTGGAGCTCTGCCGGTGCGGCTGTGAATTTCCTACGCGGTTGACGCCGCATGAAGGTGCTATATGTCACTTCCTGTGTCCCCTATGTGGAGCTACATAGCACTTGCCGCTATGAATATAAATCGGTATTGCGTGTAGATGTCTGCGGGGTGGGAGAGTTATCAAGCACGTAAATTGTTTCAGATGTGACATGTACACTGAACAATAATGTACCCAAACAATAAAATAAATTCCTTTTATATTTCCCTGCCTTGTTGTTTATGTGTCATACAGAGGAAGAATGTGAGAACAGCACACATTTCATCGTTACTGTGTGTTAGAGCATGGGAGAACAGTGGATACTTTTAATACAGCCCACACCCCTAATACTGTGTAACTATAACAAGTAGAGAACAGAAGAAAAAGATGTTCTTTCTTTACAACTGTCTGCATAGCTTATTCATATTGTGTAATGAATGAAAATAAATAGGCCTACTAGGCTCCTCTCTACTTTGACATTTAAGATTAGCTTTTGATCCACCTTCATACACATGTGACATTACTGTACAACTTGAGAAAGGTGAGTTGTTTTCTGCTCCAGCCTGCCTAAAAGAAAAGCGTTTTTGGGATTAAATGGACTTTATTAGCTGCTGCAGTGCAGGATGAACTCAGAACAGACCCATTTCTCACCTTATTATTCTAAATCATGCAACGAAGAAGAAGAAATGCATAATAAATCCTGGGACAAAATCTGTCCACAAATACTGTACAGCATGTAGTCTGATGAACAAGACTTGTGTTATAGCTGACTTGGGCAGTGAAATTTTTTTAATTCATGTGGTCATAGTTGTCCACAACTCAAATCAGAATATAAGAAGAAATTTTATACCACCTCAAGAAGGCTTCCTATCAGAAAGGTAGGAAGGTATTTCAAATGTACAACTGCAGTACTTAAATCTAAGTAAAGTAATTTCCCTGACATTTTTGTGTTACTTTACTTTAATAGACATGTAACAGGTTTTATACTTCCTGTGAGTATAATCCAATCAATCTTATTTTCATACTGTATATCCGTTGTGTAATTTGATAAATTGTGTTGTATGTCGTGCTCGCATCTCAGAGAAGACTCTGACTGCAACATGCGTCTTTGTAAAGAGAGAAACGGACAGAAAAAGTCTCTAACTCTGCCTGTCAGCTCGCTCTGCTCCGTTAAAACTGAATTTACCATACAGAATTGAATACGAGTGCACTCCAGATTTAGCTGCAGCCAGCTGACCGTGTGCTTCTCCCTATACCGCAGTTCTGTGTCCATGCATGCAGCAAACTGAAAGCACTGTCTGTCGGAGCGTCTACGTGAAAAGAGAAGGAAGACATGCTGGTAGTATTGTCTTCAGAGTTGTTAAACACCTCAGCGCACTGAAGGAAGCCATCTGACTGTGTGAGGGGCAAGATCGTTGATGTCTGCAGGCAGAGTAGGAGCTCTCCTGTCTGACTGGTCCACCAATAGCAGAGAAGATGACCCCTTGAGACACAGCCCCTCCTCATTTGCATAATGAGGACAGAAATTTAAAAAGACAGGCAGAAATAAATACCATGGGTGAAAATAAATAAGGTAAAAAATACAAAGGAAGAATAAAACAGACAAAAATATTAAAACACACACATAAATAAATACATTAAAAAAAGTAATAATAAAGTTGAAGTTAAACAATAAAATAAGGTAATTATAACAAAGGTGAATAAGTAAAGGCACTAATTAAAATATATACATTTATGTCTCCTTGTATAATTTAATTACTACCTATTTATTTACTTTATTTTTTGTGTATTTAATTGGATGCTTATTTTATTGAGCATTTATTTATTTCTGTATTTATTTCTGACTGTGTCAGGATCGGTCCTCCATAGGGGTGGGAGAGTTATCAAGCACGTAAAGTTTGGTTCAGATGTGAGCATGTACACTGAAGTTACAACAACTTCCTGTGTCATGGCGAAGACTTGATCTCTGACGCCACGCCACGGACACCCATTGACGAAAACTCGCAAATAGCACAACTTTTCATCTTCAATGCCTTTAGAAGGCACAGCACAAATTTGAAGTCGGTCGGACTAAATCCCTAGGAGGAGTTCGTTAAAGTACGAAGTGTGTAAATCATCCAAAATTTGACGTAAAATTCAAAATGGCCGACTTCCTGTTGTTTAGGGCATCGCTCCAAGAGGCTTTTTTGTGCGTCTGGACAAGATACACGTACCACAGAAAATTCGTGCACGTAGGTGAAACGTGCGGCGGGGGCTGCTTCGTTAAAAGTCACTTCCTGTTGCCAGCAGGTGGCGCTATGACTGTGGGTGAATGTCAGCATGTACATGTGTTCAGGGCGGGACTCTCATCCTACATGTACAGTTTGGTCCAGATGTGAGCATGTACACTGAAGTTACGACAACTTCCGTGTCATGGCGAAGAGCTGATCTTTGACGCCACGCCACGGACACGCCCATTGACGAAAACTTGCAAATAGCACAACTTTTCATCTTCAATGCCTTTAGAAGGCACAGAAATTTGAGGTCGGTCGGACTAAATCCCTAGGAGGAGTTCGTTAAAGTACGAAGTGTGTAAATCATCCAAAATTTGACGTAAAATTCAAAATGGCCGACTTCCTGTTGGGTTTAGGCTATGGCTCCAAGAGACTTTTTTGTGCGTCTGGACAAGATACACGTACCACAGAAAATTCGTGCACGTAGGTGAAACGTGCGGCGGGGGCTGCTTCGTTAAAGGTCACTTTCTGTTGCCAGCAGGTGGCGCTATGACTGTGGGTGAATGTCGGCATGTACATGTGTTCAGGGCGGGACTCTCATCCTACATGTACAGTTTGGTCCAGATGTGAGCATGTACACTGAAGTTACAACAACTTCCTGTTTCATGCGAATCATCGACGCCACGGACACGCCCATTGACGAAAACGCGCAAATAGCACAACTTTTCATCGTCAATGCCTTTAGAAGGCACAGCAGAAATTTGACGTCGATCCGACTAAATCCCTAGGAGGAGTTCGTTAAAGTACGAAGTGTGTAAATCATCCAAAAATGGCCATAAAATTCAAAATGGCCGACTTCCTGTTGACTTTAGGCTATGGGTTCTTGAGGCTTTTTTGTGCGTCTTGATACGATACATGTCCCCAGAAAATTTCGTACATGTAGGTTGAACGTGAACGAGGGGCTAATCATTTCCAATTTTCTAGGTGGCGCTAGCGAGTCATTTTGCCACGCCCATGTGCGAAACTTGTAGAATACGAAATTTTTCACCGGTTCTGACATGTTTGCAAATTTTGGTGAGTTTTCGAGTATGTTTAGGCCATGTCATTTGGGCCTACTTTGCAGAAAAAAAAAAAAAAAAAAAAAAAAAAAAAAAAAAAAATAATCCGAGCATTCAATAGGGACCTCGCACGGTCGTGCTCGGGCCCTATATCGAGCAATTCAATAGGGACCTCGCACGGTCGTGCTCGGGCCCTAATTAAAGCTGCAAGCAGCGTTGGGCGGGCCCTCGCACTTGTAAGCGCGTCCGCGTGAGCCGGCCGAGTTGCATTCTGGAGCTCTGCCGGTGCGGCTGTGAATTTCCTACGCGGTTCCGACGCCGCATGAAGGTGCTATATGTCACTTCCTGTGTCCCCTATGTGGAGCTACATAGCACTTGCCGCTATGAATATAAATCGGTATTGACGTGTAGATGTCTGCGGGGTGGGAGAGTTATCAAGCACGTAAAGTTTGTTTCAGATGTGAGCATGTACACTGAACAATAATGTACCCAAACAATAAAATAAATTCCTTTTATATTTCCCTGCCTTGTTGTTTATGTGTACATACAGAGGAAGAATGTGAGAACAGCACACATTTCATCGTTACTGTGTGTTAGAGCATGGGAGAACAGTGGATACTTTAATACAGCCCACACCCCTAATACTGTGTAACTATAACAAGTAGAGAACAGAAGAAAAAGATGTTCTTTCTTTACAACTGTCTGCATAGCTTATTCATATTGTGTAATGAATGAAAATAAATAGGCCTACTAGGCTCCTCTCTACTTTGACATTTAAGATTAGCTTGTTTGATCCACCTTCATACACATGTGACATTACTGTACAACTTGAGAAAGGTGAGTTGTTTTCTGCTCCAGCCTGCCTAAAAGAAAAGCGTTTTGGGATTAAATGGACTTTATTAGCTGCTGCAGTGCAGGATGAACTCAGAATAGACCCATTTCTCACCTTATTATTCTAAATCATGCAACGAAGAAGAAGAAATGCATAATAAATCCTGGGACAAAATCTGTCCACAAATACTGTACAGCATGTAGTCTGATGAACAAGACTTGTGTTATAGCTGACTTGGGCAGTGATGAATGTTTTTTTAATTCATGTGGTCATAGTTGTCCACAACTCAAATCAGAATATAAGAAGAAATGTTTATACCACCTCAAGAAGGCTTCCTATCAGAAAGGTAGGAAGGTATTTCAAATGTACAACTGCAGTACTTAAATCTAAGTAAAGTAATTTCCCTGACATTTTGTGTTACTTACTTTTAATAGACCATGTAACAGGTTTATACTTCCTGTGAGTATAATCCAATCAATCTTATTTCATACTGTATATCCGTTGTGTAATTTGATAAATTGTGTTGTATGTCGTGCTCGCATCTCAGAGAAGACTCTGACTGCAACATGCGTCTTTGTAAAGAGAGAAACGGACAGAAAAAGTCTCTAACTCTGCCTGTCAGCTCGCTCTGCTCCGTTAAAACTGAATTTACCATACAGAATTGAATACGAGTGCACTCCAGATTTAGCTGCAGCCAGCTGACCGTGTGCTTCTCTCTATACCGCAGTTCTGTGTCCATGCATGCAGCAAACTGAAAGCACTGTCGGAGCGTCTACATGAAAAGAGAAGGAAGACATTGCTGGTAGTATTGTCTTCAGAGTTGTTAAACACCTCAGCGCACTGAAGGAAGCCATCTGACTGTGTGAGGGGCAAGATCGTTGATGTCTGCAGGCAGAGTAGGAGCTCTCCTGTCTGACTGGTCCACCAATAGCAGAGAAGATGACCCCTTGAGACACAGCCCCTCTCATTTGCATAATGAGGCAGAAATGCATACAAAAATTTAAAAAAGACAGGCAGAAATAAATACCATGGGTGAAAATAAATAAGGTAAATAAATACAAAGGAAGAATAAAACAGACAAAAATATTAAAACACACACATAAATAAATACATTAAAAAAATTAGTAATAAATAAAGTTGAATAAACAAATAAGGTAATTATAACAAAGGTGAATAAGTAAAGGCACTAATTAAAATATATACATTTATGTCTCCTTGTATAATTTAATTACTACCTACATTTATTATTACTTATTTTTTTGTGTATTTAATTGGATGCTTATTTATTTATTGAGCATTTATTTATTTCTGTATTTATTTCTGACTGTGTCAGGATCGGTCCTCCATAGCGGGTGGGAGAGTTATCAAGCACGTAAAGTTTGGTTCAGATGTGAGCATGTACACTGAAGTTACAACAACTTCCTGTGTCATGGCGAAGACTTGATCTCTGACGCCACGCCACGGACACACCCATTGACGAAAACTCGCAAATAGCACAACTTTTCATCTTCAATGCCTTTAGAAGGCACAGCACAAATTTGAAGTCGGTCGGACTAAATCCCTAGGAGGAGTTCGTTAAAGTACGAAGTGTGTAAATCATCCAAAATTTGACGTAAAATTCAAAATGGCCGACTTCCTGTTGTTTTAGGGCATCGCTCCAAGAGGCTTTTTTGTGCGTCTGGACAAGATACACGTACCACAGAAAATTCGTGCACGTAGGTGAAACGTGCGGCGGGGGCTGCTTCGTTAAAAGTCACTTCCTGTTGCCAGCAGGTGGCGCTATGACTGTGGGTGAATGTCAGCATGTACATGTGTTCAGGGCGGGACTCTCATCCTACATGTACAGTTTGGTCCAGATGTGAGCATGTACACTGAAGTTACGACAACTTCCGTGTCATGGCGAAGAGTGATCTTTGACGCCACGCCACGGACACGCCCATTGACGAAAACTTGCAAATAGCACAACTTTTCATCTTCAATGCCTTTAGAAGGCACAGCACAAATTTGAGGTCGGTCGGACTAAATCCCTAGGAGGAGTTCGTTAAAGTACGAAGTGTGTAAATCATCCAAAATTTGACGTAAAATTCAAAATGGCCGACTTCCTGTTGATTTTAGGCATGGCTCCAAGAGGCTTTTTTGTGCGTCTGGACAAGATACACGTACCACAGAAAATTCGTGCACGTAGGTGAAACGTGCGGCGGGGGCTGCTTCGTTAAAAGTCACTTCCTGTTGCCAGCAGGTGGCGCTATGACTGTGTGAATGTCAGCATGTACATGTGTTCAGGGCGGGACTCTCATCCTACATGTACAGTTTGGTCCAGATGTGAGCATGTACACTGAAGTTACGACAACTTCCGTGTCATGGCGAAGAGTTGATCTTTGACGCCACGCCACGGACACGCCCATTGACGAAAACTTGCAAATAGCACAACTTTTCATCTTCAATGCCTTTAGAAGGCACAGCACAAATTTGAGGTCGGTCGGACTAAATCCCTAGGAGGAGTTCGTTAAAGTACGAAGTGTGTAAATCATCCAAAATTTGACGTAAAATTCAAAATGGCCGACTTCCTGTTGGTTTAGGCTATGGCTCCAAGAGGCTTTTTTGTGCGTCTGGACAAGATACACGTACCACAGAAAATTCGTGCACGTAGGTGAAACGTGCGGCGGGGGCTGCTTCGTTAAAAGTCACTTCTGTTGCCAGCAGGTGGCGCTATGACTGTGGGTGAATGTCAGCATGTACATGTGTTCAGGGCGGGACTCTCATCCTACATGTACAGTTTGGTCCAGATGTGAGCATGTACACTGAAGTTACGACAACTTCCGTGTCATGGCGAAGAGTTGATCTTTGACGCCACGCCACGGACACGCCCATTGACGAAAACTTGCAAATAGCACAACTTTTCATCTTCAATGCCTTTAGAAGGCACAGCACAAATTTGAGGTCGGTCGGACTAAATCCCTAGGAGGAGTTCGTTAAAGTACGAAGTGTGTAAATCATCCAAAATTTGACGTAAAATTCAAAATGGCCGACTTCCTGTTGGTTTAGGCTATGGCTCCAAGAGCTTTTTTGTGCGTCTGGACAAGATACACGTACCACAGAAAATTCGTGCACGTAGGTGAAACGTGCGGCGGGGGCTGCTTCGTTAAAGGTCACTGTTGCCAGCAGGTGGCGCTATGACTGTGGGTGAATGTCGGCATGTACATGTGTTCAGGGCGGGACTCTCATCCTACATGTACAGTTTGGTCCAGATGTGAGCATGTACACTGAAGTTACAACAACTTCCTGTTTCATGCGAATCATCGACGCCACGGACACGCCCATTGACGAAAACGCGCAAATAGCACAACTTTTCATCGTCAATGCCTTTAGAAGGCACAGCAGAAATTTGACGTCGATCCGACTAAATCCCTAGGAGGAGTTCGTTAAAGTACGAAGTGTGTAAATCATCCAAAAATGGCCATAAAATTCAAAATGGCCGACTTCCTGTTGACTTTAGGCTATGGGTTCTTGAGGCTTTTTGTGCGTCTTGATACGATACATGTCCCCAGAAAATTTCGTACATGTAGGTTGAACGTGAACGAGGGGCTAATCATTTCCAATTTTCTAGGTGGCGCTAGCGAGTCATTTTGCCACGCCCATGTGCGAAACTTGTAGAATACGAAATTTTTCACCGGTTCTGACATGTTTGCAAATTTTGGTGAGTTTTCGAGTATGTTTAGGCCATGTCATTTGGGCCTACTTTGCAGAAAAAAAAAAAAAAAAAAAAAAAAATAAAAAAAAAAAAAAATCCGAGCAAATTCAATAGGGACCTCGCACGGTCGTGCTCGGGCCCTAATTGCTGCAAGCAGTTGGGCGCGCACTTGGCGCGCGCGTGAGCCGCGAGTTGCAATTCTGGAGCTCTGCCGGTGCGGCTGTGAATTTCTACGCGGTTCCGACGCCGCATGAATGCTATATGTCACTTCCTGTGTCCCCTATGTGGAGCTACATAGCACTTGCCGCTATGAATATAAATCGGTATTGAGTGTGTAGATGTCTGCGGGGTGGGAGAGTTATCAAGCACGTAAAGTTTGTTTCAGATGTGAGCATGTACACTGAACAATAATGTACCCAAACAAAATAAATTCCTTTTATATTTCCCTGCCTTGTTGTTTATGTGTACATACAGAGGAAGAATGTGAGAACAGCACATTTCATCGTTACTGTGTGTTAGAGCATGGAGAACAGGGATACTTTTAATACAGCCCACACCCTAATACTGTGAACTATAACAAGTAGAGAACAGAAGAAAAAGATGTTCTTTTTACAACTGTCTGCATAGCTTCATATTGTGTAATGAATGAAAATAATAGGCTACTAGGCTCCTCTCTACTTTGACATTTAAGATTAGCTTGTTGATCCACCTTCATACACATGTGACATTATGTACAACTTGAGAAAGGTGAGTGTTTTCTGCTCCAGCCTGCCTAAAAGAAAAGCGTTTTGGGATTAAATGGACTTTATTAGCTGCTGCAGTGCAGGATGAACTCAGAATAGACCCATTTCTCACCTTATTATTCTAAATCATGCAACAAAGAGAAGAAATGCATAATAAATCCTGGGACAAAATCTGTCCACAATACTGTACAGCATGTAGTCTGATGACAAGACTTGTGTTATAGCTGATTGGGCAGTGAAATGTTTTTTTAATTCATGTGGTCATAGTTGTCCACAACTCAAATCAGATAAGAAGAAATGTTTATACCACCTCAAGAAGGCTTCCTATCAGAAAGGTAGGAAGGTATTTCAAATGTACAACTGCAGTACTTAAATCTAAGTAAAGTAATTTCCCTGACATTTACTTGTTAGCATGTAACAGGTTTTATACTTCCTGTGAGTATAATCCAATCAATCTTATTTTCATACTGTATATCCGTTGTGGTAATTTGATAAATTGTTGTGTGGTGTATCGTACTGCTCGCTCTTCAGAGAAGACTCTGACTGCAACATGCGTCTTTGTAAAGAGAGAAACAGACAGAAAAAGTCTCTAACTCTGCCTGTCAGCTCGCTCTGCTCCGTTAAACTGAATTTACCATACAGAATTGAATACGAGTGCACTCCAGATTTAGCTGCAGCCAGCTGACCGTGTGCTTCTCCCTATACCGCAGTTCTGTGTCCATGCATGCAGCAAACTGAAAGCACTGTCTGTCGGAGCGTACGTGAAAAGAGAAGGAAGACATTGCTGGTAGTATTGTCTTCAGAGTGTTAAACACCTCAGCGCACTGAAGGAGCCATCTGACTGTGTGAGGGGCAAGATCGTTGATGTCTGCAGGCAGAGTAGGAGCTCTCCTGTCTGACTGGTCCACCAATAGCAGAGAAGATGACCCCTTGAGACACAGCCCCTCCTCATTTGCATAATGAGGCAGAAATGCATACAAAAATTTAAAAAGACAGGCAAATAAATACCATGGGTGAAAATAAATAAGGTAAATAATACAAAGGAAGAATAAAACAGACAAAAATTAAAAACACACATAAATAAATACATTAAAAAAATTAGTAATAAATAAAGTTGAATAAACAAATAAGGTAATTATAACAAAGGTGAATAAGTAAAGGCACTAATTAAAATATATACATTTATGTCTCCATTTATTTATTTACTTAATTTTTTTGTGTATTTAATTGGATGCTTATTTATTTATTGAGCATTTATTTATTTCTGTATTTATTTCTGACTGTGTCAGGATCGGTCCTCCATAGCGGGGTGGGAGAGTTATCAAGCACGTAAAGTTTGGTTCAGATGTGAGCATGTACACTGAAGTTACAACAACTTCCTGTGTCATGGCGAAGACTTGATCTCTGACGCCACGCCACGGACACACCCATTGACGAAAACTCGCAAATAGCACAACTTTTCATCTTCAATGCCTTTAGAAGGCACAGCACAAATTTGAAGTCGGTCGGACTAAATCCCTAGGAGGAGTTCGTTAAAGTACGAAGTGTGTAAATCATCCAAAATTTGACGTAAAATTCAAAATGGCCGACTTCCTGTTGATTTTAGGGCATCGCTCCAAGAGGCTTTTTGTGCGTCTGGACAAGATACACGTACCACAGAAAATTCGTGCACGTAGGTAAAACGTGCGGCGGGGGCTGCTTCGTTAAAAGTCACTTCCTGTTGCCAGCAGGTGGCGCTATGACTGTGTGAATGTCAGCATGTACATGTGTTCAGGGCGGGACTCTCATCCTACATGTACAGTTTGGTCCAGATGTGAGCATGTACACTGAAGTTACGACAACTTCCGTGTCATGGCGAAGAGCTGATCTTTGACGCCACGCCACGGACACGCCCATTGACGAAAACTTGCAAATAGCACAACTTTTCATCTTCAATGCCTTTAGAAGGCACAGCAAAATTTGAGGTCGGTCGGACTAAATCCCTAGGAGGAGTTCGTTAAAGTACGAAGTGTGTAAATCATCCAAAATTTGACGTAAAATTCAAAATGGCCGACTTCCTGTTGATTTTAGGGCATCGCTCCAAGAGGCTTTTTTGTGCGTCTGGACAAGATACACGTACCACAGAAAATTCGTGCACGTAGGTAAAACGTGCGGCGGGGGCTGCTTCGTTAAAAGTCACTTCCTGTTGCCAGCAGGTGGCGCTATGACTGTCTGTGAATGTCAGCATGTACATGTGTTCAGGGCGGGACTCTCATCCTACATGTACAGTTTGGTCCAGATGTGAGCATGTACACTGAAGTTACGACAACTTCCGTGTCATGGCGAAGAGCTGATCTTTGACGCCACGCCACGGACACGCCCATTGACGAAAACTTGCAAATAGCACAACTTTTCATCTTCAATGCCTTTAGAAGGCACAGCACAAATTTGAGGTCGGTCGGACTAAATCCCTAGGAGGAGTTCGTTAAAGTACGAAGTGTGTAAATCATCCAAAATTTGACGTAAAATTCAAAATGGCCGACTTCCTGGTTTAGGCTATGGCTCCAAGAGGCTTTTTTGTGCGTCTGGACAAGATACACGTACCACAGAAAATTCGTGCACGTAGGTGAAACGTGCGGCGGGGGCTGCTTCGTTAAAGGTCACTTTCTGTTGCCAGCAGGTGGCGCTATGACTGTGGGTGAATGTCGGCATGTACATGTGTTCAGGGCGGGACTCTCATCCTACATGTACAGTTTGGTCCAGATGTGAGCATGTACACTGAAGTTACAACAACTTCCTGTTTCATGCGAATCATCGACGCCACGGACACGCCCATTGACGAAAACGCGCAAATAGCACAACTTTTCATCGTCAATGCCTTTAGAAGGCACAGCAGAAATTTGACGTCGATCCGACTAAATCCCTAGGAGGAGTTCGTTAAAGTACGAAGTGTGTAAATCATCCAAAAATGGCCATAAAATTCAAAATGGCCGACTTCCTGTTGACTTTAGGCTATGGGTTCTTGAGGCTTTTTTGTGCGTCTTGATACGATACATGTCCCCAGAAAATTTCGTACATGTAGGTTGAACGTGAACGAGGGGCTAATCATTTCCAATTTTCTAGGTGGCGCTAGCGAGTCATTTTGCCACGCCCATGTGCGAAACTTGTAGAATACGAAATTTTTCACCGGTTCTGACATGTTTGCAAATTTTGGTGAGTTTTCGAGTATGTTTAGGCCATGTCATTTGGGCCTACTTTGCAGAAAAAAAAAAAAAAAAAAAAAAAAAAAAAATCCGAGCAATTCAATAGGGACCTCGCACGGTCGTGCTGGGCCCTAATTAAAGCTGCAAGCAGCGTTGGGCGGGCCCTCGCACTTGTAGCGCGTCCGCGCTGAGCCGGCCGAGTTGCATTCTGGAGCTCTGCCGGTGCGGCTGTGAATTTCCTACGCGGTTCCGACGCCGCATGAATGTGCTATATGTCACTTCCTGTGTCCCCTATGTGGAGCTACATAGCACTTGCCGCTATGAATATAAATCGGTATTGGCGTGTAGATGTCTGCGGGGTGGGAGAGTTATCAAGCACGTAAAGTTTGTTTCAGATGTGAGCATGTACACTGAACAATAATGTACCCAAACAATAAAATAAATTCCTTTTATATTTCCCTGCCTTGTTGTTTATGTGTACATACAGAGGAAGAATGTGAGAACAGCACACATTTCATCGTTACTGTGTGTTAGAGCATGGGAGAACAGTGGATACTTTTAATACAGCCCACACCCCTAATACTGTGTAACTATAACAAGTAGAGAACAGAAGAAAAAGATGTTCTTTCTTTACAACTGTCTGCATAGCTTATTCATATTGTGTAATGAATGAAAATAAATAGGCCTACTAGGCTCCTCTCTACTTTGACATTTAAGATTAGCTTGTTTGATCCACCTTCATACACATGTGACATTACTGTACAACTTGAGAAAGGTGAGTTGTTTTCTGCTCCAGCCTGCCTAAAAGAAAAGCGTTTTGGGATTAAATGGACTTTATTAGCTGCTGCAGTGCAGGATGAACTCAGAATAGACCCATTTCTCACCTTATATCTAAATCATGCAACGAAGAAGAAGAAATGCATAAGAAATCCTGGGACAAAATCTGTCCACAAATACTGTACAGCATGTAGTCTGATGACAAGACTTGTGTTATAGCTGACTTGGGCAGTGAAATGTTTTTTTAATTCATGTGGTCATAGTTGTCCACAACTCAAATCAGAATATAAGAAGAAATGTTTTATACCACCTCAAGAAGGCTTCCTATCAGAAAGGTAGGAAGGTATTTCAAATGTACAACTGCAGTACTTAAATCTAAGTAAAGTAATTTCCCTGACATTTTTGTGTTACTTTACTTTTAATAGACCCATGTAAGAGGTTTTATACTTCCTGTGAGTATAATCCAATCAATCTTATTTTCATACTGTATATCCGTTGTGTAATTTGATAAATTGTGTTGTATGTCGTGCTCGCATCTCAGAGAAGACTCTGACTGCAACATGCGTCTTTGTAAAGAGAGAAACAGACAGAAAAAGTCTCTAACTCTGCCTGTCAGCTCGCTCTGCTCCGTTAAAACTGAATTTACCATACAGAATTGAATACGAGTGCACTCCAGATTTAGCTGCAGCCAGCTGACCGTGTGCTTCTCCCTATACCGCAGTTCTGTGTCCATGCATGCAGCAAACTGAAAGCACTGTCTGTCGGTGCTTCTACGTGAAAAGAGAAGGAAGACATTGCTGGTAGTATTGTCTTCAGAGTTGTTAAACACCTCAGCGCACTGAAGGAAGCCATCTGACTGTGTGAGGGGCAAGATCGTTGATGTCTGCAGGCAGAGTAGGAGCTCTCCTGTCTGACTGGTCCACCAATAGCAGAGAAGATGACCCCTTGAGACACAGCCCCTCCTCATTTGCATAATGAGGCAGAAATGCATACAAAATTTAAGACAGGCAGAAATAAATACCATGGGTGAAAATAAATAAGGTAAATAAATACAAAGGAAGAATAAAACAGACAAAAATATTAAAACACACACATAAATAAATACATTAAAAAAATTAGTAATAAATAAAGTTGAATAAACAAATAAGGTAATTATAACAAAGGTGAATAAGTAAAGGCACTAATTAAAATATATACATTTATGTCTCCTTGTATAATTTAATTACTACCTACATTTATTTATTTACTTATTTTTTGTGTATTTAATTGGATGCTTATTTATTTATTGAGCATTTATTTATTTCTGTATTTATTTCTGACTGTGTCAGGATCGGTCCTCCATAGCGGGTGGGAGAGTTATCAAGCACGTAAAGTTTGGTTCAGATGTGAGCATGTACACTGAAGTTACAACAACTTCCTGTGTCATGGCGAAGACTTGATCTCTGACGCCACGCCACGGACACACCCATTGACGAAAACTCGCAAATAGCACAACTTTTCATATTCAATGCCTTTAGAAGGCACAGCACAAATTTGAAGTCGGTCGGACTAAATCCCTAGGAGGAGTTCGTTAAAGTACGAAGTGTGTAAATCATCCAAAATTTGACGTAAAATTCAAAATGGCCGACTTCCTGTTGTTTAGGGCATCGCTCCAAGAGGCTTTTTTGTGCATCTGGACAAGATACACGTACCACAGAAAATTCGTGCACGTAGGTAAAACGTGCGGCGGGGGCTGCTTCGTTAAAAGTCACTTCCTGTTGCCAGCAGGTGGCGCTATGACTGTCTGTGAATGTCAGCATGTACATGTGTTCAGGGCGGGACTCTCATCCTACATGTACAGTTTGGTCCAGATGTGAGCATGTACACTGAAGTTACGACAACTTCCGTGTCATGGCGAAGAGCTGATCTTTGACGCCACGCCACGGACACGCCCATTGACGAAAACTTGCAAATAGCACAACTTTTCATCTTCAATGCCTTTAGAAGGCACAGCACAAATTTGAGGTCGGTCGGACTAAATCCCTAGGAGGAGTTCGTTAAAGTACGAAGTGTGTAAATCATCCAAAATTTGACGTAAAATTCAAAATGGCCGACTTCCTCTTGATTTTAGGCTATGGCTCCAAGAGGCTTTTTGTGCGTCTGGACAAGATACACGTACCACAGAAAATTCGTGCACGTAGGTGAAACGTGCGGCGGGGGCTGCTTCGTTAAAGGTCACTTCCTGTTGCCAGCAGGTGGCGCTATGACTGTGGGTGAATGTCGGCATGTACATGTGTTCAGGGCGGGACTCTCATCCTACATGTACAGTTTGGTCCAGATGTGAGCATGTACACTGAAGTTACGACAACTTCCGTGTCATGGCGAAGAGCTGATCTTTGACGCCACGCCACGGACACGCCCATTGACGAAAACTTGCAAATAGCACAACTTTTCATCTTCAATGCCTTTAGAAGGCACAGCACAAATTTGAGGTCGGTCGGACTAAATCCCTAGGAGGAGTTCGTTAAAGTACGAAGTGTGTAAATCATCCAAAATTTGACGTAAAATTCAAAATGGCCGACTTCCTGTTGATTTTAGGCTATGGCTCCAAGAGGCTTTTTTGTGCATCTGGACAAGATACACGTACCACAGAAAATTCGTGCACGTAGGTGAAACGTGCGGCGGGGCTGCTTCGTTAAAGGTCACTTTCTGTTGCCAGCAGGTGGCGCTATGACTGTGGGTGAATGTCGGCATGTACATGTGTTCAGGGCGGGACTCTCATCCTACATGTACAGTTTGGTCCAGATGTGAGCATGTACACTGAAGTTACAACAACTTCCTGTTTCATTGCGAATCATCGACGCCACGGACACGCCCATTGACGAAAACGCGCAAATAGCACAACTTTTCATCGTCAATGCCTTTAGAAGGCACAGCAGAAATTTGACGTCGATCCGACTAAATCCCTAGGAGGAGTTCGTTAAAGTACGAAGTGTGTAAATCATCCAAAAATGGCCATAAAATTCAAAATGGCCGACTTCCTGTTGACTTTAGGCTATGGGTTCTTGAGGCTTTTTTGTGCGTCTTGATACGATACATGTCCCCAGAAAATTTCGTACATGTAGGTTGAACGTGAACGAGGGGCTAATCATTTCCAATTTTCAGGTGGCGCTAGCGAGTCATTTTGCCACGCCCATGTGCGAAACTTGTAGAATACGAAATTTTTCACCGGTTCTGACATGTTTGCAAATTTTGGTGAGTTTTCGAGTATGTTTAGGCCATGTCATTTGGGCCTACTTTGCAGAAAAAAAAAAAAAAAAAAAAAAAAATAATCCGAGCAGATTCAATAGGGACCTCGCACGGTCGTGCTCGGGCCCTAATAATCCGAGCAGATTCAATAGGGACCTCGCACGGTCGTGCTCGGGCCCTAAAAAAAAAAAAAAAAAAATAATCCGAGCAAATTCAATAGGGACCTCACACGGTCGTGCTCGGGCCCTAAATATAGCCGCAAACGCTGATATGCGCTATAGTGACTTCAAAATAATTTCACACATGTGGTTTAACATTGTTATGAAACATATCCTGTAAGTTATACAATTGGACAGACATTTTCTGATCTATACCTCGACTTGTATCATTCCATGTCAAGTTATTATGCATTTATAGCGTCCCCAAGTGTTCGATTTGAATGAAACTTTCAGGCCATGTTTTAGTTATTTATGAGAACATATCCTGTGAGATTTGTGATGAATGGAGAATGAATAGCTCGTTTATAGTCTAATTTGTGGGATATGACATGTATTTCTTGCACTTGTAACGCCCCCAAGTGGCCAATTTGAATGGAACTTTCAGGGCATATCTGGGGCATTTACCTGAACATCCCCTGTGTGTTTTATGATGATTGAAAGTAATAGATTCTGTTGGGCCCCATTTGATCTCTGTTTTCAACAGCTCCCTATCTACTGGTTGTGTCCCTGATTATTTTAAAACTGCTTGCGTGAAAATAACAAAATATCTGAAAAGTTTCAGTCTGGTTTCAGGAAGTACCACAGCACTGAGACTGCCCTGCTTAAAGTCACCAATGACCTTTTAATGTCTGCTGATGAAGGCATGTGTTCAGTCCTGGTGCTCCTGGACCTTAGCGCTGCTTTTGACACCATTGATCACAACATCATTTTAGACAGACTGAGGCACTGGGTGGGATCTCTGGTACTGCCTTAGAGTGGTTTTCATTTACAGCCCTTGTTTTTGGACTCAGTCTATCAGCCACTCTGTTTGTAAGTGTGCTCGCTTTTTGTTATATTAAAACCACTGAACTATACCTGCTCCGCTCTGTGTCCTGCGTTTGGGTCCTCCAACCTGCTCCACCCTGCCTTCACCACAAAACCGTGACATTCCCCTTGGACATATGATCCATAAACATGGCATTTCTTTTCATATTTATGCTGTTGACACACAAATATACTTGCCCGTCAGATCCACAGACCCTGGAATGCTGAGTTCACTTAACAACCGCCTTTGTGAAGTAAAAAATTGATGTCAAATAATTTCCTCCAGCTGAACTCAGACAAAACAGAAATCCTGGTCATTGGGTCCCAGCAGATGGCAATACTGCCATCTGCTGGTTCCCTAGTAAATCACATTAAGCCTGTGGCAAAGAACCTTGGTGTTTGGTTTGATAGTAATTTAAATTTCGAGCAGCACACCACAAAGCTTGTTCAACCATGTTTTTATCAACTTAGAAATATACCAAAAATTCTATCTATGTTAACTTTTAAGGACACCAAGCCCATTTTACACGCCTTCATCTCAACACGCCTGGATTATTGCAACAGCCTTTTCACCTGTTTAACATAAAAATCTATTGATCGACTCCAGACTGTCCAGAACTCAGCTGCCAGGCTTTTAACCAGAACAAAGAAATATGACCACATTACTCCTATTTTAGCTTCACTACACTGGCTCCCAGTATGTTTTAGAATTGACTTTAAAATTCTATTGATTACTTTTAAAGTTCTTCATGGCCTCTCGCCTTGTTATATTTCTGACCTTTTAGTCCCATACGCAGCACGTACCTTGAGATCCTCAGGCAGAGGTCTGTTGTCTGTCCCAGAGTCTCGACTGAAAACTAAAGGGGACAGAGCGTTTGCAGTCAGGGCCCCGAGGCTCTGGAACAGCCTGCCCGAGGAAATCAGGTCAGCTGAGTCAGTGAACTCTTTTAAGTCCCTTCTTAAAACATACTTTTATAGGAGAGCCTTTCCCGATCTTATTTGACTTTATTTTATCCCTTTTATTCTATTTTACTAATTTTATATTTATTTAACGTGTATTTTAGTCTTTTCAATGTTTTCATGCTTTTATCTTGTATTGTTTTTGTATTATTGTCTTTTGGGTATTATTGTCTTTACACTTGTTAAAGCACTTTGTAACTTGTTTGTGAAAAGTGCTCTACAAATAAAGATTATTATTATTATTATTATTATTATTATTATTTATGTCCACAACCATGCTCCTTTTGAAGTTCATTAGTCAGTATGTTGTAAAGTCATTGAGATATTGACAATTTATTGACATATTTAAGCCTTAATTACAGCACCACCATGTGGCCGATTGGGTTCATATTTTTATGGAAGAACATGCACACCATTTCCAGTCATTCCTACAAAGCTCATTCCAGCTCACAGGAATTTGAGCCAGTAGAAGGCACTAAAACTATGTATGAATACTGGCATGTACATGTGTTCAGGGCAAGACTCTGTGACAAGATTTGAGTATTTTGAGAAGTTACAACATCTTCCTGTGTCTTGGCAAAGCGTGGAACTTTGCCGCCACAGACACGCTGTTAACCAAAAACTCACAATCTTCACTACATAGCTTCATCATTGTGTTAAGGCTTTTCTAGGACAGTTTTGAAGTTGATATGGTCAACCTACTAGGAGGAGTTCATCACAAAATAAAAGTTGTCATTTCCTGTTGCCAGTAGGTGCCGCTATGACTTTGAGTGAATAACAAATGGAAGTGTTCAGGGTAGGACTGTTATTATACATGTCAAATTTGGTAAAGATGTGAGCATATACACTGAAGTTTTAACTTCCTGTTTCGTGGCAAATCATCGATTTTCGACACCAGACCAAAAATCACAATTTGTGCAACTTTTAATCATCAAAGGGATTAGACTGCACAGCAATAATTTCAAGTTGACCAGACTAAATCTCTAGGAGGAGTTTGTTAAGGTACAGAGTGTGTAAATCCGCAAAAAGTACGAGTAAATCGAAAATGACGACTTCCTGTTGTGTTGGGCATCACTCCAAGAGGCCTTTTGTAAGTCTGGACATGATACATGTATCACAGAAATTTTGTGCACTTATGTGAAACTTTGCCTGGGAGCTACTCTGTATGTTGCTACTGAGTCAACGGGATTTGATCCCTGAACCTCGGTCGGTCGTGCTCGGGCCCTAAAAAATAAAAAAAAAAAAAATAAAAAAAAAATCCGAGCAAATTCAATAGGGACCTCACACGGTCGTGCTCGGGCCCTAAATATAGCCGCAAACGCTGATATGCGCTATAGTGACTTCAAAATAATTTCACACATGTGGTTTAACATTGTTATGAAACATATCCTGTAAGTTATACAATTGGACAGACATTTTCTGATCTATACCTCGACTTGTATCATTCCATGTCAAGTTATTATGCATTTATAGCGTCCCCAAGTGTTCGATTTGAATGAAACTTTCAGGCCATGTTTTAGTTATTTATGAGAACATATCCTGTGAGATTTGTGATGAATGGAGAATGAATAGCTCGTTTATAGTCTAATTTGTGGGATATGACATGTATTTCTTGCACTTGTAACGCCCCCAAGTGGCCAATTTGAATGGAACTTTCAGGGCATATCTGGGGCATTTACCTGAACATCCCCTGTGTGTTTTATGATGATTGAAAGTAATAGATTCTGTTGGGCCCCATTTGATCTCTGTTTTCAACAGCTCCCTATCTACTGGTTGTGTCCCTGATTATTTTAAAACTGCTTGCGTGAAAATAACAAAATATCTGAAAAGTTTCAGTCTGGTTTCAGGAAGTACCACAGCACTGAGACTGCCCTGCTTAAAGTCACCAATGACCTTTTAATGTCTGCTGATGAAGGCATGTGTTCAGTCCTGGTGCTCCTGGACCTTAGCGCTGCTTTTGACACCATTGATCACAACATCATTTTAGACAGACTGAGGCACTGGGTGGGGATCTCTGGTACTGCCTTAGAGTGGTTTTCATTTACAGCCCTTGTTTTTGGACTCAGTCTATCAGCCACTCTGTTTGTAAGTGTGCTCGCTTTTTGTTATATTAAAACCACTGAACTATACCTGCTCCGCTCTGTGTCCTGCGTTTGGGTCCTCCAACCTGCTCCACCCTGCCTTCACCACAAAACCGTGACATTCCCCTTGGACATATGATCCATAAACATGGCATTTCTTTTCATATTTATGCTGTTGACACACAAATATACTTGCCCGTCAGATCCACAGACCCTGGAATGCTGAGTTCACTTAACAACCGCCTTTGTGAAGTAAAAAAATTGATGTCAAATAATTTCCTCCAGCTGAACTCAGACAAAACAGAAATCCTGGTCATTGGGTCCCAGCAGATGGCAATACTGCCATCTGCTGGTTCCCTAGTAAATCACATTAAGCCTGTGGCAAAGAACCTTGGTGTTTGGTTTGATAGTAATTTAAATTTCGAGCAGCACACCACAAAGCTTGTTCAACCATGTTTTTATCAACTTAGAAATATACCAAAAATTCTATCTATGTTAACTTTTAAGGACACCAAGCCCATTTTACACGCCTTCATCTCAACACGCCTGGATTATTGCAACAGCCTTTTCACCTGTTTAACATAAAAATCTATTGATCGACTCCAGACTGTCCAGAACTCAGCTGCCAGGCTTTTAACCAGAACAAAGAAATATGACCACATTACTCCTATTTTAGCTTCACTACACTGGCTCCCAGTATGTTTTAGAATTGACTTTAAAATTCTATTGATTACTTTTAAAGTTCTTCATGGCCTCTCGCCTTGTTATATTTCTGACCTTTTAGTCCCATACGCAGCACGTACCTTGAGATCCTCAGGCAGAGGTCTGTTGTCTGTCCCAGAGTCTCGACTGAAAACTAAAGGGGACAGAGCGTTTGCAGTCAGGGCCCCGAGGCTCTGGAACAGCCTGCCCGAGGAAATCAGGTCAGCTGAGTCAGTGAACTCTTTTAAGTCCCTTCTTAAAACATACTTTTATAGGAGAGCCTTTCCCGATCTTATTTGACTTTATTTTATCCCTTTTATTCTATTTTACTAATTTTATATTTATTTAACGTGTATTTTAGTCTTTTCAATGTTTTCATGCTTTTATCTTGTATTGTTTTTGTATTATTGTCTTTTGGGTATTATTGTCTTTACACTTGTTAAAGCACTTTGTAACTTGTTTGTGAAAAGTGCTCTACAAATAAAGATTATTATTATTATTATTATTATTATTTATGTCCACAACCATGCTCCTTTTGAAGTTCATTAGTCAGTATGTTGTAAAGTCATTGAGATATTGACAATTTATTGACATATTTAAGCCTTAATTACAGCACCACCATGTGGCCGATTGGGTTCATATTTTTATGGAAGAACATGCACACCATTTCCAGTCATTCCTACAAAGCTCATTCCAGCTCACAGGAATTTGAGCCAGTAGAAGGCACTAAAACTATGTATGAATACTGGCATGTACATGTGTTCAGGGCAAGACTCTGTGACAAGATTTGAGTATTTTGAGAAGTTACAACATCTTCCTGTGTCTTGGCAAAGCGTGGAACTTTGCCGCCACAGACACGCTGTTAACCAAAAACTCACAATCTTCACTACATAGCTTCATCATTGTGTTAAGGCTTTTCTAGGACAGTTTTGAAGTTGATATGGTCAACCTACTAGGAGGAGTTCATCACAAAATAAAAGTTGTCATTTCCTGTTGCCAGTAGGTGCCGCTATGACTTTGAGTGAATAACAAATGGAAGTGTTCAGGGTAGGACTGTTATTATACATGTCAAATTTGGTAAAGATGTGAGCATATACACTGAAGTTTTAACTTCCTGTTTCGTGGCAAATCATCGATTTTCGACACCAGACCAAAAATCACAATTTGTGCAACTTTTAATCATCAAAGGGATTAGACTGCACAGCAATAATTTCAAGTTGACCAGACTAAATCTCTAGGAGGAGTTTGTTAAGGTACAGAGTGTGTAAATCCGCAAAAAGTACGAGTAAATCGAAAATGACGACTTCCTGTTGTGTTGGGCATCACTCCAAGAGGCCTTTTTGTAAGTCTGGACATGATACATGTATCACAGAAATTTTGTGCACTTATGTGAAACTTTGCCTGGGAGCTACTCTGTATGTTGCTACTGAGTCAACGGGATTTGATCCCTGAACCTTTGGATCTGAAGAGCAAAATGTTAACCACTGTTCTATTCAGACACTGGTAACAAACTGCTTTTAACTTTCCCCATTGCTCTGGTTTTGACATGAACATCAACAGAGAGTGCTCAATGACCAAAAGTTGGTACACCACTGTTTTGCTTGTAAATATATTTCCTTTATACATGATGTACATGTTGAAACTAAGTTTCTAGGACAAACGGTGCAAGAGAAGATAAATGCCAAAGAAATGGCGAAATAAATAATAACTAGAATGGACATTTCCTAAAGCTGCTGCTGCTGCAAAGTACTGCTCCATCAGCAATTTTTCAAATCCGGTAGAGCTACCTACAGGTAAAAGAATCATATATGCCACAGACTAGTTCATTAAAAATTTTAAAGCTGCAATCAACATTGGACAGGCCCTCACATGTGAAGCGCATCAGCTAGCGTTGCGTCCTCGCTGCAGATGCCACAGCTCTCTCGATGCAGGTCTGAATTATCGCGCACTTTGAGCGCTGCATGAAATACTTAAAAGTCACTTCCTGTGTTCTCTATGTGGCGCAAAGGAGCACCCAGTAACTATATGTTATGTCCCAATACATCAACAGTGGAACACATTGAAAAGTTTTTATTTAAATCACATGATGAGTGTCACACAGTGGTTCATCACAACGTAGAAGTAGTCACTCAACTGCCAGTAGGTAACACTAAGACTATTAGGTGAATATGAGCTTGTAGATATGTTCAGGGCGGGACTTTTATTAAACATGTAAAATGTGGTACAGATTTAAGCTTGTACAGTGAAGATAAGACAGCTTCCTGTGTCTTGGCAAAGTGTGGAACTTTCACTGTGTTAAGGCTTTTCTGGGACAGTTGATATTGCCAACAAATAACAGCATGAAGCATGGCACTGTGGCTTTGAATGAATGAATGAATCAATCTTTATTTGTCCCCATAGGGAAATTAGTTTGCAGCACAATCAAGTAGGCATTACATCATATGGCACAGAGATAACCATCAGACATACTGATACACATTCTAATACACCTACTAATACACATACTTCCCATACGTCGCACCTTGCTACTGATTAAATCAGGCAGACCAGACCAGCTGAGCATCCTGCCTATTTGGCTATATATGTGCCTTACCTGTTTAAAAACCTAGGGCCAGATTTAAAAGGCAAAATTTTGCATGAGTAAATATGTGTGCAACCGTGATATCACCAGCAAATTAACACGTAAGCTGATCTACTAATGGTATGACGATTTGATCTGTCAATCTTTAGATGTGAAGGGCAACACCTCAACCACTGGCCTATTAAGACATAGTGGTATGTTATTAACCTTTTCCTTTCATCGTGTTTGGTCACATAACCTGTAATGCCTCCAAAGCACCAATAGAGGGAAATCTTTGACCACAAATGCCTGTCAAAAAAAAACATACTTCATACATGCATACTTCTCAGGAAGTCACAATTTGAAGCTTTGTTGATAGAAAGGTGTATGTAAGAGCCATTTATGTTTTTTTGTGTTGGGTGCAGTACTCTAGTGGGCCATTAGGTGGCTCCTGTCTGTTTTAGGTCAAAGGTAATTTAAGTAGGAACCTTTGCACAGGTGACAGGTGTTGCTGGACGGAGGGGAGCAATCTAGCTGACCTGCTCTTCAAATGCAGACAGCGGTGTAATTTACCGGGATTTATAGTTATGTGTTGTAACTCCAGATTCTATGAGTATAGGCGCAGCCCTCTTAGGCCGTCGCTATTGGGTTTAACCCCTACGTGCCTGCACGACACTGATAAATTTTGTCTATGCCCAAGGCTTAGAGGGCTGCCCCTATAATCATAGTTACAATATGTAACTATCATTCTATTTTGTATGCCTACCCCTCTAGGAGCCGCGGGCTCACAAGCAGATTACTCCAGAACGTGCTCGTGCGCTCTGGGGCTACCAGGATAACCGCCAAGGTTTAAAACTGCAGGCAATTCAAGAGGCATGGGATCAACCGAACCAGAGGAAAAGCTACAACAGCTGAGGAGGCCACAGAGGGTGCGCGAAGGTGTCCACTCCCAGCGGGGGGGTTGTCTCGCCAGCTTAGTGAAAACCACATGCCAAACCTGAGCCAGATCTGGGCTAGTGCCGAGCACACCCCGCCCTGGCAGTTTATGTAGGCTGCTGCATCCTTGTTGTTGGTGCGGACCAGCACGTGCTGGTTCTGCAGCAAAGGGGTGAAGTGTCGGACCAAAACAGAGAATCAAAACAGAAGCTTGCTCGTTTAGCATCTTTAAAGGAAAATCATGCTTTGGAAGAGCAACAGCTACAGTTAAGTAGAAGAATCGAGCAAAATGAGCTGGAAGCAATGCTAGCTGCATCTACTGCTAAATTTGCCATTTTACAGGATGCTGACTTTCAAAGTTCTTTAACATCCAATACAATGAATTCCTACCTGGACAAAGAAAAGAAATAATCAAACTGCAAACATATTAAATCCAATGGCAAAGGAGTACAATCCTGCAGTTCGGAGCAAACCACAGCAAAATAAGGACTGGTCACGGTCAACGACCTATTACCAACTGCTGGACTGCATGAGGAGGCTAGTCAACAGCACACAGCTGGACCAAAGGAGTGGAGTGATTCAGAGAGGCAGAAATACAATCACACGTTGCAATTGGACTCACCATTGCAAACTTGGAAACCATTCCCGTCCAATGCCCAGTCGATGAATGACAGACAACCTGGAGATATTTTCTGTATTATGCAAAGGCAAAATGAAATAATAATAAATAACCGCATCACTTGTCCAACAACATCATTATCAGCCAGAGATATTCCCTCGTTTGATGGGGATCCTCTTCAGTATATTTCCTTTATAAAATCATTTGAAAGAGGAGTGGAGGAAAAGGCCAGCAAGGGTGACAGTTCACTGGAGGGCAGCCTAAGGAGCTTGTGTGTTGCTGCCAGCACATGGATCCTGATTACAGCTATACTACAGCAAAACAACTATTGCAAGAACACTTTGGCAATACATATAAGATAGCTACAGCATACATGGTTTTGGCTTGACCTTTAACAAAAACTAAGGATGTAAATGCATTGCAAGCTTATTCTCTCCTTCTGATTCTGGATATTCTCTTTCTGGATATTGCAATGTTATGGAGGAGTCGCAGTACATGCAAGAGTTGAATATGCCAAGCAACAGCAATTATCTCTAAATTGCCATTCAAGCTTAGGAGAACTACTGCATATGGTATACTGGTGTAGTGAACCTACTCTTTGTTAATGAAGTTATGAATCATAATATTTGGAAATATTATATCATAAGCACTCATTTGGGGCACCACATAAAATTTGCTGTCCGCCCAGGCCTTTTAGGACTCCTTGGGTGTAGCTTAATAATTACGCAATTGTAACTAGTGATCATTAGTTAGTAATTGCTCAATTATTTTAAATCAGTCAGTTTAATCAATCAGTCGGTCTCAAATCAAAGGGTGAATCCTCCATCCAGTGGCCTGGAGCTAAACAGTGTACACAAATTCCTGTGATTAAGAGAAGATTTATTACAACTACAGTGAATACAAAGTGGGTTAAATATGTCAAAGAAATAAAAACAATAATGACTAAACAACCAGGATGCAATCAGTGAGAGTAACAATAATAAATTCAAGATGAATTTAGTTTTGGCTATTTGTGGAAAGAATACAGTGGATAGAACAAGTCTACACACCCCTTTAAAAATGTCAGGTTCTTATGATGTAAAATACTGAGACAAAGATAAATCTTGTCAGAACTTTTTCCACCTTTAATGTGACCTATAATGTGAACAATTCAATTGAAAAACAAACTGAAATCTTTGAGGGGGAAAAATGAAAAATAAAACCCCTCAAATAACCTGTCAGTCGTTTTGGGTAGGAGTCTATTAGCATGGCACATCTTGCCGTGGCAATATTTGCCCACTCTTCTTTGCAAAAGCGCTCCAAATCTGTCAGATTGCGAGGACGTCGCCTGTGCACAGCCCTCTTCAGATCACCCCACAGATGTTCAATTGGATTCAGGTCTGGACTCTGGCTGGGCCATTCCAAAACATTAATCTTCTTCTGGTGAAGCCATGCTTTTGTGGATTTGGATGTGTGCTTTGGGTCGTTGTCATGCTGAAAGGTGAACTTCCTCTTCATCTTCAGCTTTCTATCCGATGCCGGAAGGTTTTGTGCCAAAATTGCCTGGTATTTGTAACTGTTCATAATTCCCTCCACCCTGACTAAGGCCAGCTGAAGAAAAACAGCCCCAAAGCATGATGCTGCCACCACCTACTTCACTGTGGGTATGGTGTTCCTTGGGTGATGTGCAGTGTTGTTTTTGCGCCAAACATACCTTTTGGAATTATGGCCAAAAAGTTCTAACTTGGTTTCATCAGACCATAACACATTTTCCTACATGCTTTTGGGGGGACTTGATGTTTGTTTTTGCAAACTTCAGCCATGCTTGGATGTTTTTCTTTGTAAGAAAAGGCTTCCGTCTTGCCACCCTTCCCCATAGCCCATTCATATGAAGAATACGGGAGATAGTTGTCACATGTACCACACAGCCAGTACTTGCCAGAAATTCCTGCACTTCCTTTAATGTTGCTGTAGGCCTCGTGGAAGCCTCCCTGACCAGTTTTCTTTTCGTCTATTCATCAATTTTGGAGGGACGTCCAGTTCTTGGTAAAGTCACAGTTGTGCCATATTTTCTCTACTTGATGATGACTGTCTTCACTGTGTTTAGTGATGGCAAGATAAAGCTTCATGAAGCATTGAAGCTTTCCATCCAGTTGGTTCACTCATGGGCCGAAGCTTCACGGTGCTTCATTTGCTCTACTGTGCCATCAGGTGGACAATAAATGTAAAACAGGCACAGTGATTATAACGGGAACACGGCTTTGGTGTGTGAAGCTTTGAACTGAAATTAATGAATGATGTTTGTGATGCCAATACATGACTAATTAGCTTTTTAATAAGGCGTCTGTCTTTATGATACAATGACAGAGTCAGAACGAAAGTGGAAACAAGGGAGAGGGTTATGATAACTTGGTTTGTGGCTTGTGGCCGTTAGGAAACGGCTAATACAAGACAACACCCTGGACAACAGAACTAGACTCAGCCCTGACCAAATCTGCAAATTACTCGACCTCTGTCTAAACACCACCTACTTCCAGTACAACGGTGGATTCTACAGACAGAAGCATGGCTGTGCCATGGGCTCACCGGTATCCCCGATTGTGGCAAACATCTACATGGAAGAAGTGGAGAATAAAGCCCTCAACTCCTTCAGAGGAACAGCACTGAGCCACTGGTACAGATATGTGGACGACACCTGGGTCAAAATTAAAAGCCAGGAAGTGCAAGCCTTCACAGAACACATCAACTCTGTGGACAGTAACATCAAGTTCACACGAGAAGATGTTCACCACAACAGTTTGGCCTTCCTGGACTGCGCTGTACACATTGAAGAGGACAGGAGCCTGCAGATTGGTGTTTACAGAAAACCCACACACACAGACCAATACCTACTCTTCGATTCACACCACCCACTGGAGCACAAGCTAGGGGTCATGAGAACACTGCACCACAGAGCGGAAAACATACCAACAAGCGCCCAAGCCAGAGAGAAGGAACAGAACCACCTGAAGGGGGCACTTACAGCCTGTGGATACCCTAAATGGACCTTTGTGAAAACAGCCACAAGATCCAAGAAGAACAAAACTACAGGGGAGGAGGAAAAGAAGGTCAAACACAACAACATTGTGATTCCATACGTGTCTGGAGTATCAGAGAAACTCAGGAGGATTTTCAACAAACATAACATCCCTGTCTTTTTTAAACCCAAGAACACACTAAGACAGATGCTGGTACACCCCAAAGACCACACACCCAAACACAAGAAAAGCAATCTAGTGTATGCGGTCCAATGCAGTGAGGAATGCACAGACCTGTATATTGGGGAGACTAAACAACCACTACACAAACGCATGGCTCAACACAGAAGGGCCAACTCCTCAGGTCAAGACTCTGCAGTCTACTTACATCTGAAGGACAGAGGACACTCGTTTGAGGACCACCAGGTGCACATTTTAGACAGAGAAGATGGATGGTTTGAAAGAGGTGTCAAGGAAGCCATCTACACCAGGGTCGAGAAGCCGTCATTGAACAGGGGAGGGGGTCTACGCCACCACTTATCCCCCACTTACAATGCTGTCCTTTCATCACTTCCCAGGAAACTCTACAAACGGAACCTATTGGCCTCAGGTGAAGATACCAACGACGGTCATTCAGTCTTGGCCACAGGTAGTCTTAACGACTGTAACAACTGTCGTCACAGCAACAAAGAACACTAACGAACCAGCGGTATCGATGACCCGGGCCAACGACCCCACTGAGGTTAAATAGCTGAGTTTCCCTGCCAGTCAGTCAGAACTGAAGAAGTCCTTTGGATGAGGGACGAAACGTCTTCCAGTATCTTCAACCAAGTCCAGTTGCCCTTGATTTTAACCTTCGTTGGACATCTCCTGAATCGGTCATGTACGGCCGGCTCACGAGGCTTCGAACGTCACCACATACGTCTTCAACACATGCCACGATACACGCTTCACAAAAAGTATCCCATATTACTCGACACGCTTCGAAGCCTCGATACGGACGGACACATCACTAACTGTGTTCCATGGTAAATGTAAATGCTCCGTACTTGTATAGCACCTTTCTGGTCTTTTCGACCACTCAAAGCGCTTTTACACTACATCTGCATTCACCAGTCACACACATTTATGATGTGTGTGATTAAGTGCTCAAACGGAAACTAACATTCACACTCACTCATAGACTGGCGGAATAGCCATTCGGGGTTCAGTATCTTGCCCAAGGACACTTCGACTTTGGAAGCTCTCTGCGGACCATGGCTTTTGCTCGGAGATGCAACTGAGAAAATATCAGGAAAATCCTACTAGAACAGCTGAGCTTTATTTGTGATTAATCAGTTAAATGATGGCAGGTGTGTAATGACTCCTAGTTAACCTGAGTTTGAATGTGATTGGTTAATTCTGAAAACAGCCACATCCCCATTTATAAGAAGAGGGTGTGCACACTTATGCAACCGGGTTATTAGGTTATAAGGTTTTTACTTTTCATTTTTCCCCCTCGAAGATTTCAGTTTGTTTTTCTATTGAATTGTTCACATTATAGGTCACATAAAGATGGAAAAAGTTCTGACATGATTTATCTTTATGTGTGAGTATGAGTAGATACACACACAGGGCAGGGTACTGCTGTGAACAGTTCGTGATTGTTCCCTCTGGCTGGATGGATTTTACACATGATGCAAGCACGACTGCAGCTAGGGGCTCTCCGCAGCGCCACGCAACTTTCACAGTTCTTACATCTCATAGAGAAAAGAAAGGTCAGATCGATACTCAGCTGTTGTGTGAAGCATAATTGTAGCAAAATTGTTAAATATAATAATAATAATAGCCTAATAATAAGACAAACAATGCCAGATACTTTCACATTCAGTCCCAGGCCTACACGATTGCAGCTATTAATGATTCAGCAGTAAGAATCATCCAATCCCGGGAAAATAAAAAGTGAGCTCACCCGCATTTGCACATTGTTGCAGTCCATCTGCGCTCTCTCTCTCGCTCTCTCTTTCTCTTGCTTTCTATCGCTCTCTCTCTCTCTATCTCTCTCTCTCCCCCCTGTGTGTCATTTCTGTGGTTGCTTTGATGTTTACAATATTGGCCGGTTTTCTTTTTATCCTATCCTATCTGCTCTTCGAAATATTTACCATCGCCCATTAATTCAGCAGTTTTAAGAATTAAAGTTATTGAACTGATGCATATTTGCCAATTCAGCCGTATTTGGCTTTATCTACATAGTTTAAGGTTCTTAGGCTAAAATCATTAAATAGAAAAACATTGGATAGGAGTAGGCCAACATGGTTATGAGTGTGATTGTAACATTGTATAATTATGTGGTTTATCATGGAGTGTAGTAACAAGTGACATGTGAACGTCCACGGTGTGAATACGCTTCGGTACATCAAATACACTCGTCTGTATGAAGTAGCAGAGTTGTATCCTCACTGTCCTTTCTTATAATAATCTAATGTTCTAATAACCTGGATGTGGATCATAGCCTATCTCTTACCCGCATCCATCATTCATTCTCTCTTTGTAGTTTATAGTTGTAGTTCAGTGTTTTTAATTGCTTTGGCTGCTTCAACACTAAGTGTTCACGTTTGCCAACAAAACAAAAAGTATTAATGTAGGACGGCATTTATTATTGCGTCATTATATAGGCTGACTTTCTCTCAGCACCCCCGGCTGCGACTGACTCCTATCTACTATACTAACAGGAGAAAGTTAAAGTAGTTTTTTCTCCTTTCTACATAGAAAGGAGAAAAAACTACTTTAACTTTCTCCTGTTAGTGAGTGAATTAACCAACGGCGCTATCAGAGAGGAGAAAAAGAGCATTTATTTTATTGAAGTAACATGGTGACTTACATAAGTCACCATGGTGACTTACATAAGTCACCATGTTACTTCAATAAAATAAATGCTCTTTTTCTCCTCTCTGATAGCGCCGTAGGTTAATTCACTCACTGAGAAAGCTTAATTGTCTTTATTATTTACAAGACAGTTTAACCATGGTTGAAGAAAATAAAACACACCTCTCACCGCCACATCCTTCCTCTATGGGAGGGACCCACACACACATACACATACACACACGTTATGCAGGCGTCTTCATCAAAAGAGGAATTATCCAGCAGACACAAATATAGCATCCACTTTAACTTTAGGACTAAAATAAGTGTTTTTTTCTCTCTGACAACTCTGTTACTTCAATCATTGTTCTTAAGATTTACAGAGCGCAAATCCCCAGTCAATATGAAAGCAACTCCCACATATGACTGCCACATCTCTGTGAGAGCCATCAGTTTTGTGTTCTCACGCATAATCCCAAGAGTTTAAATCAAGAACGAAAAATAATCTCACACACATTTGAAACATTTTGTTACTGAAAGTTTAAAACAAGAACAATAAATAATCACTTGCAACAAACAGTTTGTTACTGAGTTTTATGGTCATTATTATTTACTAGCCTATAAGAAAGTTTAGCCACAGTTAAGAAAAAGCATACATAAAATCCAAACTGGCTCTCATCACCCCCTCCTTCCTCTACAACACATCTCACAACCAGGTGTTACTGCATGTCAGAGTCAGAGGCTCACACACCAGCAACGCAGTCAGTCCACCCGAGTTTGCATTCTCTGGGTCATACCTGAGCGTCGATCATTAAGAGCCACACAAAAAACGACAAGAGAAAACACTCACGTAAACATTTTGTTTCTGAGAAGTTTTAAAACAAGAACGAATAAAGTAAATAAGAAAAATAAGAAGAAAGTGTCACAGGATCCAAATAAAATCAGAAAGACTTGGTCACATGGGGATACTCCTCGACTCTCCAGGGACATATGCTAGGATCCTGTTCGTGGACTTCAGCTCGGCGTTCAACACCATCATCCCGGACATCCTCAGCACCAAACTCACCCAGCTCACTGTGCCATCCTCCACCTGTCAGTGGATCACAGACTTCCTGACTGACAGGAAGCAGGTGAGGCTGGGAAACATCACATCCAGCACCCGGACTATCAGCACTGGCGCCCCCCAGGGGTGTGTGCTCTCCCCACTGCTCATCTCCCTCTACACCAACAACTGCACCTCAGGGGACCCATCTGTCAAACTCCTGAAGTTCGCTGACGACACAACGGTCATCGGCCTCATCCGGGACGGTGATGAGTCGGCCTACAGACGGGACGTTGATCAGCTGGCTCTCTGGTGCGGTCAGAACAACCTGGAGCTTAACACACTCAAAACTGCGGAGATGACCGTGGACTTGAGGAGGAGCCCCCCCACACTCTGCCCCCATCACACCATACTCAACAGCCCTGTGTCTGCTGTGGAATCCTTCAGGTTTCTGGGATCCACTATATCCCAGGACCTGAAGTGGGAGCCCAACACTGACACCATCATCAAGAAGGCCCAGCAGAGGATGCACTTCCTGCGTCAGCTCAGGAAGCTCAACCTGCCTAAGGAGCTGCTGATTCAGTTCTACAAAGCCATCATCCAGTCTGTTCTCTGCACGTTCATCACTGTCTGGTTTGGATCTGCCACCAAAAAGGACAGGAGCAGACTACAACGGACAGTCAGGACTGCAGAAAAAATCATCGGTGCCAACCTGCCCTCCATTCAGGACTTCCAGAGTCAGGAAACGGGCAGGAAACATCACTGCAGATCCATCTCACCCCGGACACAACCTGTTCCAGCTTCTCCCCTCTGGTAGGCGCTACAGAGCACTGTACGCCAAAACCAACAGACTCAGAAGCAGTTTCCTCCCACAAGCCATCACTCTGATGAACAGCTCATTTCTGACTCACAGTGTCAGGAACAATTCCTGTACAATAACCCAGTAACTCTGTCTCTAATCAGCCACCTGTTTACTGGTTTCCACTTATTATTTATTTATTCACCATTCTCTATTTCAGTGCTGTTCATACTATGTCATATTGTATATACTGTATACCAATACACCTCCCTCAGGTCATAAGGTCACAGGTCTTATTTATTTTTTCCTGCATCCTTTGCACTCTGATTACTGCACTATTTGTCAATATGTCTATATTGTTTTGTTCATAGTGTGTATATTAGTGTTGTCTACTCTGTAGTTTGTGTCTGATTTTATTTTATTACCGTAACTTCTGGACTATAAGCCGCAACTTTTTTCCCACGCTTTGAACCTTGCGGCTTAAACAATGACGCGGCTAATATGTGGATTTTTCCCGATCTGATTTTTCCCACTTTCAAAAAACACATTCTGTGCCGTGCTCAGTTTTTTGGCGGCATGAAGCTTTCATTAGACCATGAATGAAATGAAGTGATTCCTGGGGGCACAACAAAGTACTTGCAGCCACTCGACATCAGTGTCAATCGTGCATTTAAGGTGGCTTTCCGTGGTCAGTGGGAGGCTTGGATGACAAGTGGGGAGCGATGCATGCATGCGAAGAGCAACTTATGGTCAAGTCTGCGAGTGGGTCCTGACACCGTGGAGCATTGTCAAAAAATCCACTATCGTCAACGGGTTTCGAAAGGCTGGACTGCTGCGTGTTGAAGAGGGCTCAGTGGGGGATTTGCCTCCGGATGAAAGTTCCGAGAGCGACAATGAAAATGATCCAATATCGGATGAAGCAATTCTGAGGCTATTCAACTCCGACACCGAAGGAGATGACTCTCTCTCTCTCTCTCTCACCCCAACCGGTCGAGGCAGATGGCCGCCCACCCTGAGCCATGGTTCTGCTCGAGGTTTCTGCCTCTTAAAAGGAAGTTTTTCCTTGCCTCTGTCGCCTAGTGCTTGCTCTTGGTGGGAACTGTTGGGCTTCTGTAAATAACATCACAGAGTACGGTCTAGACCTGCTCTTTTATGAAAAGCGTTGTGTGATAACTGTTGTTGTGATTTGGCGCTATATATAAATAAAATTGAATTGAATGACTTCAGTGGTTTCAGTGCACAGGAGGAGGAAGATAGTGACCAATGACTTTCTTGGTAGGCTACTGTTTACTGCTTGATTTTTTGTTACAAGCCGTGTTTCATTAAAGCCTATTTATTTTTGTTACAAGCCGTGTTTCATTAAAGCCTATTTATTTTTGTTACAAGCCGTGTTTCGTTAAAGCCTGTGTACAGTTAATTTGTTTCAATGTACCGGTAGGCACCTGCGGCTTATAGACATGTGCGGCTTCTTTATGTTCAAAATAATATTTTTTTTAAAATTCAGTGGGTGCGGCTTATATTCAGGTGCGCTCAATAGTCCGGAAATTACGGTATATTGTTATTTTATTATTGTATAAGTATGCACATCGTGAGCAATGTACAATCCTGAGTCAAATTCCTCGTATGTGTACACATACCTGGAAATAAAACTGATTCTGATTCTGATTCTGATATAACCCCTGGAACTTCAGATCCCTAGAGTAGGTGACTAACTGACTGAGTTACTGGTGAGGGCTTCTTTCCACCCACCTTCTCACAAGTTGAGGCCTTGAAATCACATGTTCCTGACCCGGATATTTTTGTCTGTTTGTTGGTAATAAAATTCTGAAAAAATCACACATCTTTCTGCTGGTTTTGTGTTGTCTATTATTTTGGTTGCAATTGATCCAACACTTAACAAAAAAGAATATGTTTTGCATACTGTACAAGTTACAGCAAGATATTGAATAACACTGCAGACTCACCATTTGAAACACTTGATATGGGTCATCTAGAGAATGTCTGTGTCAATTTTGGTAGCGTTTGAACGAAGACTTGTAGAAATACAGATGTTAACTGATTTAGCATATTCTGAAAAATATAGAGTGACTGCCTTCTGAATTCACCATAGGTTGCAGTGAGGCAAACATTTGTCACATATCAGTAGATGTGCTAGACTGTACAAACCAATTTGTACAAATCCATACAGTGAATTACGAGGTAAACTTTTTGCATGTGTAGTGCCCCCTGGAAGAATATCCCAAGACTGCTCAGCGAAGCTCAGGCCCAGCATCTGAACAGGTGCTTCAAGTTGGTTACAGTATCTTAAGCCAATTTTTATTTACAGGCATTTATGTAAAATTCTACATAAAGAAAAAATTCTTAGAACGTAGAACATCATGCCAAAGTCTAAGGTTGATTGGCCAAACCTTCTGGGACAAGTTTGCAAATAGGTTTAAGAGAAAAGAGATAAAAAGTCACACAATTTGACTTTTTTAGAGCAAAACAACATTGAAGCAAAGATGCAGATGAATCCAGAGATTTAAATGATGAAAGAAGTTTGTTTCTGAACAAGGCCGTTTTTGAGATAATTGCAAAAACATAAAGTTGATTGTTATAGCGCCACTATGAAGTCTGAGTGTGACATTTTTTTTGCTTGAGTTTTGCTGGAATTTGCAACCCACCTGCCAATTCTGGTGAGTTTTTGTCTGGCAGTTTTTGCTGCCCAAACACTTTTAGCAGAGAGAAAGAATAAAGAAAGAAAGAAAGAAAGAAAGAAAGAAAGAAAGAAAGAAAGAAAGAAAGAAAGAAAGAAAGACAGCAGAAGAAGAAGAATGAAAACAAAAATAATAGGGTTCCAGCAGATTCGCTGCTTGGATCCCTAACAAGTCAGTCGCTCCTGTGAACACTCACACACCTCAGCTGGGTGGAACTAGGTTCACTTTAGACACTGTACGTTCTGCACAAGATCACAACTAAATATATCAAATGTGTGTGTAACGTACATGTTCTCATATGACAACAATCACTGTAACAGATCAGATGATACTCAACCGTCTAATCAACTCACACACTTGATGTCTCACTCCCTTAGATACACACACACACACATACACACACTCTTTTACTCACCGGTATCTGTCTATTTCAGCTCCAGATTACATCTTGTTCTCATGGTATTTTTGAAGCATTTTTAAGAAATAATTCAAAACAAAAACATTTGAAAAAATAAAATAAATTACACACTTATATGGTCTTTTTTGTCTCTCTCGCTCTTCTTTGCTTGCCTGCTGTTGCTATAAACCTCCTCTCTCCCTCTGCCTCTCTCTTCCCTCCCTCTCTGTGCCAGATTTACACAATACAGATTTATTCCTCAAAACGTTAAATAATCCCCTCTCTCTCTCTGTTTTGTCCCTCCTCCCTCCCCTCCTTCACAATCTAATTTTTTTCTTATAGGTTTTGCTTCTTGCTCTCTCCTTTCCCTCCCTCACCCCTCCTCTGAGTCCTTGCCTCTCTGTTGTCCCTTCTCCCCCTCTTCTTCAAACTATTTTGCCAAAGGGCACTCCTTTCAAATGAAATGAAATGGTTTCCTCCATCACACACTAATACCTATAATTGAACATGTACACAAAAATAATGTATAAGTGCAAGCTGTTTTCTCTCTAAGCCCCAGACATTGAATTGTCGCTCTATTGTGCCATTTTAAGCTTAGCAGTTGCAGCCAAGTGCTTGTCAGAGAAGTCCAATTCTCACTGTAGACTGTAGAAGCTGTCAGCTGGACTCAGGCGAGCACGACTCCACATTAGTGTTTTATTTCCCTCATGTATGGTATGTATGTGATGGCAGCATTCCCTGGATGCATGTTAACCATATTTTTATTGTCTGGTCCTCTACCAGAGGCCTGGGAGTTGAGGGTTCTGCACAGTTTCTTATCTCCTAGGACTGCACTCTTCTGGACAGAGGCTTCTGATATCTGGGTCACGGCCCCCGGTTCTCCGATTACCACTCTCATCTTTTCTAGCTCCTCTTTCAGCCCTTGGTATTTCTCTAGCTTCTCGTGTTCCTTCTTCTTGGTGTTGCTGTCGCTTGGGATTGCCACATCTATCACTACTGCCTTCTTCTGCTGTTTGTTGATCAACACAATGTCTGGTTGGTTAGCCATCACCAGTTTGTCAGTCTGGAGCTTGAAGACCCACAGGATCTTAGCTCGATCATTCTCAACTACCTTAGGAGGTGTCTTCCATTTTGACCTTGGGACTTCCAGCCCATACTCATGGCAGATGTTCCCGTACACTATGCCAGCTACCTGGTTATGGCGTTCCATGTACACACTTCCTGTCTGCATCTTACACACTACTGTTATGTGCTGTACTGTCTCAGGGGCATCCTTGCACAGTCTGCACCTGGGGTCCTGCCTGGTGTGGTAGACCCCAGCCTCTATTGATCTTGTACTGAGTGCCTGTTCTTGTTCAGCCATGATTAGTGCTTCTGTGCTGTCTTTTAGTCCAGCCTTGTCCAGCCACTGGTAGGATTTCTTGATATCAGCCACTTCTTCTATTTGTCTGTGGTACATGCCGTGCAGCGGCAGGTTCTTCATCTTCCTTGTCCTCACCCTCGTGTTTTTGCTGTCTGAGGTATTCACTAAGCCCTTCATCTTTGGGGGTCATCTTCCTGATGTACTCCTGGATCTTTGTCGTTTCATCCTGGACAGTGGTTTTGACACTCACTAGCCATCGGCCTGGTATATATATATGTATATATTGCACAACATATCGTTTCAACATCGTCATCGCAATGTGCCCATGTGCAATAGTCACATCGCAGAACAATGCAATGTCAAGCAAGTCCACAACCACACAACATCATTGTTCCACATCTTACCATTAGGACTAAACGTTGAACTGTTGCCGGTGTTCTGACGATCTATGCTGCCTTGCCGAAAAATGCTACCATAGCGCAAATCGATAGACTCGACTCTACTCGCCCTGCTCCGTTTTCCATTGCAGACAGTATCCAGAGATAGTACGTAGCTTGTAGTCATAGCGACGCCACACACAACTGCCGCGACGTAATGTTCAATGCGACACACACCCAGTGATCCACACAGCTTTCTCTTTTGAAGTTAAAACGTTTTAACATTCCTCAGAATGTAAAGACAGATAAGCGGTATGAAAAGCTTCCAGCTGTGTTTTCCTCTGCCGTTGTTGCTGCAGCGGTCTGTGTGACGGCGGGAGCAGAGGGCTCTGTGAGCGGGCGGCTGGCCGGCCTCACGCGCTCCTCCTGTGGGTTGGTGCAGGCTTCCCCCGTAACCACTTGCGGAGCTCCTCAACTCCGACAATATTCAAGCACATTTTTGTTCCGTCATCACTTCTTGTAAAACTGTCAATATTGGAAATCTACACAGCTGATTTCTCACCTCAAAACTTCTCAGAAGTGGATTTAGTGATGAAATTACATACAAAAACTTTCTGTTGCTGGCTGTCTGGTGCAGCAATGATGACTATTCTCTGGAATAGTGAATATTCTCTCTGACCAATCAGCAGTCTGTCGTTTTCACGTTACATTTTAGTATCCCTCAGCTCGATGGAGGTGAGGTGATACGAAAAAAAGTACCTGGAAGCAGGTACAGGTACAACATTTCTACAATGGAAAACCAAACAAAGGCGAGTCGAGCCAAAGGGCCTCCGCTCAGACTAGCTTGGTTTGAGGGCGTGTCTGACCCCGCTAGCCGCTTGGCAAGCTTTATGACGCATTTTCATTGTGACGTCACAAGTAAAGGAAGTGAAGGGCTGGACTACAAACGAGCTCTTTTCAAGCAGTTCAGAGCAGAGCTTTCTGTGGGAGATGGGAACTCCCTTTGGGCTGGACTTTGCAAACCTGTTACATGCACAAAAAACAGATATAAGTCAATAAAGGAGAGGGGAAAAGCCAAAAAGCATAATACCACTTCTTAAATTATTTGTAAATAGAGCAATTGAAGTCATCTAGTGAAAATTCCTGTATTTTTTCCATATTTTTCATATTTTCAAAATATTTCAATGTCAGGTTTTTCCAATATCGTACATATATATATACACACACATATATATATATATGTGTGTGTGTGTGTGTGTTCTTCCTATCCTCTCTCTCTGTGACAGCTGTGTGTGTGTGTGTGTGTGTGTGTGGTGAGAGCGGTAATAGAGCAGCAGAAGGGGCTTAGAGGACAATAGATCCTACACTGAGAGGAGCTTAACAGAGGAGAGAGAAAAAATTAAAAAAAGCATCACAATTTCACTGAACAGACCTCTACCGACTTACTCTGCATTCCATACTGTCAATAGCACTGGTCTGTATTTGCATTACATTTACATAAACAGTAATGAGTCTATAGGGGAAACAAGGGTGTTATATTTTACATTAACATTTTATTAACATTACAAGATGTTGCACACATCTATATTTGCATTATGTATAGACTGGAACAATAATTAACCTGAGGAGTCAACAAGCAGCCGAACTGAAAACACTGCAGCCTCTCAGAGGTTGCTGTATTGTATAGGCTATGGATATAGGCTATTTAAAAATAATAAAAACAAAGCAGATCTCTCCCGACATTTTAACTGATCGCGTATTCATAACAGCATCAATTTTTATGTAGTATTTAACGTTTTTTAACGCCACTGTCTGAGATTTAAAAATAATCAAGCAAGTGTCTCAACTTCAGAACTAACGTTACTTCTTCTTCTTCTTCTTCGAATTTCGAATTAGATCTAAATTCTTGGAGATCAATTTTTGTTTCTCACTGTGTCCAAACAAAGATACAACAGAAAAGGCCTCAACTCCAAGTCCTGTCAATCTAACAAATAATACCTTTCTTTCTGCCCTATACTTTCTACATTCTAGGCAAACATGCCTTACTGTTTGAGCTAACGTTACTGTTTTACACATGCATTTATAAGAGAAGTATTCAGTGCTTTGTTACTGAACGCCACTCTCTCCTGCCGAGTGGATGCATCACTGTCAGTAGCAGCCGAAGTTTCTTTCCACAGTCTAAGTTTCATGTTGCGTACTGCTTTAGCAGATGCTTCAATACAAAATTGTTTGCGGTTGTAAACTTTTTGCTGGTCACACAAAGTGTACAACGGAAGACGATGTTCTTTGTATCTCTGAGTGTGACATAGCTAGGACAAATAGCAGTACATACAGCTGTGGAAAGAACGCCTCTCTCCCTCGTTCTTCCTTTAGCTTTTTGGCTAGCAGCTGACTTGAACATTAGGTCCGGTGTCGCTGACCTGCAGCGTGGTCGCACCTGTTATATTAATATGCAAAATAAAACACAAACAAACAGATCCAATTCTGAAATGGCAGTTTATTATTGAGTCGACAAGAATTTACAAACATTGTGTAATCTACATTGATTACTGTGGTTGACTACAGTCTTCTGACCGGTGTTTGTATACGAGAAACCTCTCTATAGGTTTTTCTCTGGTATAAAGAGCTAGTCTACCTGTGGAGGCTCTCGCTGAAGCTAAGCAGTTACTCATGTCACCGCTCCCCTGAACCTTTAACTGTCTGACCACAACATAATTAATATAATATTATAATTAATGTTTTGTTCTGGGGTGCCAATGAAACAGTGAATAAGAAACATGCCTTTGGTGTGAGAGACCTGGGTTCGATTCTCACAGTGACACATCCACAAATGTGTCCCAGAGCAAGACACTTTACCCCTTGTTTCTCCAGAGATGTGTGACCTCTCACATATATTGTAAATGTAAGTCGCTTTGGATAAAAGTTAATAAATGTAAATCCTTCACCTCAGGCCACAGTAGTGTTAGGTCAGACCTGGGTGAAATACATAAGCCCCACATAGACTGGTCCAACTACACCATATCAAGCAAGAGTGTTTTTTGGCAAGTTAATTGCCTTTGCCCTTGCTCCTGGTCTCAGTTTGCCTTACATCTTACCTGATCGCTCCATGGTTCGCATCATGGTTTAGGGGAAGTGTTTAGCAAACAAAGGGCCCTGTCATTACCTCCTCACAGAGCATATGACCGCTTCATAGATCTTCTCCCTGTTTCACCTTTGCCCTGTAGTTGCCTATATAACCTCTCCTGGCCTTAACATGACTCCATGGAGAATTATATTACTGACTCACTGGCTGCAGGACTAATCTGTCCCTTATCTTCACCAGTGGGCGCAGGTGTGTTTTTTGTAAAGAAGAAGGATGCCATCCATTAAATACTGTCAAAAACTAATATTCACTGTCTCTGATTGACCCTGTCTTTATCATGCCACTGTGTTTTTCAAACTAGATCTTCGCAATGATTGACATCTTACCCACATCCGCAATGTAGATGAGTGGAAAACAACACTCCCCTCGGACCAATTAAGTACCTAGTCATGCCTTTGGACTCACCAAAGCCCCAGCTGTTTTCCAGACCCTAGTAAACGACATCCTCAGAGACATGCTCAACCAGTTCATCTTCGTTTACATTGCTGACATTCTGATTTTTTCCAGGAACCAGGAGGAGCATGTACCACATGTGAGTTTTTTGGGGTTCATCAATGAGCAGGGCCAGCTAAGGGAAGATATGGGAATGATCAGCACTCTTACAGGGTGGCCAACCACCACCTCACAGAAACAGCAGCAATAGTTCCTGGGGTTTGCCAACTTTTACTGCCGCTTTAAACAAAGCAGAAAGGTAGCCTCTCTCCTCACACAGCTTACGCCACCTTCCTCTGCTCCAACAAGGCTGATCAAGCTTTTTGTCTTCCGCTGTTCTGTTTTCCCTGACTCCTCCTTACAATATGTTGTTGAGGTGGATGTATCATACTCAGGAGTAGGAGCTGTACTTTCTCAACATTCACAGGACAGACTGGATGATGGCTGTGTAGAACTGGATCAGCAGTTCCTTAGGCAGGTTGAGCTTCCTGAGCTTGCGCAGGAAGTACATCCTCTGCTGGGCCTTCTTGATGATGGTGTCAGTGGGCTCCCACTTCAGGTCCTGGGATATAGTGGATCCCAGAAACCTGAAGGATTCCACAGCAGACACAGGGTTGTTGAGCATGGTGATGGGGGCAGAGTGAGCTGGGTGAGTTTGGTGTGAAGGATGTCCATGAGGATGGTGTTGATTTCTGTTTTATTTGTTGAAATTCTTGTTGAGTTGTCTTTTTGAAATTCTTCTTCTTCAAGGAACATTGCAGAATGAGAGCATTTTGTCTGCCTGATTTTTCCGACATGTTGAGATTTTTTTGATTTGGTAATCAGTGTTTGCATTTTGTGCTTCTACTATGATCAAGTTGGCAACGTAGTTAAATGATTTCCTGTTGTGTCAGTTTAAATCGTGTTAATTGTTGTTTTACGATCGGGAGTCTACACAGAGTTTCTCCATTCCGTTCTGTGTCTGACTTCCTGCCCGGTTAGATCTTCTCTGTGCTGCTTGACGCGGCTGCCATCAAAAATAGACTGGCTACCTTTTCTCTGCGGTGTGGAGTGGAGCGGAAAGCTGCGTCTGGGACACTTCTGTGATAGGCTATTGCTGCGTCTGGTGGAATTTCCACAATAAAAACATATCTTACTGGTCTTAACGTTCATGCTGGCCCAATTTGGGTTATCATGTCATTTGCTCAGTGACCTTTTGCTGCAAAAAACACTGACTGTTAAACTGGTAATCCCCGGGAACCTCCCTTTTAATTTGTAACTGCAACTAGCAGCTAAGTCAAAACAGAGATCCAGTTAATGTAGTTCGGTTTCACTGGGCCAGATGGCTCACACTGCTTATCATGACTTTAAGTTTTCTATGGTTTTGGTGTTGCTGTTGTGTATTTTTACAGTGTACCCTGGAGATCACCTGTCAATCAAACATTTACCAGCACAATACACCTTTTACTGATGTGAGGATTTTAAATAGTTATGAAAATATTAAACATTCAAACATCTATTTTTTTAGCATTAGCATTCTATATGAGCGCTGTTGAATCCCTGCTACTGTATGGTATTGATAGAGACTCCAAAAATGTGCTTAGAAGAAAATATAACATTGTTTTAACAATGTCATCTCTAGTGGCTTTACATCAACCTGCACCTTCTTCTGTCTGTTTTTCCTTTGACTCTGCTCAGTACTTAATCTCTTTTTGAGTTGTCTTTATCTGTATATGGCATGTACTTGTCCATATTTGTCACTTTATTTTCCTCCTCTCCCTCCATTTCTGTCCGCTGTGTCAATCCCCTGATGGATAATCTGCAGCTGTAATCTGCAGTCATCTGTCATTGTTTCTCTTGATGGGACATTTGCAATGAGGCCAGATTATCATCTCATACAGTGACCTGACCAGGAGGACGAGGCACAATACACCCACTCATACACACACAAACACACAAACTAAACACACATACTCACACATGGAAATGTGACTGTGTACTAAAGGCTGCACACAAAGAGAGAGGACAGGATTCAATACATTTCCTGTGTGTGTGTGTGTGTGTGTGTGTGTGTGTTGGTTACAATTGAAACTACTACTACTTCTGTTTGTGGGAGATACATGACCCAGGCAGGTTTTATCTGTTGCTGTAGGTTTACAAAGTCTTTGCATACTCATTGTAATATATTAACATCCCCTCTCTCTCCCATGGAAATTACACTCATACATCGCTGAACACCACCACCTGCACCACCTTAACAGGTCAAGACTCATCTGAAGCAGTCCTGAAGAGAGATTAAGAGCATCACAAGAGTAATTTCCTTGAAATCAATCAAGCACCCCTATGGCAACTCAAACACATTTCTGGCCACATCAATACACAAGATAACTACTTTAAAACCAGAAATTAAATGTTGCATGCTAAACAAAGCTTCTCCAGTACACCTCTCTGTAGTGGCTCCCACTTGGACCATTCCAATTCTTCCCCCCTTTAAATTACTCCAGATTCTTCACTTCCTGTATGCCACTTTGACCCAGATCACTGCATGAAGAGAACAGGTGAATGATTGCAAACATTTGGATGAACTTGGGTAACCTAAAATAAATGGCTTGAAAAAAATTGTGTATGTAGGCGTGTCCTCGTACGCGTGCTCGCTTGAACTCATGAGTGAGCATAATCCGAAACACAAGCGCTTTCATACAGAAATCCTGCAATAAATGCAGAAACACCTGCATGCAGGCTGTGGCTTTTCTCCAGACATGTTCAGGCTCTGTTACTTCAACGTTCCCATCTCAGAGGCAGATCAACACTGGCTCTGTAACGTTACTTTATTCAGCGCAGCGAGCCGCATATCAGCGCAGTTCTCCCAGAAAAAAGGCAGAGTGACAGCAGCTATAGAGAGACAAGGAGACTGCTTCACACAACATGCTGGAAACGTGCTACATCATTAGCTCGCCTGCTGCTTTCAGTAACTATCTTTACTATCTGTGTATCTTTCACCGGAGGCTCAGCAGTGTCAGCATCCAGTATTGGATGATAAAGAAAAGGTTAGTGAGTTGGACTGAATATTATAACGAGATTGTGTCGCACTTTATAACAGTTAGACCGCAGTAAGTAAATTTACTGTAGTGACAGTGGACGGCTCTTCCTCTGTGTTGTATATTATGTGGGTCACGTTAGTTACAGCGACTAAGGTGGAGAAGCTGTGTACCTGAGTATCGGTAAAGGGCAATAAAATCTAAATTGAATGTTACGAAGCAAACAGCTGCAGGTCCGAGCTAATGTAGCGTTAGCTGGCTGTTCCAGGCTGCATCACTATAGGATAGTCAACAAAAAGTTAATGTCAAGCCCTGGTTATGATGATGTATATTGCCTTTCAAATATAGCTTTTATACTAGGCAAGGATGAAAATATCATATTTTCCTTTTATATTGCATCTCCCTTTACTCAGTAATGGTAACATATGGTAAATATGTTCATTTTTGGATTCATAGTTCTTAACTTGACCTTAAAAAGGAGACCAGAATTATGGATCTAGGCCAAATGGGTGAGGAGTTACCCATTTGGCACTCCCTAATTTATTTTGGGTATGTTATTATATGTAATTTGCTCTCTCTCTGCTTCATGATCGGTCCCTACTGTGGTTGGTGTTTGTTGACCAGGTATGTGAATGGAACACTTCAATGCACATCTTTTTCCCTCAACAGTTGATTCTAGTTGCTTACCTGCTATTTGAAACACTGTGAGGTCTGTAGTGCTGCACTTAAGGTGGGTAATGATAGCACTCCTGGTCACTCCTCAGCGTAGTCTGCCTCTCCACAAGGGACCTCCTGCTTGGTTTTGTTATGTAAATGCTCCGTACTTGTATAGCGCCCTTCAACCACATAAAGCGCTTTTACACTACATCTGCATTCACTCACATTCATACAGCCACCAGGGGCAATTCAGGGTTCAGTATCTTGCCCAGGGACACTTCGACATGCAGCCTGGGGGAGCCGGGGATTGAACCGCCGCCCTTCCGATTAACGGGCAACCCACTCTTCCTCCTGAGCCACAGTCGCCCCATATTTTGTTAATAAAAAATAAAATTTTATCATAATTTTATTGATTATTGTATCCTTTTCTTTCAGCAGTTTCAGTTCCAGTTGTTTATTTTCATTGCATATTAAAAATACATTTTGGTATAGTTTGAAACACATCTCTGCATCATTAGGAACATTCCTGTGTGCCTCTTTCTCTTAATTGTCCTTCAAATAATCAAGGTTCAAATGGTATTTCCTGGGGTGCAATTCCTTAGGTGGCGTAGTTTCATTCAATTCCCCCCTTCCTGGTCCACCATACCAAACATAGAAATGAGCCTGCAGATCAGTGGGTTGTTTTTTTTTACAGTGAATCATGGCAATGAGAGGAAGAGAGAACCAAGAGGAATTTTATAACACAGAAAGCAAGGTGCTTGTGGGTGAGGTGGAGGTTAGAAAGCACATTGTTTGGTGCACACCCTCATAAACCCTGCAATCAAACTCTCTGGTCCCCCTTTATAGAAATTGGAACTGCCACCCTGGTCTGGCATGGTGCCGGTACTGTCCCCGGCCTCCACATGTGTCAGCCAGGACTGCCCAACAATATTCAGAGCCTTCAGCTGCTTAACTTGACAACATTCCTATTCAGGGTCAGCATAAACTCCTGATTTAATGTTGTGTTTGTTGTTGTTGTGTTTATTTTCATTTCTTTTAGCAAGTCAAAGACACTGCAGAGCTGTACTGTGGAGCTCCTGGTGGCTGCATCATTGCTGTGTGAATGTATATAGTGTAAATTTTATTTCCTTTCTGTTGTGCAGTTAGTACCAAAAGTGAATGTGATGTAGAATAAAGCGCTTTGAGTTGTCTCAAAGACTAGAAAGGCGCTGTACAAGTACAGACCATTTACAGCAGTGTAAAGTTATTCTATGCCAGCTGGTGTTGATGCCATTTAAAATCCTCTTTTTATTTGAGCCAAACAAGAAATTGTGAATCTCAAAGTGAATTTGAATTTCTCCCAAAACTGAATATATGTTGGCAGTCTCATTTCTTCTACATTATTAAAGAATGTTTCATTGGTGCTTTTCAAATGCAGTCAATGATTGCTGAGATGTTGTGTACTGATGAACAGGTGAATGAACAATGGACCTGAACCTTGACTTCACCAAGCAGGAGTCAAATGAGAAGAATGAGGGACTGGAAGAAACAGGAGAAGATGGCAAGGAAGATAAAGACAGAAGGAGTCTGAGGAGAGGGGGAAAGCTATACATGTTATGACAGAAATAACACAAACAGGAAATTGGTGTCAACGGCAGAGGAAACCACATCTCTGCACTCAGTAACCACCTTCGTCTGTCACTCTCTGCTCCTCCTCCTCCTCTCTTTCTGCCTCAAAAATCTACATTTTCCATTTACCTCCTTCTAAGACAACAAATCAGGTCAAACACAACTTATGCAAAGCACCTTATGTTATAATGTCAGAGAATCAGATGTTATTCAATCAGTATTTTCAGAAGGTTTTTAATGAATATTTTTCTGACTAATAGTTACAGTGATAGTTGGATCATTCCAATGTTTTGGAAACCACTCTTGTGAGTTTCTCAGTTCTATCCCTGTTTGTCCAGTAGAGAGATTGGTCCTGAATGTGTTTAGCCTAGCTTAGCTAAGACTGTGGGGGGAAATTGCTAGCCTAGTTAAAAGTGAAAAATACACCTTCTAACAGCTCCAAAGCTGTCTGAGTTATATTTGGAGCTTTTGTAAAAACAATCTAGGTACGGATATAACCAAGAGTCATCTGAATGCAGCTCAAAACTGGCAACACCATGCAGTCACTGGGCCCAACAGTTTCTAGAAGAAGTAGCTCTGATGCTAACTGCTAAAACCAAAATGTATGAGCACAATGTACGATGATGGCTACCTAGGGTGTTTCCCAAAATATTGTAAGGTTCCATTAAAACTTCTTAATATAACTTCAAAACTTGCCTTTCATTTTCTAGTTTCATTTAAAAAAACAGCTTCTAAATTGAGTTTAGATATGATACATACATAATATACAATGATGATTGTAAATACTGACTTGTATTAACAGACTTTTTAGAAGATATAAAGGCATATGAAGAGATGAATTATCACATGAATAATGTCTTGATAAGTAATTCCTTGACAAGGGTGATATTCCTGCACAAAGATACAATCTAAAGAAGATGATGTTGTTTTTTATGATGATGATGATGATGATGATGATGATGATGATGATAGAAGAAGCATTTCAGAAGTTGTAGCCACTGTTCCTGGTGGATGAAGGCTCTCTGCTGTCACTGACTGCCAGTCGCTCCAGAGCTAATTTGACAACACACAGGAAGAGCAGCATGATTTAGAGCAAGAGAACGCAGCTGGATATGACTGTATAGCTGGGATAACATGTCTGTGTGTTACCAGGGTAGGACTGTCTCTTTTCTCCGTCATTGTGTTTAAATGCAGCTTTCCCTCGATGGTAAGACACTGAGACAGAGACAAACAGATAAAGGACAACTTATTCTACTGTCAACAAATATCATGTGCAGACTCAAACCATCGTCATTGATTGTCTCTCTATACTCTCTGACGTCTCTACCCTGTCTGCCTCTCAGCTCATGGGGTCTTACTGAAAAATTTTAATCTTGAAAATCACTTCACAAATTTAAAGCGTGTCTTGCCTACAGTCAAGCATGGTGGTGGGAGTGTCATGGTCTGGGGCTACATAATTGCTGCCAGCACTTCATTGAGGAACCATGAATGCCAACATGTACTGTGGCATAGAGCACGATCCCCTCCCTTTGGAGACTGGGCCATAGGGCAGTATTCCAACATGATAACGACCCCAAACACACCTGCAAGACAACCACTGCCTTGCTAAAGAAGCTGAGGACTGGCCAAGCATGTCTCCAGACCTAAACCCTATTGAGCTTCTGTGGGGCATCTAGGCTGCTAGAAATATAGTTTTATATATTCGGTTAATATATCAGAATCAATCCAGTGACCATCTGACTTAAACAAGTCTGACAGTCTGCGTCCTACATTTGTGCTGCAGAAACTAAATACACTTTTAACATGCCGTGAATAGAAAGTGAAAGTATTTTTGCCGGCTTGTAAAAGGGTGATGGAGGCTGCTTTCCAACATGAGCACCAGAGGTATGCATGGCAAATGTAGCGGAGTTAAATGTAGATTACTAGCCCCCAAAAATACTCAAGTAAAGAGTAAAAGCAAAGTTTTAAAAAGAAACATGAAAAGTTGTAGTTCCAAAAAAACAACTTTTTTACTCATTTGCATTACTTGTAAGGAGTTATACCCACCCCTGGTGCTAGAGCAAATAAAACGTGAACTCAGTGTGTGTGTGAGACACTCACCACTGTGACTCTGTGTAGGTCCAATCCAGCGATTCTGCCTCCGGTCTGATACTGAAAACCAAAAACATATTGCAGAGATCATTCAAGAACAAGCCTGATTTTGTCTCTGTCAGAAAGTTGCAGTCATTTGTAGAACTTAAAAGCAATATGTGTGTGGAAAAAAATATCTTTTCAGAGCTTTAGGCAGGAAAAAAGAGAATTGAAGTTGTCTACATGGTGACTGACTGGACAATGGTTCTCCTGGGAGCGGAGAAACCCAAAAACCAAATATGTCCTTTCCTCCTGAGCTTGCTGAATTTTAAGCAGCTCCACACAACTTCCGTTCTATTCTCATCTCTTTTATTCCATTGTGTTGTATTCTGTTGTATCACTCAGAAAGAGTCGTTTGGATTTAAGGCAACAGTCATTCTTGGTCATAATCTTTAATCTGATAATATCTGAGTTCTTAGGCCAGTAAAGTCTGATTGAATGCACACATGAAATGTGTCTATTGTGTGCGTGTGTGTAGGTGTGTGTGTGTGTGTGTAGGTGGGTGTGTTTAGGTGTGTGTGTGTGTGTAGGTGTGTGTGTCTACCTTTCTCACTGACAAGGCGCTGTGTGTGTGTGTTTGTGTGTGTGTGTGTGTGTGTGTGTGTGTGTGTGCTCACATCTCTTCTGCAGGGCTTTGACGGTGGGTCTGGTGAAGCGGATCAGTAACAGGACCAGCAGCACGCAGCAGAGCAAAGCTGTCACCACTTTGTAGGCATGCAGCGGCCCTGGTACATCTGCATGGCCCTCATCTGGAGGGACACACACACACGGGTGTTGTTCTGCTGATGTTGAATTTCTCCTAAACTAAACAGGCTGTGCTTGCTGTGTTTCTGTCCCACTGCTGGCTCCCTGTCTCTGAACATTCACAGCGAGAGAAAGCCATGAATTCTAAGATACTGAGTCAGGATATGTGAGTCTCCTTTTTGTTCTTTGGGCAATTCTTCATCTCTGCTATTGCAGTGTTCCTAAACAGCGACACAGTTGTGTGTTAAGTATGAGCAAATACTTAACACATGAGTATCCACTCATTTATGGTTGAAAAGAGGACTGAAAACTATCCTGTACTGAAAGTTGCATTGGCTGCCTGGCCAGATTCTTAGTCCTGTTTACTTGGATCAGATAGTTTGTGATTTAATTCATAATTTGAGATGGTCCTTCAGTTCTTATTTGGCTCTCTGTGTTAAGACATTATTACACGCAGATGCATTTGAGAAGTTTGGTTTCAATAGATAAAAAATTGGTTTTATAGAAAATCCCATCCATCCTATTCCTTAAGTTCAGATATTGCAAAAAGTATTACTTTGGTATCGATACCACAAATCTAAATTTCCAAGCAATACTATAAAACAGTATAGCGCTAACATGAAAGTGTTACAGTGTGCAGACAGGTTAGCAGTGGTTTTGCATATTATGACAAACCTAGGTAGCGTCTTTAGATAACACAACTCCTGTGGTTAGACACTGCATCATGTTAGCATCTTAAGTATAAAAAGTCTCCTACACACAATGCACAGAGACAGTAGACCAACCTTTGCATTGAACCTGCAGTGTCAAACAGTTGCCCTCCTCTGCTCTTCCCTCTATCATGTTATAACCATTCTGTTGTGTGCCTTCTTTCAAGGACACTGTGTCTTTGCAGCCTTTCTTGTTCACACACACATTTCCCAAAAGACTATGGACTTTTTTATGATTGCTGAAACAGACGGGTGAGCTGGAGAAGGAGATGTTGGAGGCATTATAGAAGATCAGAGAAATGTTTCCTGTGCATCTTATCCATGTGATATTGAAGAGGCCCAGGGCAGGTGGAGGGCTGGTGGGGCTGGAGGTCGGGGCAGTAGTGATTGTTGAAGTGGCAGTGGGGCAGGAACAGTTGATGGCTGTGCTGTTGTTCCAAGATGTTGCTGCGACTGACTCTGGGAGACAGACATCCGTTAGTATGGAGAACACACATTAGCACTCCACATTCATTTGAAACATCTACTGGATGTAAAATATATAGAAATATATATATTAAATATACTTTAAACAAATCGATTGCCTTATTTGTAGCACTGTGTAGAGCACTGTTTACATAGTATGATACTCTAAGAAGAAACTCTAATATCAAACAAGTGCAATAATTCAGACCAGGGACGTGCATAGATATTTTGGGGGGCAGGGGCTCAAGTGAAAAACTTTTCACAATTATTAAAATAATTCCTTTACAAAAAAATGTTAAATATTAACACAACTCTGACTTCCTTACCAATTTATTTTACATTTATTCATTTAGCTGACGCTTTTATCCAAAGTGACTTACAATTGCTATACATGTCAGAGATCGCACACCTCTGGAGCAACTAGGGTTAAGTGTCTTGCTTAGGGACACACGGGTGGATGAATCAAAGTGGGGGATTGAACCCGCGTCTCTGACACCAAAGGCATAGTCTTATTCATAGTGCCATCGCCTCCCCAATTGTTTCATGCTCTAGATTTCTACAAAATAATCAGTTCACATCATGGTCTTCTTGAGTATTCACAAGGTTTATCAGAAGAGCAGGCAACAGCAAAGGAAACTATGCCACAATGTGCATGTTTTCTATGCTACTAGTTTCAAGTATATGTTTAAAATAAATGACTGCACCAAAGAGAGGGAAATTAAAATAAACGATTAAAATAAATTTTGTTTCACAAGCGAGAAAACCTTCAGCTTCACACAGCCAAGTAACATTCTACCGAATTGCCTGAATACAATAATGTATACATCAAATACATTATTATTATTGCTATTTTACACTTACCGTGCGCACTTAGCGCACTTACACTTAGTTTAATTAGCTGTAAACTCAAGGCACTGGTAGCTTAGCCTTTTGTTCATCACCACTCACTACCAGCCAAGAAAAACCCAACTAGGAGAGGAGCTGGGAGGGGCTGCTGCCTGCCTGTCTGTGTGTGTGCTGCTGCGCCGAGGAGCGCAAGAGAGAGGGAGGGTATCAGAACAATGTGTCATCGCCCGACCTGATATTTTGACTTTTTATTCAGTTCCTTGTTTTATTCAATAAACATATATATATATATATATATATATATATATATATATATATATATATACACACAGGTATATATGTGTGTGTGTATATATATGTATATATACACACACACACATATAGTATAGTATTTTTTTTTATAGTAGTAGTATTATCATGGTATTGTAAAAACATGCCAAAAAAGATTCCAATGTACTGATACACACACTGAAACCATTTCAGCAAGCTTTATATTAAAAACTACAAATACAATTACCATTTTGTTTGCATAAAAATAAAATAACAGCAAATACCTTTTTTAAACAAGTGTGCATTATCAAGATTTTATATTTTATTTTATATAGGTAATACAATGATGCCGTGGACAATTACATGAAAACAAATAAGTCTTAAGAAGACAGTGATAGCAAGTGCAATGACCCCAACAACTGACATAAGCGTTTCTAGATAGGCTGGTTGGTTGACTAAACTGCGTAACGTGTTTTCATGTGCAGTGGACGAACAACATGTAGCCTTTCTACAAGAGCAACACTGAGAGCAGTTTACACGCTGTTAGCATGTCAGACAGACAAACCAAAGCTAAAAGTTAACTCACCCTGCGTTCACTATCAATCAAGTTTCCCTCAGAACTCTCATAAAAAGTAAAATATGATCGGACTTCAGAGTGACTGAAAAATCTCTGCAGCGTTGTCTTCCGCCGTGTTGTCATTGACCCAAACAAACCCACGTTGCAACCTGCGCGCCTGCTTCTGGGAGACGCTGGACAGTGTTTGCCATGAGATTATAACAGCGCAGTTAACAGTACCCAGTTATCATGGTAATTAAAATGTGGACGGTAATAATAACCGTCTGGAATTTTACCATGGTTTACCGTTAAACCGGTAATCGTTTATATATTTTCATACAATATTTCATCCCTTTCATACAAATATGTTTATATATATATATATATATATGTATATATGTGTGTGTATATCATTTATTTAAAAGAAAAAGGGCACTTTCTCTGAAGGAAGAAAAAGGGCAGGTGCTCAAGCACCGTTTGATGTCTATGTGTGTAGTGCCTGATTCAGACACAAATGCAAAAAGTTCAAAAATCATTCAAAGTCATTAAATAAAGAATAAAGAGACAAAAGAGAATACAGTAATACATAGTCTGGTGGTAACATGACAAAGCCTAAAACATTCTTCAAATTTAAGTCTTTGAAACTTTACGTCTGTGGGCTACATCTGCAGTCTCACAATCTGTCTGGTTCCAGTTGAGAATTAAATGAATTCTGGTTAATCATTGTCTTTGTTATTGAATTTACTACACTTTAGGATCAGTGAATATATTAGTACCGTGTGTGTGTGTATACTTCCTCTGCCATAGAGCCACACATGTTCCTTCATGAACACACCACTGTAGTTTACTCTGACACATCGTCCTGCTGCCCCAAATACTCACTAGAGCGCCACATGTGGATTCAGAATTCCTGAAACTACAGCGAGCAGCTGTTTGAGGAAATTACTCAGCGTTTTTATACATGAAACTATATATTTACGTCTTCAGCAGGAACCAATAGGAAGTAAGAAGGCTTGGATTCCCTGTGAAAGACTGGTTTAAACCTTGATCACAGCTAGAGAGTCATGTAGCCTGTCAAACGGTAGAGCATTACAACAGTTTATATCGATTTGAATGTTTGATGTGCACAAGTAATGGTTGTGTGAAAGCCAACTAAAAGACCTAGCAGATCTGAGAAGCCATGTAAAGTGTTTTTCCTGATTATACTTACATACTTTTACTTAAGTAACATTTTCAATGCAGTACGTTTACTTGTAAAGGAGAATTTTTACAGTGAGGTATTAGTGCATTTACATGACAAAGTCTATATTTAAGTCTATATCATACAGACAACCAGTGCATTATTGATCCATTTTAAATATGTAATCGTGGTTCAACTTTAATGTGTTTCATTTCTTTTAAATTCCCCTGAAACCCTGTAAATGTGTTCACATTTTGCACTTTTTTAATTTCAGAATCATAAATAAATAAAATAAAACAATATACATAATTCACTGAGGAGCCCGTTCATGCCCCCAGTAATATATATATTTTCTAAAAAATAAAACCTGTCACATCTCTTTCAGTTTATTGATGCTGTGAACACCACAACCCCTGCTATTCAGCTCCGCCGCGTTTGGGCGGCGGCACAAGTTTCAGCAGGATGGATTTCAAAGCCTCTGCAAACAGTACTGAAACTATCTGCATCGCTAGATACCACTACGGGTAAATGTGATAATGTTTTTATTTTTATTTGGATAAACCAATGTTTTAAAGTGAACTATATGAAAAGATCTACAGTCCAGAAATGAATTCTGTAATCTAGAGTGTCACTGTGGTAATAAAAATAACATTGTCAAGTCAAGTTGAGCCACTATGAAAAACTATCTGCTCTTCAAACAAGTAAAAAAGACCTGGCCAGCCTGATATAAGCAATAAAACTTCAGAATTTCAAATTGAAGACGCTCAAATAAAAAATTTTTGATTACACTTATTGATAAAAATTACTTTATATAACACAAGCTACCTAGACCATACTCTATAAATATTCTATCATTGTGCTACAGTTAAGGATGAATTTCAAACCTTGAAATTACAGGAGCATTCTGTAGTTTGGCATGTCAGACTTGTATGGGCTTTGAGAAAATTGCTGTGTTACTTTTGTCCCAAGTTTCAATCGTCCCATCTCTCCACTGTCTAATTATAAATTCTACAGAACTCCCCAGCATCCCAGTAAGTCAGCACGAACAATACAGGGATCCTGAAACTGAATGGAGGCCGTTGGTTTTGCTTCAACATCGGAGGGGACACATATTAAGCAGGGGGTGTCTGGGGGTCCTCCCCATAAAATTTGTTAAAAACTTAATTTCCTTCATTTTGGTGATTTTTTTGCACCACATTCTACATTTTCTGCATCAGTTTATGGATGAAATGTTTTTATAAACACAACATTCAGATGGCAGGTATCAATTCAAAATCTAAAACTATAACAGAATCGAATGCAGTAAGAATCTCAAGCATTCTGTGTTGCTTTTTGTTTGTCCTGTAGTTCAACTTTACTTATGTCTCATAAGGGACTCATCCCTGCTGAGTCAGCACGCATGCAGTCGTGATTTAGTCTTCCCTCCTCTTTGTGTCTTTATGTGGAGTAGTAATCTCTTTAAATGTGTATGTGGCACCTTTTCACCTCAATTAGAAATGAATTCATTTTAATTCAGTTAGAAACTCCTGGACTTTAATAGCTCCTGTGTTTTAAGTGCGAAGACACAGTGCTACTGGTCAAAGGACAGACGCCACACTGCAGTCCACACTGTTTGCAAGTGGAGACTTCCGGGAATACTATCACAAATGACTAGAAGCTGCCTGTTCTAATACAGCAGTATTCTTCAAATATAACAACTTCTTTCTCATAATGTCACTTCATTCTCCAAATCTCAGATTACTGTTATTACTATTATTGTGTCCTAACAGTGGCCATCGTATTGACAGACTATAATTCCGCCTTTTGGTCTCTGTTAAACTTGTGCTAATTTAAGGCAGAATGTGTACCAAATACATTGACTAGACGCTGGCAGACAACATATATTTACATTTTTTGATCAAAACAATTCAAACAATACAGTGGTCGCTGGATATCGGCACGAACATCCACCCAACTCTACTCTGCATGTCAGAATGTCTTGAGTAGTTGGTATTAGATATTAATTTATAATTAAAGTTAGTTTGAAATCCAGATAGACAGTATAAATATAAAACTATGTAACTAAATATAGGTACATAGTTTTTGCAGTGTAGTTGTGCAGTCTGTCTCATGCTGTAGATATAAAAGTATCTCGGAGGTTATTGCGATTAGGTCTATTTGTAAAAATCCTAATTTTCCTAGTTTTCCTTAAATTTTCCCTGCATGAACTCATCAAAACAGGTTTGTGTTTTGATGGATCTGGAGCTGATAATGAGAATGTGTGTGCCTGTGGAGGTGTATTTACTACAGATATGTGACTGTTTGGGAGCGGTGGGGAAAGCCTGTAGACATGTGGAGTTTGATTCCTGTTAGCGGTGTATTAGTTGTGAATTCAAACAGTAATCTAGATGTGTCTTATTGTCTCACCAGTTTCACGACGAAAAGCTTTAAAAAATCTAATCATTGAAACATTGAAATTATTCAATATTTGCCTAGTAAATAATGCTTGAGTTAATGATTAGAAATACTAGTTTGAGTATGATAAGAGATCCACGACTTTGAAATATCATTATTTGTGGAACGGTCTCATGGTGACAATCATTCTGCCCTACCACGATCGTCTGGTAAACAGTAGACTTATGGGCGTTCATTTTACAAAGTAATCTAACTGAAAGGTGCTCTGGCATGTTTGATGTCACGCATCAATGTGAGGCCTTGAAGGACAGAAGTGCCAGAGTTGGCGGACAACTCTTACAATGTGACCTCTGTCTCACTGAAATCAATGAGGGACCTGCTAATGACTGAACAAGGCTTTACCTCTAACCAGGCAAACTACAGGTGTGAAGTCACCATTTCTCTGTTCATAAAAATGATAAAAAAATAATTTGATCTGGGGAGACTAGTTTATGTAGTTTTTGAATACATGGGCACAAACGAGTAATTCATGATTTTGTGTTGGATACACCTTCTTCAAAGCAGACAGTTTGACCTGTCCGAGCAGACGTAATGAATATATACTGACTATATTGACTGTTCCATCTTGGTGAGCAAGTTAAGTCATGTCAGTGAGCCACTACACAGTAGCATGGCATTGGTAGCAGAACACTTAAATGGATGTAGTCCAGTTCCACCTGGTGACTGAGTCCAAATGTGTGCCGTGAGGCAGGTCTCTTTACTGTGGTAGAAGTTATACAGACCAGGCTTTCCCCTTATCGAACCAGCTGAGAGGCCTCTAACTGTCTGAGACGACATCACTGCGTGCATCGTGAAGTTTGAATTGCTAACCTTCACCTTCCTAAATTTTTGCTACCACATTTCCGGAACTGAGCACTATGTGAATTAAACCCGTATTATATTTGGATGCAGCCAAATATTCTTCAGGTGATTTTACAGCCAAAAGTGAAATTGGTTGGTAGAACTAGGAGCCACACATAAGAAAACATTTTACTACATAATCACCATGAAATGACTTGAAGCTAGCAGCCCTCAGGCTAGCTTGACGCCCTGAACTGGCCATTCAACAGGGGTTTGGCACCAGCTGGTCAAAATATCTCAACCCAGCAGCAGCTTGAAACTGCTGCTAGGTTGAGACATTTTGACTAACTGGGAAAGCTCTCGGCCCACACTGGAAAATGTACAAATGGGCACACGTTTTCCTCATGTTTGTATAATTTCTGCGTATTGGATGTATCAAACTATTTTCTGCTTTGTCTTACATATTGTGCTCTCCTGAGAGTTTTTATCTTAGCAGTAGGCTACTGCTGCTAGTTTTCTACAATTTAATATTGTATGACTTTTCAGTCAGTTGAGTTCAGGCCTAGAAACATCACAGTATATCAGTGGGTTAAGGCTAGCATCATACCAAACTAGTTTATTTGCCTGGTTCTTCTATTTTTCAATAGTCTATATCTCCCAGAAAGAATGTGCACTTACCAGCAGTTGTGAGTAAAAGAGCAGAGATGGTCACAACAGTCCTGATATCCATCACAGTAACAATGTGCAGGAAGCAGACGGCCAGGCAAGAGGGGAACGACGACAAATCAGATCAAGACGCCAACAACAGAAAAAGTGATGAGAAAGGAAATGGTGCAGAGGTGTAACATTTTCTCTCTCTCTCTCTCTCGCTCTCCATACAGTGAATCACATCATCCCCGGCCTGCTGCTGCTGCTTGTGCAAAAGTGCAGATTTCCTCCCTTCAAAGCGAGCTGGGTGCAGAGAGGCAGAGAGGGGTGGGGAAAATAAGAAATGATGATAAGAAGGGAGGAAGGAGGAAGAGGTAGGAGGAAGAGGTGAAGGGAAGAGTTAAGTGACTCTAGACTGAATTCACTTTTTTCAACATGTTTGTGAGTCACGAGCCTTGGCTAAGTGAAAGAGTACAGGAGGACACAGGCCAAGGGATGAAACGCAGCGTGCATGATGAAGTGCGTGTTTCTGATTTGGCAAATGAAATAATCAAACTGAAATGAGACTATAACAAACTACTTACAAAATAAATGTTCTTTTGCTCACTTACTACATGTTAGCAGTAGTTAAGGTTGCAGTGGTATTTTCATGTTAGGAAATATGTTAAGTGCTCCTGGTCCTAATTTTGTCAAGTGAGATTGTTTTCAGTGTAAAGTATTTTTCCCTTTCACTAATTGGATTATGGTTTGGTTATGCTGTGTATACGGCTTAAAATTCAGTATATGGGCATGGTTGCTGTGTAAGTTTTACAAAGTGGGATTCAAAAGATCATAAGTTGAGGTCCCATCTACTGCGACTACTACTAAAAAAACCTTATTCTGTAAAAATGACCACAGTGTTCAGTGGTTCACTGTGTCATAAGAGGATGATAAAGAGGGGATGCTCAGGAACATCCTGTCATTCACTTTTTATTCCCCCTTCAGTAGCTTTAATCAGAATCAGCTCAGTGTGTGTGCACAAGAATGTGTTGTGAGCTCGTGTAACTTTTGTTAATGGTAGCACAAGTTGGATTCAGTAATCAGTCAGTTACACTGCATTAGCTAACATTAACCAGCATAAACAAGAGTGGGATTCATTGGTTCTAAAATCTACTCATCATATGTCAGAGGAAGCCACAGTAACAGTGTTTCACAGGATCATATATATTGGGCAAATATAGAAAAACCTCCACATTTCACTGTAAAGATCTCTATATGATCCTGTCAGACAGGGTGGAATAAGAGGATTTTAACAAACTGCTGTGTTCAAGCTCTTCATTCATTTTATTTATTTTATAAGGAAGAATAAAAAAGAGAGACCTGGCCAAGGTAGCAGCCATACATAAACACAACATATTAAAATGCTACATACAATCATGACAAAATTCACACAAAAAAAAAAAGAAAAAAAAAATCTATTCAAACACAATTGCCTCTCAGGAAAAACAACCACATGTCTCCTTCACCACATTCTTTATGACGCTCTTAAATTTATCATTTGATATACACGTTTCTAGTTTTCATATGAGCAGACAATCCAAGTTTCAGATGGAAATATTATACAATATACATTTCCCCCAAATTCAACTCACATGTGACATCCTGTGTGCTTACAGAGCTGTGTGGGTCTGAACGACGTTTGGAATGATTGGCCCAGAGGCATGATGCTACAGAGAGGCCCCTGTGATGATGCTGACATGATTGAAACAAACTTCTCTCACTACTTTTCTTTTATAAGTTCAAGGCTTAGCTCACACATATAGAGTTTTATTATATTCATTTATTTTTATATATTATTATTTTGAATTTATTTTTATTTAAAAAAATTTATAACTGTATTGTTTTTGATTTTCATTTCCTGTTATGGACTTAAACGTTATGTGATCTAAATTGAAATACCTTTACAGTACAGTACGCCATTGTTGTAAAAAGTATATGTATTTTTAATAATGCATACAGATTCTCTGGGAGTGTATCTTCTACAGTGTCATAAGACACTGAGTAAGTTTTATTTACGTTTCATCACAACCACTGGACGTGAGCTGAACCTTGCTATGTCCTACTCACTGTAAAGCTGTAATGGGAAACGCTGAAGAACCTAACCTTATATTAGATATATCATTTTTAATCATTAGTTTGTTATATATATTACTAGTTTGTCTTTTTATATATTTTGCCAAATTGGATGGTGACATTGTTTAAGAATTTTGGCTGCTTCTGTGATCATAAACTGAAAGTCTTTGGGTTCTATTTTCTGACATTTTATGCACCAAATAACTATTATTTTCTAATGTATTTTTTAATAATATATACGTATATACACATATTTACATATATATGTATAGTGTATTTGTTGTTTAAAAAGAAAATGTATTAAGTATACAATAAAGCTTATATCTTTTAAAATTTTATTCATACACACCACCTGTAATGCAATGGCCTGGTGATATGCGTACATTTGTCTAAAAGAATTGTATTGTCAGGGTTTTTTATTGGAATTCTATTTCAGAATAAATACTTTATTTATACACAGGTGTGTGCAGGTATGCAATATGAACACTGTAATGTGCACTGTAATAAGACGAGTCTATTAGACCCAAGAAACAAAGGCTCTTGAAAAAAAGGGTTGAAATGTTGAGGGTCACGTGCACCAATGCAGCAGCACAGTAGAATCTGTTCACCACCTGAAAGCTCTCCACACATTCCACGCTGCTCCTGCTCCCACCGGGACTGATCGCTGTCTCTAACATGCTGCAGCTCGATGAATGAAATGCTCAGTTCCCAGTAATGAACTGAACCATGTCTGCTCATTTATGATAATATAACACCTGCAGCCTCCAAAATGGCCACTCATCAGCGCAGGTTTGCTACCTGGCGTGATATCAAAAAATGGAAAGAAAAGTTTTATTAAAGTCTGGATTTTAATGTGGGTAAGCTAATACTAAACGTACCATGATGCAAAGCTAATACTAAACATACCATGATGCAATGCTGCACGCTGATGAAGTAAGTTTCCAGTATTTACCACTCAGTGTGTAGAACCTTGTGTTTTTGAATTTTAAACACATCATGTCCTGCTTCTGCTACGAGTGAAGATCTTGTCCTGACTCATCTCAGGTTTGACTTCACACAGCGCTCTCTACTCCATCACCTCCATCACTCTCGTTTTCTCTCATCCTCCGCCTCTGGTTTACGGAGCCGTAGAGACGACAAAAGCCCCGCGCACTTTCACCTCCTCCTCCTCCTCCTCCTCTCTGCTCTGCACAATCACTTCTCTTGTCAGGAGAGCACAGCATTTGAATTGACTGAATTTTCGAAATGATGTGTGTGCAGTGACGTTTCTGCTCACAGGAATGACGACAGCAAGCAGCTCATACATCTACAAGACATTAACTGACACATATTCATAACATGGGGGATCTGGACCCCAAAAAGGGGCTGTGAGGTGAATCTATGTGGGCAGTGGGTTTTAATTATTTTTCTGTCCTGTCAACTTTCTAGTTCTTCCTGTTCAGACCTCCAAAAGATTTATTCTGCTTTGACTGAACTCTTCACGACTTAAGAGTCAGGCATCCTGTGAGGGATGAGGTTGAGCATATGTTACTTTATAGTACAGAGTATAGAAACTTTCTGCTGATAATTTTGCTTTTGCTTCTAGTTTGTAAAGCTTAATATGTGATGGTCTCCCTCAGCCCCCTCTGCTGATAAACTGAAAGTCTTTGGGTTCTATTTTCTGACATTTTATGGGCCAATTGATTACTAAAGAAATTCAGAAAAGGGTTCTACAGTGCGACCATTTTCTCGCATATGCCCCTAAAAATAGATGTGTGCAAACCGGAAAAGTAATTTATGAGCACAGTGTGCCGCTGCTCATTGTTTACAAACTACAAGCCCTACATCCCACACGCCGCAATGCGCCAATCACAATAGAGTTCCCCTTCGAGGGAACTCGAACTGCGTCGGTGACGACACTATGGGAACGCCTCTGGGCGTGGCAGGGCTGAACTATGAATGAAACTACTCCAATCCTATTGGTGTTACTAGTAACGGTAGTGTGTGATGGCGTAACCGGAGGGGGTATATAAGCACGCCGGCACATAGGACACATTAGCTTCTTTCTATTCAGCAGGCACTCTGGCATGTTTGGAAGCTCCATTTTCCTACCTGACATCGAGACGAAGCAGCAGAAGATCATGTCAAAGCGATTCCGACAGTGTGTCTTTCCATGTGAGCGTTTCATCACAGAGAGTGATGCGTATGGATGTGCGTCTCATGCCTGTGGATGTCGCATGCTCAGGCGGCTCTCGAGGGGGCTGCCTGCGACCATTGCGAGGCCCTGCCCCTGAGGTTGCTGAGCTCTCTTTTCCTAGAGGATGGTCTGATGCGCTCCCCCCGTGGCACAGGCCCCGTGGTTGCTGAGGCGTCGCGGCGGCTCTGATCCTGGGGATCACAACGCGAGATTGCCGAGGGTGCCGGAACGGCTAAGGCCTTTTTCTGGTCCTCGTCCGCAGAATCCTCGTTCCAGCGTGCACACGATGGCTGTCTTGCAGGCATACCAGGCCGATCTCCTTCGAGACTGTGACGTAGGGGGAGGTCCTTCTGAGGAGGACCTGACAAAGCTACGTAGAGCGACGGGCTCTCCGCGTGACCAAGGAAACGGCCCGTTCAATCAGCCGATCCATGGCGGCTTTGGAGGCTACGGAGCGCCATCTGTGGCTCAACCTATCAGGCATCCAGGGGAAGGAGAGGGCTTTTGTCCTGGATGCGCCCCTCTCGCCTTCTGGCCTGCGAAGTAGTGAATGCTGTCGTCAGCAGGTTCCAGCACGCCAAAACTCAGGGAGAGGCGTTTGAGCGATTTCTCCCCTGCCGGTCAGACTCCAGGACCGAAGGGCAGCAGCCGGAACACGACTGGGCTCACAAACCGTGCTTCACCGGCGAACCTTCCCTGGCGGTCCTTCGCTTCAGGGCGCCACCGGGGATTCCCGCGGGACACCGGCCACCAGCCCCGAGGGGCCAGGTGTTGGGACAGGAAGTCCGCTCTCTGCTGAAGAAAGGGGCCATAGAACTAATTTCCCTGCCAGTCAGAGAAGCCAGCTTCTACAGCCGATACTTCCTGATTCCCAAGAAGGACGGAGGATTACGTCCGATTGTGGATCTGCGGTCCCTGAACCAATCTCTGAGGAGATTCAGGTTCAGGATGCTTACCATCCCAGCCATCATCAGTCACATCCAATCCGAGGATTGGTTTGTCACGATAGATCTGCAAGACACTTATTTCCACATCTGTGGTCCCAGCAGAGACTGCTGTCCCTCAGAGCAATGTACATCCCTGGAACCCAGAATCAAGGAGCAGACCTGCTGTTGAGAGGTCAATGCTGACCATTCAAAGGAAAGAGCCCATGGTGTCTTTTGTGTACGATCTTCTGCATCTGATATGGAAGACGTATTACTTCAGCAGAAAATCCAAATGAGAGCTCTATGGCCTCGGACAAGAGCTTGGTGTGGATATTTTCACACTATCTAGAGTCAAGGGAACTTGCTGGATCCCCCATGTCAACAGAGTTTTCCTGTGGCACAGATAAGACAAGGACCTTGCCACTGACGAAGGCCAGTACTTGTTCTGCAGCACACGGAGCACCTGGCTGTAGCATCAACAACAGCGGAAGTTTAAGGATGGGCAAAGAAGATCAGTTTAACACAGTAAGTAAAAAATAGGTTCAAGCCCAAATCTACTTTTAGAATCAAGTAATTTACAGGTGGCTAAGGAATACAATTTTAACCAACACCTTTATTGTATTATGCCATTTTCTCTCAGATATGTTTGAGGAGCTATCCTCACTTAGCCTCACTCTGCAAAGGAATGACCTGATCCTCCCTCATGCCACATCAGAACTGAGGAAGACAGTGACCAGACTGGAAGCAATTAAGTTCAGGGCAAAGGCAGGAGGCATGCTGGAGAAGATCCAGACCATGCTTGCTCAGCAGCAGGGTGATGAGCGCAGAATCCAGGTGTGTTAGGATGAGAGTTAGGATATAAAAGAAGACAGTGTGAGAATCAGTGTACTCCTAGTGTTGAATAATTCCTTGTTGTTTCTTAAGTTGACATAAATTGACATGTTTGCTGTAGTTTATCTAAAACTCGCCGTGCTGTACAAGTGCTGTATTACTCAGAAGTGTTTGTAGTGTAGCCATTGGGAGAATGACTGTGGTCTCGCTGGGTAAAGGTGTTGACCACTGCTGTTATTCTTTCAATGTAAGGTTTGACTACTAAGTGTTTTATTCTTATATTCTGTGTGTTATTCATGGACCTGTGCCTTTACAATGTGTCAACATGAGCAGAACAGCTGCTCAGGCAGCGCAGGCAAAACCTAGCCAACCGTAACATACACAATGGAAGTAAGGCACTTGCAGCAAGTCACGTACGCCAGGCCTGAGATCATGGCAAACTGTGGCCAAGAATGAGATCATGACACATTGTGATTAATGGCGCCTGGTACTGCAAGGTACGGACAGGTACTGCATGAAACCAAGCTTTGCCCTGCAGAATCCAAACTTTGTATGAGACATGGCACACTCATGGTTGGCATTGTTGAATCATGTTATGCATTTATCAAGTATGTTATTCCTTATTAATTCTTTTAAAGTCTTTGAGCTTTAATGGTGTCAAAATATGCCTGTATAACTTTTAAAAAATACGGTGAAGCAGAAGTTGAATCATATTGGTGAATTTCTAGTCCAGTAATAGTCAAAAATATAAAGAAGGATAAATTGTAACAGAGTTAAGGTGTAACACCCACTGGGAAGGTGGAGTTTAAGGTGAATATAAGGTGATGTTCGCTGACCACCAGCTTAGTTCCATCCTGAGACCTGCAGGGATGTTACTCGGTTTTTACTTGTCCTTTATTGGAATAAACTCTTGACCGTCTCCAGTGAAGTTTTTGACTACACAGTTTTTGACTAAAAGAAGAAAGCTAATAGAGTAATTTTATTGAGTTCAATATGTTGGTTAGGGTAGGGACCAGGCCTTCCACTGGCCCGGGCCTGTCCTTATTTCCGACCCGACACTAGCACAATAAAAATGTTTGAGGATAAGGAGGGAAATGCAGTGCAGTATTTGTTAGACAGACAAACTGCCAGGCACTACATTTTGTGTGTGTGTGTGTGTGTGTGTGTTATTTCTGTTAAAGGGAATAACATGGAAGGGAAATCTGAACGGCTTCCCAGACCTCACCAATCCCCAGCTGAAGCTACACATGGAGGCAGCCATCACAATCGCCGTGGATAATCTCAAAGCCAGGTTTGGTGGTTTGATTCCACTGGGGTCTGGACGCCCCTCACCCAGTGGAATCTTTCAGAGTTTTAAACCCCGACTCATGGCCAGAAGACCAGGCCAGCCTTCTCATCTTTGGTGATGATAGTGTGACAGACCTGGTAAGGCATTTCAAAGAGCCACTGGAGAGGTAAGAATGCCATGTGAGAGATAATGTTAATGTTTGCATATTTGCAAACTCACTTGCTCTGTTCAATCCTGCAGATCGGGTGCAACATGGCTGCCATCCAGGATGAGTGGCAGGTGCTGAAAATCCTGGTCAGCCACAATTTCAAGGACAAATCCTACAGTAGCCTGTGGGAAACCATGTTGACAAAGGACCCCTACAGGCACGATTACAAGGTAGGCCAATATTTCTGAGTGTTTATGTATAGTATCCTTCTATAGTTGATTTAGGTAAGTTAATCGTAAGAATTTATATTAAATGGAAAGATATCATCTTCCTAGAATATACTGGAGTTGGTGGAGCTTATGCTGGTGCTGCCCATTTCAGCTGCCCAGTATGAGCAAGGCTTCTCTATCGAGGACTTTGATCCCACTCCTGCTGTGGACCGCTGACCTCTAAGCGTGCCAGATGACCAACATACAAAAGCAGCTGGACAGCCGATATCCTTTGCGTAGACATGGATGCTGAACAGCTATAGTTTGTTTTACGCTTATTGATGCTCAGTAATTGTAACACTCAATCTGTGTTCCAACTGTGCAATGTGTTTGAAGAACAGATGCAGCTAAGCGGCACCAAAGTTAAGAACAAGTGTCGTTATGTGTAGATTTCTAATGTTAATATTAATATGTAAATATGTAGCGGCATCCCACATCAGACTGTTGAGATTTTGTAGCATATAACTGACTGTGCAGAATTCTGTGCAAGGGCAGTCATATAGACTGTTTTTATGTAATGCCTGTAAGAACACAGAAGTGATGGATTGATGATGTGCTAAGAGGCAGAGTGGTACACATTTCACATTTCTTCTTGGTTTCATAACTTTTCTCTTTAAGGAGAGAAAACACAACTCAGGAAGAACCAAACATTTAGTTTACTATCAGTACTTTATAATTTTCTTACACGTCAATGTTGCATCTGTTACAAAAGCATTACAGCAAATAATTGGTTACTGGAATGTTAAACTGTAAAATTTTGCTGTATCGCTATTATACAACTATAAGGGTTTTCCTACTGTTAACCTTCATCAGGATTAGTTTACAAGCAAGTTAAAGAGTTGTAGCATTTCTGCTGGCAGGTGATCTATTTCCACAGTTTGTGAGATGCACAAAAATTTAAAGGACTGTACAGGGTATCCTGTCATTTTTTTAAATTTTCAGAATCAGAAGGAGCTTTATTGCCAAGGAGGAATTTGCTGTGGTGATGAAGTGCTACACGTAGACAAACATACAGTCAACATAAATAAATGTAGAAATATATAAATATGGAATAGAAGAACAACATTTCAGATATATACATGTGCATTATTCTGGGTCTGTGCCATGCAGAAGTAATGCAACGGAAGAGAATATTGTGTACATATAAGGGAGGTCATGTTCAGCTGCCACTTGAGGTCCTGGGAGATGATGGTGCCCAGGAAGTCCACAGTGGTGACCGAGGAGTCACACAGGATGATGGGGGAGGGTGGGGCTGTGCTCTTCCTGAAGTCCACAACCATCTCCACGGTCTTCTGAGCGTTGAGCTCCAGACTGTTCTGGCTGCACCAGGTTACCAGATTGTCGATCTCCCACCTGTAGACAGACTCATCCCCACCTGAGATGAGCCCAATGAGGGTGGTGTCATCCGCAAACGTCAGGAGCTTGACAGACTGGTGACTGGAGGTGCAGCTGTTTGTGTACAGGGAGAAGAGAAGGGGGGAAAGAACGCAACCTTGAGGGGACCCGGTGGTCCTGGAATCAGAGACATGTTTTCCCAGCTTCACGTGCTGCTTCCTGTCTGTCAGGAAGTCAGTTATCCACCTGCAGGTGGAGTCAGGCACGTTCAGCTGAGAGAGCTTGTCCTGCAGCAGGGCCGGGATGATGGTGTTAAAAGCAGAGCTGAAATCCACAAACAGGATCCTGGTGTAGGTTCCTGGGGAGTCCAGGTGCTGGAGGATGTAGTGAAGGGCCATGTCTACTGCATTGTCTACAGACCAGTTTGCTCTGTAGGTGAACTGCAGGGGGTCCAGGAGAGGGTCTGTGATGGATTTTAGGTGGGACAACACAAGGCGTTCAAAGTACTTCATAACCACAGAGGTCAGGTCGACGGGTCTGTATTCGTTTAGTCCTGTGGTCCTTGGTTTCTTGGGGACAGGGATGATGGTGGAGGCTTTGGTGGTGGACTGAGGCTGAAGCTGAGCGGAGGAGTCACGGGGGATGGTGTCCGATTGACTCTCAAAGTGGCAGTAGAACTGGTTCAGCTCATTTGCCAGGCGAGAATCGTTTATGGAGTGGAGGACTTTGGGTTTATAGTTTGTGATCTGTCTGAACCCCCTCCAGACAGAAGTGGCGTTGTTTGCAGAGAACTGGTTCTTTAGTCTCTCTGCGTCGTTTAGCTTCTCGCCCCTCCTTGCTAAACCTGTACTTTAACGCCCTGCATCCGGCCCTGTCACCACTCCTAAATGCCTCCTTTTCCAACCTTAGCTGCCTGAGTTTAGCTGTAAACCAGGGTTTGTCATTGTTATAATTCACCCTGGTCCATGTTGGAATGCAGCTGTCCTCACAGAAGCTAATGTAGGACGTCACAGCCTCTGTAAACTCATCCAGACTGCTGGTAGCATTCTTGAAAACATCCGAGTCAGTGCAGTCCAAACATGCCTGGAGGTCCTCAACAGCTTCACTAGTCCCACTTATTTGATGTCGCCACTACAGGTTTACAGAGCTTTAGTTTTTGCCTGTAGTCCCTTCCGGCGAAGACGCATGAGCGACCCGGCTCTTTTTCCTCTCCTGCGGCGCTTCACAGCACGAACGACAGCGAAAGAACCCTTCACCAAAATGTCCAATAATTCTTCTGATGACGCGAGAAAAGTGGGAATTAAATCCGTTGGAGTTGTTCCCCTGATGTTCATGAGCTCCTCCCTGGTGAAAGAGCACCGGGAATCACAGCCGAAAACTAAATTAACACACAAAAACTGAACAAAACAAAGCGCACCTTAAACCTAAAACAAAATAAAGCGCACCTAACACCGAGGCAGCTATACTCAGCACCATCCTGTGTTCCTGGCGTTCATCTCAGGAATTGCTGTTTTTTAATGTATAGGGGAGAGTGGGGTAAAGTGAAACATTTTTTTTACATTTGCTCCCCTCTAAGTGAGCTAAAATAATATATCAGTAAAATTTACACATTTCCCATTAATTCAGGATGTTTCCTAGCAATGGAAATTATCAGAATGCATTCAGGACAGAGGGCAGTGAAAATATGATTGTCTCACAGAGACAGACCAGAGAAATCAAGGGGGTAAAGAGAACCTGCTGGGGGGAAACGGATCCACTTACTTTTTCCACTCTGAAACTACCATAACAACACATATTGTATCATTTAGAATCCTGACAGCTAGCTTACTAATGTCGGACTAGTAACAGAATCATGGGGATTGGTCAATTAAGCAAATTTCTTTTCCTAAAACCTTGAAAGTAACTCTGAACAAAATCAAATACAACACAATATAATTCAAAATGTTTTTACATTCAAATGACAGATAGAACCAGTTAGATTAGAACACAGTCTGGGGGTCAGAACACAGGACCCTTAGAGCCAGCTAGTGTCTGGGGGTCAGAGCAAAGGACAATCAGAACCAGCCAAGACAGCCTGGGACTCAGAACACAGGACTAGACCAACCTGGATTAGAACATCAGCCTACTGTCATACTCTACAACAAGGCCTACTCTACATTCCAGCCCTTAAGGTTACAAGAAAAGAGTTGCTCTCTCCGTGTGGTTCCTCCAGGCCTTTTAGGTTGAGGCAGCTTTTTCACCACGTCACCTTTAGGAACATGTGCCACATCATTTTCCTTTATAGCAAACGTGGGTCTCTCCCACTCTTTCGTGTTTCCCTGGATTCTGTCCACCAGGACATATGGGTAACTTTGTGGAAGAGCTAGACACATTGCTGTCTTCAATACCAGAGCATGACTTGTCCTCGGTGACATGAACATTCACTTAGACAATTCGAACTCAGCAGACTTCCTGTCTCTGATTGAGTCCTTTGATCTAACACAGGCTCTCAGCCCCCCGACCCACAAAGCTGGCAAGGTGCTTGACCTCGTTCTTGTCCGAAACTGTGCCACAGAGTGCTTAATAGTCACACCTCTACATGTGTCAGACCACTATTTCATTCAGTTCACGGTATGCCTACAGGAAAAGCCCATTGTTCCAACACCTTTGGTCTCACACCGCCGCAACCTCCGAAACCTCTCCCGCTCACTTTGCCTCAGTGGTAGCTTCTGCTCTACCTTCCCTCAACACATTTTCCTCACTTGAGGTCAATGATGCCACACAATCTCTGTGCTCTACACTAAGCTCGTGCCTGGATAGCCTGTAGCCTCTATCCACCAAGCCTCCTCGCCCAAACCAGTCCCACCCATGGCTAACTGATACCATCCATGGGCTCCGTACTGATCTCAGAGCTGCTGAAAAAAATGGCGAAAAACCAAAGACCCCGCCGACCTTAAGGGCTACCAATTGCTCCTATCCTCCTTCTCAACAAGCATCAGTGCTGCCAAAACTGCGTTCTATAATGATAGAATAAGCAGTGCCACTGAGTCAAGGAAATTATTTTCCACTTTTAAAGTGCTACTAAATCCTCCTCCACCACCCACAAACAACAAAACGTCTCCTGATACCTTTGCTGCCTTCTTCACAGGCAAAGTGGAGGCTATAACTAGCCAATTCTCTGAAACACTCAAACTCAACCATTGTAGCAGTCCTACTACATCTTTTCCTCTTCCCTCCCAGGTCAGTGGTTCTTCACTCTCCTCATTTACTCCTCTCACAGAGAGCGAAGTATCAGAACTCTTGGCCCGTTGCCGTCCAACTACATGCCGACTGGACCCGATTCCTACAAATCTCCTCTACTTTCTCTCCCTCTGTATGCAACCTCATCCCATTATTGCATGTTACTAACACAACTTCTCCCCTTCCTGGTAATCTTGTGCTTTCTCGTCCCTCTCCTCTCTCCTCCTATCACTTCCTGCAGGTGTTTCTGGCTCTGGAGCTGTGGAGTCTGGATCTGTGGCTGCGGGTCACCTGCTGCCTCCGTGTTCCTGCTCGACACCCTCTGCTACAACAACTATTGTTACTAGTCCTATTGTTATTATTGTTATTATAATCATTAACATTACGTTTGTTATCATTAACACTACTATAAATATCTGTACCGTTTTTCGTTTAGTCTGTAGCAACATCACCTTTACTGTCTGTGTGTGTGTATATTGTGTATTGTAGTGTAGTCACGTGATAAATACTTCTCTGGCTTCAGGAACCTTCCCCACCACTTTCAAAAGGGCTCGGGTTACACCCTTGCTCAAAAAGCCCTCACTTGATCCAACTCAAGTAGAGAACTATCGACCAGTGTCTCTTCTACCATTTTTATCCAAAACTATTGAACGGGCAGTATTCAAACAGGTCTCAGAATTCCTCTCAGGCAATGACCTCCTAGATCCATATCAGTCTGGTTTTAAGAGTGCCCACTCTACTGAAACGGCTCTTCTGTTTGTAACAGAAGCCCTAAGGTCAGCTAAAGCTGCAGCCCAATCCTCGGTTCTTATCCTGCTTGACCTATCAGCTGCCTTTGACACAGTCAACCACAGGATCCTGCTATCCGCTCTCTCAGCAATGGGCATCTCGAGTAAAGCACTCCTGTGGTTCAAATCCTACCTCTCTGGGCGTTCCTACAATATTTTTTATATTAACAATTATCCTCCTCCCACTGCCTCTCCACAGGGGTGCCCCAAGGCTCAGTGCCAGGGCCCCTTCTCAATTTATACCACCTCATCATCACCTCAGCCGTGCGATCATTTGCTTGCACGGCTTCTCTTACCACTGCTACACAGACGATACGCAACTCTACCTATCCTTCCCACCAGGCGATCCCACCGTCTCGGCGCGAATCACGGACTGTCTCTCGGACATATCTGCATGGATGAAGGCTTGCCACCTTCAACTAAACCTCTCTAAGACTGAACTCTTGGTCATTCCAGCCAAGCAATCTATCCACCATAACATCAAACTACAAATTGACTCCGCAACCATCACTCCAACTGGGAGTTTTTTTACACTTTTTCGTGAGCGTTCCCTCTGGCTGGATGAATATTAATCCATCCATCGTCAACCACTTATCCTGCGTACAGGAGGGGCGAGGTTACACCCTGGACATGTTGCCAATCCATCACAGGGCCACACATAAAAAAACAACCACTCACTTTCACACTCACACCTAAGGACAATTTAGGGTCACCAATCAACCTAGTCCGCATGTCTTTGGATGGTGGGAAGAAGCCGGAGCGAACCTGCAAACGACTGGGGTTCCAACCAGCAACCTTCTTGCTGTGAGGCCACAGCGCTATCCACCGGACCACTGTGCCGCCCCAGATTATCATTATTATTATTATTATTATTAAACAAACCTGCCTGACAATTTCACAGTCAGCCCCAGGCCTACATGCTTGCAGCTACCTCTTAACATTCCAACGGCCTGCCCACGAGCCGTCAGGTCAGACCAGCCAGTACAAGCAAAACTCACCTATGAAGCCTCATAGTAATCCACCGATAGATTATATTCCAACAAAACTGGTCTTGTTACGTTGTCAAAGGTCCAGAACACATTATTCCATCAATAAATCCCCAGGGATGCTGCTGCATCGTTTCATATTTGCCGGCAGACGTGGCTCGTATGTCATTATAACCATAATAACTCCGGTTTGAATGTAAACAACTACGATAGCTTGTATTCAAATTAGCCGCTGAACTCTAACCGTTCGAGTGACACCAAATCCGACCCAATAGGAGCTCACATGTCCCTTTCACAGCCTTCAATAGCCAACGAGAGCCTGCACTGTAAGGATTTCGTTATTGTTAAGTTATTTCGTGGGTAGGCCGAGCCAATTGCAAGTAATTGTGCCGATGACTGGCACTTTGTGTAGCCAATAAAATAAGAAGTTCTTGATCTATCACCAAAAAAACAAGTCTGCGTTGTGCTACCGGCTACGGAGTGATGCAGCCACCTGCCGCCAAGGGGCGGTGCTGTTTTAGGAAAAATAGACATACACTCAGAAAAACCTGTGGAAAATAGTAATTTTCATGGTATTGGTATGACATTTAAACTTGGCCTAGGTAAGGCTTTATGCCGTGGTCCTACAGTGTTGTCCAGCTGTAGTTGTCTGCATGTGTTATGACCCTGGGGTCATATTTTGTTGTTTGTTTATCTCTCCTGGCACTGTCAGCTGTTCTCCTCCATTAGAATGTGTGTGTATGAGTGTATGCAGGTCCTGGAGAACAGATGGACACACTGGATTGGTCCGGTAGAGCTGATTGGAGCCTCCTGATTGGGCACCTGGATGACAGCAGCCATCCAGGTGTACATGTTAACGATGAGTCCTCCATGCATGCCAAAGTTAGTCATGGAGTTCCTCAAGGATCTGTGCTCGGACCAATCCTCTTCACTTTATATATGCTTCCCTTAGGCAATATTATCAGGAAACACTCCATAAGCTTTCATTGTTATGCAGATGATACTCAGTTATATCTATCGATCAAGCCAGATGAAACTCATCAGTTAGCTAAACTTCAAATGTGCCTTCAGGATGTTAAAACCTGGATGACCTGTAATTTTCTAATGTTAAACTCAGATAAAACTGAAGTTATTGTTCTGGGGCCTAAGCACCTCCGTGACGCATTATCTAAAGATATAGTTTCCCTGGATGGCATCGCCCTGGCCTCCAGCATCACTGTGAGGAATCTTGGAGTTATCTTTGATCAGGACATGTCGTTTAAGTCTCACATTAAGCAAATTTCAAGGACCGCCTATTTCCACCTACGTAATATTGCGAAAATCAGGAACATCCTGTCTAAAAATGATGCAGAAAAACTAGTCCATGCATTTTGTTACTTCTAGGCTGGATTACTGCAATTCCTTATTATCAGGCTGCTCGAAAAAGTCCGTTAAGACTCTTCAGCTGATCCAGAATGCTGCTGCACGTGTTCTGACAGGAACCAGGAAAAGAGATCATATTTCTCCTGTCTTAGCTTCTCTGCATTGGCTTCCAGTAAAATCCAGAATAGAATTTAAAATCATTCTTCTTACCTACAAAGCTCTTAATGGTCAGGCCACCATCTTATCTTAAAGAGCTCATAGTACCTTACTACCCCACCAGAGCACTGCGCTCCCAGAATGCAGGGTTACTTGTGGTTCCTAGAGTCTCCAAAAGTAGACTAGGAGCCAGAGCGTTCAGCTATCAAGCTCCTCTCCTGTGGAACCAGGTTCCAGTTTGGGTTTAGGAGGCAGACACCATCTCCACATTTAAGAGTAGGCTTAAGACTTTCCTCTTTGATAAAGCTTATAGTTAGAGCTGGCTCTGGTGAGAACCATCCCTTAGTTATGCTGCTATAGGCCTAGACTGCCGGGGGATTTCCTATGATGCACTGAGCTCCTCTCTCCTCTACTTTCTCTCCCTCTGTATGCAACCTCATCCCATTATTGCATGTTACTAACACAACTTCTCCCCTTCCTGGTAGTCTTGTGCTTTCTCGTCCCTCTCCTCTCTCCTCCTATCACTTCCTGCAGGTTTTCTGGCACTGGAGCTGTGGAGTCTGGATCTGTGGCTGCGGGTCACCTGCTGCCCCCATGTTCCTGCTCGACACCCTCTACTGCAACGACTATTGTTACTAGTCCTATTGTTATTATAATCATTAACTGTTACCATTAACACTACTATAAATATCTGTACCATTTTTCATTTAGTCTATAGCAACATCACCTTTACTGTCTGTGTGTATATTGTGTAGGCTGCCTTCTCTCTCTCTCTCGCTCTCTCTCTCTCGCTCTCTCTCTCTCTCTCTCTCTCACCCCAACCGGTCGAGGCAGATGGCCGCCCACCCTGAGCCATGGTTCTGCTGGAGGTTTCTGCCTCTTAAAAGGAAGTTTTTCCTTGCCTCTGTCGCCTAGTGCTTGCTCTTGGTGGGAACTGTTGGGCTTCTGTAAATAACATCATAGAGTACGGTCTAGACCTGCTCTTTTATGAAAAGCGCTGTGAGATAACTGTTGTGTGATTTGGCGCTATATAAATAAAATTGAATTGAATTGAATTGAATCTTAAGCCCCACTGACAGGAACTCTTCCCCTCTCTCTGCTATTCCCAACCTGCCTGAGTACTGTGTGTCTGTGTTCATATCTTATATCTCATATCTTCTTATCGTAGTCCTTCTGATTGTCTTATGACAACCTGGTTTTGTTGGCTTTGCCATTTTTGTTTGCTATGAATCAATTTCCTTTGTCGTAGCTATATTGTGTCAGCTACTAGCAGTGAGTAGGAGTGAAAAGCCCTTTTTTTGTTTGTACCATTTTCTCCTGTTTTTGGACTTAGAAGCCTAGTTTTAGAGCTTTGTCTTTTCTTTACCTTTTGGTTTTGGGTTTAGGAAAGTTTTAGGTTTTCTTAGTGTTTTGGTTGTTGTTTTGGGCACTGCTCATCTCCGATGTAGTGTAAAAGCCCTTTGAGTGGTCGAAAAGACTAGAAAGGCGCTATACAAATACGGAGCATTTACATTTACATTCATCTCCGATGTATAATAAAAACTGCTAAATTGTATTTACTGTGTGCTGGCCTTGCTTGGGAATGGGAAGAGTGGGAGGCCACACATTTATGTTACATCCAGGACACCCCTAGTAGACCTTGGGACGTAACACATGCATTTGTTAGCAAGCATTTTCAAGCGGAAATGAAAAATACATTAGTTATAGTGTGTTTAAACTTATATTAATCAATTCCTGTTAGTTAAGTTAAACTTCTGTCATATCTGGAATGGCATTTCATCATGATCAAAGCACTGAGGGGCTTTATTGGCCTCTCATTCACACACACTGATGGCGATGGAGCGGACATGCGAGGCGCTGGCCTGTGTATAGGGAGAACCTTAATGACATCAGAGAGTGAATGTCAATTCTTCGCTGCAGCGTGACAGACAGGTCCTGCAGGCTGAGCGTCAGTCACTACAGCTCGTGTTGTGTAGCTGAGGTAACAGTGTGTAGTGTAGGTGTGACCGATACTGTATAAGAACATAAGCAATTTGATAAGAACTGGCCGGACTGGATAAATATCAAGCAAACAAACACATTTACTTCAACAGTTCCCATTCATTCAAATTATATATTCAAAATTTAGTATCAAAATAATGATTTCAAAATTTGCTGAACAAACAGCACTTCAATATTTGGAAATTAAGACTCAGAGCGTTTTAATGTAGATCAACATCTGTTTAATTATTCACAACCCCAAAAAGAGAAATAAAACAAAAACGGCTGTCTATCAATGCACATCATTATCATTATTTAATTCATCATCATGAGAAGAACAGATCATCCATCTGAATGCTTTTCCCTCTGGATAATATTAATGCTAGACTATTTTAGAACATCTCCATTGTGCTTCTTCTAAAATGCTGTGATACTATTAGCAGGGTCACTCTTTCCTCAGAGCAAAATCAACTAGAACCACTCATGTCATTCAGCTGAATATGAGACGCTTGTCATGATTTTGAGTCACCTTGCTGTCACACACACACCTGTTCAAGTGTGTGTGTGTGTGGTGCGTAATAGGTAAGACTGAACTGAAACACAGGTGATACTGAAGTAAAAAGAATGACGGCAGCACCAGCACATGCATGATACTGTCAGTCTGATTATCTGTTTAAAGGAGACCTATTATACTGCATTTCCAGTCCTATATTATAGTTCTGTGACTCATATATAGCAGCTTTGCATGATTCAAAAGTTCAGAAAATTCTATCTTATAGTGGCTCTTCAGTTAGGCCTCCATTTCAGTCTCTGTCTGAAACTAACGGTAGATGCTCCTGTCTCTTTAAGGCCCCCCTCTCAAAGGCCACTGTCTTCTGATTGGCCAAGATCTGAGGCACGTGTACCAGGCTGTTGTTGTTGCTGAGCAGTACAGACCAAGGGGGTAAGCCAGAGATCGAACAGTGAAGTCGACCAAAGCCTGCTTGGAGGGTTCCATGTAGGCCCAAAAATAACGTCAATAATCTGCGACATCCTGTCGCACATGAACAATGTGTCCGTATTGGTTAGTATAAAGGCAAATAAAATAAAAATAAAAAGATTTGGCCATCAGTTGGTGTTTGGCAGGTGAGCCTTGTAGGTGGGCTGATTAAACAGTGGTAATTCGACGAAGACAAACACACTGAGCCAGAAGACTTTTGTTGGCGTAGCCATGCAGCTACCAGAATTACATTGTTTCTGCCGTTGCTCTACATCATTAAACCACAGTTATGCTGCGCGATCATGCGCATTAGACACTGGTGCTAACAGGAGAAGCCTAGTAGTAGTATTTCATAGGACCAAAACTGGCTTCGTCCAGTAATGTACTGTCTATGACAGACAGACTGAGCGTAGCTGTGCAGAGCAAATGACCATATATGGAACACCGGCCGTTGTTAGAAAAAGCTGTTAAAAACAGAGCGTTCAGAACAGGAGGAAATCTGAGGTTTTTGCACACAGGGATTTCTTTTCTTTTAATACTTTAACCTAATTTTTTTGAAGCTTTGGCCATGTTTAACATGAACATCCAACATTGTAACATTGTAGATAAGTCATAAAATATGAAAAAGCATAATAGGTCTCCTTTAAGCTGCTGATAGATATAACATTTGGTTGTGTATTGTAGGTGAACAAGGTCTAGTAAGGCACCCCTTCATAAAAACTGTCTTATTGTTTCTAAATGTGGCACTGAATCTGAAGCACTTCCTGTAAGTCGCTTTGAATAAAAGCCCCAGCTAAATAAATGTCATAATGGTTATGTAAGTTGTAAATAATGGGTTATAAATATTTAATTCATCATTTACTAATGTTTATATATCAGCTATAAACTATTAACGTTAACACATTTTGGGTTAGTGAAAAATCTCATAGACCTATGTTTATCCTTTCATAGGTGTAATGTAGTGCTGCAGTTCTAAATTTTGGTAATTCATTAATAAATATCCACTGGTTTCTTGCTTTCTACTAAGCAACAAGGTCTGCATCTGTAAAAGTGAATAAGTTGTTAATTAATGTTTTTTTGGTCCAGTAGGTCAGAAATCAAGAGGACTGTCCCTGCTAAACTGCAGCACTATGAAGTCAGATGGGCAGCCGCTATTCACAAGTTCAAAGGTTTGCCTGCCAAACTAGTTCTTATGTAGAGACGAGTATTTTATATATGTTTACACCAATCAACTGCTGGTGTAACTGATGCTTAGCTTGCTAACATAGGAGCCACTTAAATTAAAGACATATACACTGAACAAAATTATAAAGTCAACCCTTTTGTTTTTGCCCCCATTCAACATGAGCTGAACTCAAAGATCTAAGACTTTCTCTATGTACACAAAAGACGTATTTCTCTCAAATATTGTTCACAAATCTGTCAAAATCTGTGTTAGTGAGCACTTCTCCTTTGCAGAGATAATCCGTCCACCTCAAGATGCTGATCAGACAGCATGGGTATTGCACAGGTGTGCCTTAGACTGGCCACAATAAATGGCCATGTGTGAGATTATCTAGAATATAACACAGACTTTTCTTCATGTGTGCATGTGGAATTAAAACATTTACAAACTTTAATAAATCGTTTGGGTCCTAAACTGCCATTTTTGGATGTTAAGATACAGCTTGCAATGCTACAGTGACTGTGTTGATAGCTTTGGATTCGACAACGCTTCAGATGCTTCCGATTTAAACACTCCTCAAGTTTTTGAAGACGACATTCTTCATAAACTAGCAAAGTAAGAAGTTGTTTTTATTTGTGATGCTTCATAGATTAACTAACCTATGAGGTAATTTTTATTAATCATCATTAAAGCCTTAATACTTTTAATAAATCATTATATACACTTGAATTTCCCTCGGGATAAATAAAGTGTGTATATATATATATATATAAGCTAACTACACTTATAATACTTAATTAAGGGTGCCTTATTAGAACAGATGCTACCTCTGACCAAAATAACTGCTTTTGAGCTAGTGCTCTGTAGCTAGTAATACACAAGCAAACCACCATCATTCTCAGGCCATAATTCTTCTTTTCTAACCTTTAGCTGATTTGATCTATTTTTTCAGACGAGCACAGGGCAGTCTGGCCTGTCAATAGCACATCCAAACACCTGCAACATGTTAAAGCAGTGCAGGCCTGAGATTGACCAGTACATGAGCAAACCATGACACTTTCTGTCTATTCTGAAACAGTGATCCAACATATCATTCAAAAAGAGTGTTACATTTGCTGTTCCAATCATATAACGTCTGGTGGCTCTCTGCTGGAGAAGATTATCTGGTTCCTAAGAAATTGTGCATTTGTCTGTTAGGCTTGTAATAAGCACAGAAAAGAACTTTTGGTAGTAGGAGCGACTACACAGACCATCCTCATAGAACCATGTGACAAAAACAAAAAATAATCATCATTGTACACATTCTGGGACTCTGAAGTGATTGCCTGTGTAGGCCAATATCATCAGCCATGTGTTAGTGATGTGATTTTCAGGAAACTGCGACTTCAGGCAGCTTGACTGGTCACTGGTTGGATAAGCTTGATCCATGTTGCCATTCCCACTAAAAGAATGTTATATCACCACCCAGACTATTTTGAATGTTAAGTAGTGATCTTTGGGAAGAGCAGTGGCACAACACCCCCCTCTACAAATACAACTGCACCTTTCATGAGTCTTTGGACACATGCATGTTGTCACAGCATCACATACTCATGGTCCACAATAGAAAGTGGGGCTTAACCTTTTGAACTGAATATCTGAGTCCTGTTACCAGAGATGTTGCCATTGAAAAAACACTTTGCTTTCATCGGATGGCCAGTTACTTTGATCATAAGGGCTGCTGAGCCCGTGGACATGGGAGATAAACTTTATAATGGTGTCCATTCAGGCAAACAGAATGGCAAAGTGTCAATTATTACCATTCAGAGATGTACTAACGGCTGAAACCAGGAAACTCAAAGCCAGATTATAAATAATAATTAAAAAAATAACTGCAGATTGTTCCTTTGCTAATGGCAACCACACTGTCTTCCTGGTGATGTCCAGTCAGCCTGTGGAGGTCACACTAACAGAGCAGAGGCTGTCATGAGATCATTGACTGGCTGCTGGACTCCTGATGAAAGTTACAGCTCTCCTAAAGGACCCAGCCAGAAAAAGGACAGAAAAACAATGAACTGCCGATAAAGCCTGTGTGTAGTATTACGTGATATTTTGAAATTCCCACAGATGTGACAATATTGGCACAAATGTCATGACATCGTTACAGCACCCCTGAATGCCCTCCATTTCTACGACTTCATGGATGATGTTTTGAACTGGGAGTACATTTTAGGGCTTGAGGGGGCTACTGGGATGCTACATCAATATCAGGGAGAGAATGTTTCACTATACAGCTGCTTTTTAGCTAGTAAAGGTCTATGAAGCCGCTGAGAGGAGTGATGATAATATGAATTGTTACATTTCAAGGCAACAGTTTCATCTGATATTCTAGTTGAGTGGTAATTCCAAGGTGTAAGACACGTTTAGAGAGGCAGTATCTACTTCTGAAAGATCCTCCTCAAAATTACATACATTGCAATTTCAATATTATTTGAATGGATTCAACTGACAGATCTGATCACCAAACTTTAAATTTTTACTTGATTAAACTATACAGACCACATGTATTCTCACTGATGGTGTGAACTATTCAGCGAACAGGTGTGGATAGGAGGAGAGTGACGGACAGGAGGTGAGGACAGAGGAGTACAGGTGGGGAAGATACAAAGTGGGAACTGTTTTCTGTTTGACTCCAGCAGGTCCGTGTCTCAGGTCACAGTGTTACTATGGCATTACAGGGATCCTTATTCCCGCTAAATCTCCATCAGTCTATATTTCATTGATTACCCACTTAAGACTTTTTCATTTGACTTACTTTGAGCACACAAACACCACCTTTATCAGTAGGAATTTGTATTTTGTTGGTGTTGGTGGAAGTCTGCTGGGAATGGTTCAATCCCCCACTATGCCAGCTGGCAACCCGAGCATGTGAAAGGTTAAAAGAGCTCTCTAAAACTAGTCCTTATGTGGAATTGGTGCTCTGTTTGTTCGACAGGTTGGCAGTCAGTCTCTAATGTTAGCCATTTAAGATAGCTAACGTATGTTGTAACAAACATCTGCCTTCCACAGCAGCACATTCAGTAACATCTCTCGTCTTGAAGCTGTTTGTAATAAGCTACATGCATGAAACTACAAATGTAAGATATGCTAACAAATAAAAATGAAAGCTGTGTTCACGTTTGTTGGAGGTCAAGAAAGGGAGACATTCCATTGGGAAGGTGTTAAAATTTAAATTCTCTTTACACAGAAAGAAAAGTTTTGTTGAAAATCAATATGTTGCTGTGTAGCTGCTGGAGGTGGAGATAGGCAGCTCTTTGCTAACATGATCAGCAGATTTACAAGGTGATAATATCTCAATGTTACATTGGAACAAGTTTTCCCCTGCCCCAAGAGGCCAAAGACGAATAAATTAGTGCAGCAGCTTTAAACTTTTACTTCTACTTATTTCTGAGGAAAATAGTGGCATTTTTCTGACTTGAATCTAGGGCTAGGTACACTGTGGAAAACTCATGAAGGCTTAGAAAGTGTGGTTTAAAATAGCCTTTGTTCATTCTCCAGCACCACATTCAAACATGCTGAACTGACCTCAGACAGTAGCTAAAAAGCTTGCTTAGCCTGAAGAGCTTTTTCTCCCTTTAGTATCTCTGTTGATTGAAAAGATGAACAATCCTAAGAACAAAATACCATGGAGAGTAAACAGTACAGAGGAAATAGAAAAGAAGCTTGGTGTGTTAGCTGTTAGCTCGCCAGCTACAATAGCTCACCTACTAACCATGCGAGTAGTCACGTCACCAAGGATGAATATACATCGCTGTGCCACTGATGAAAAGGGTTGACATACAGCTGCAGCTAACTTCTTCTTTCAATGTTAAAGGCCCCATATAATGCTCATTTTCATACTTTTTTTTGCATGTCTACTACAAAATCTTTACGTGTTATTCACTCTCTTTCTGAGCACTCCGTTAACTTTATTCACTGGTTTTGGTGAAACTGGATCAGATTTTATGGAGAAAATACTTTCTGGTTTTCCCTCTGATGTCTTTCGGCTGCTCTGCCTCCACTTTCAGTGATGTACGGAGTTAGTTTATTAGCAGCTACTTTAGCCCATAACTACTGCTAACGGTAGCTGCGGCTAACTATTAAGCTCAGTTTGCTGTGCTGCTAGCCATCCTATCTGACTCTTCCCGGACTGGAACCTCGGTGCCGTCAATCCTCAGTTAGTTATGGACCGCTGGGTGCGCCCAGTTCAGAACAAAACAGCTAACGGCTAATGTTACTGCTAACAACAAGTAAAGCTAAGTTTCCATCAGATTCACTCCATAAATCACACAGTTGAGGCAGACTGAACAACCTCCAGCTCTAGGCTTGGTGCTGTGTTAGACGGCTGGGGTGAGGGTGGGTATATGTACAGTGCTATAGGGCTGGAGGAGGTCCTATGCTACGCAGATCCATTCTTGAAGTCAAGAGGGGAGGCAAATTCAAACGGTGTGTTTGGGCACATGTTCACTGACAGTCTAAACAGGAGAAAAAGAGAGGATGGGTTTGTTTTTAGTTTGGGTGTCTTAGTCACACTGGGGACACATTTAAGCTGAAAAGACATGAAAAAGTTCATTTTACACTGGGACCTTTAATGTTGTATGTAAGGGAAAAAACAAAACACTGCCTTCGTCACAAGGTTCTTTGGATGAAGAAAATAAAAAGTGACTGGTTTCTGGAGTTACTGGTGGTTCTTCTGCCCTCTGTCCACAGGTGATTGTGCATAATAAAAGTCACCTGTCACGTTTATGTTTGGAGTAGGGAAGGGTCTGGAAGAGCTGAGCCCAAGAAAATACCTTCCAATGCAAGTCTCAATGCAGACTGTACAGAATACAGTGCAGACCTGCTCTGTATGAAGAGTGCGGACTTCTGTTATGAATTGGCGTTATATAACTGATTTGAATTGAATTGCTCAAAAAAACCAGTAGGAATTAGACATTAGACAAAAGCTACTGGACACTGATGTAGTGTTACAAAGGCAGATTTTCTATGTATTTGTCATAAGGGGGTGCACTTGTATGTTTCTGATTGCCAAATAGCAACACACACACTCTTGAAATGGAAGAGGAGGAGGGAGGGAGTGTGTGAAGGGCCAGATAAAAGTGTTTTAACACTTAAACACAACGCAACAACCTGAGACTAGTGTGGGGGAGTTGGTGGGTCACAGGGTGACAGAGACAGGGAAAAGGACAGAGAGAAAGAGAGAGATCAACAGACTGAGAAAGAGAGAAATAGTGCAACAAATATGTAAAGCGTCATGAATCTGAGAGCATGGAAGAAATGAAGAGGGAGGGAAGAAAAGACAAGATGAGGAGAGGGAACTAGGGTAACAAAAGTGGAGTTTAAGGAGGGAGGGAGAAGGAAAGGGTGAGACAGCAAAGAAGGAAAGAATTGTGAAGAAGAAATCAGACAGAGGAGTCAGGAGTACGGCTGTGGAACACCATATCCTGGTCTGCAGATTGGTCTCCCTGTTGGCGACTGAGAATTGGAATAGGCGGGCCCGGCTGGGTAGCTGTAGCCGCCATAGCTGTAGGAGGCAGGATAGGGCACGGGGCCACTCTGGGGTTGGCTGGGGGTGTACTGGCCGAACGCTGAGCCCGGGTGTGGGGCAGGGAAGGAGGGCTGGGTTGGGTAAGGGCAGGCAGTCGAAGTTGGCGGCCCGAAAGCGGGCCTGGGACCAGAGTAGCTCCCTGCTGGGGTGAAAGATGAGCCAGAACCTGGGTACGGAGGGAACTGTGATGGGGGGTTGGCCGGGCCGGAGCCTGCTGTTACCATAGGGGCAGAGTTGGGGGGGGGAGCAGGGTACGGGCTGTAAGGAAGGCCGGAGGAGCCCCCTGAAGACGAGGAGGCCAGTTTCGAGGCGTTTTGGTAGCTGGAGGATTGAGGTTTGGAGTTAGGCTGCTGCTGATTTGTCGTGGTTGCTGTTGTCTGTTGATTCCATGGTGAGGACGTGGCTGCGGGATCCTGGCTGATGCCTGCTGATGATGTCATTGAGGTGGGATTGCCCTCGCTCCTCTGCCGCAGGATCTCCTGGAGTTTCTCTATCCGCACCCGTCTTTTGTGAGCAAGGGAGCGCAGGGAGAGGAAGCGGTCAAGGAAGGAGTCCAAAAGCAGAGAACCCTCCAGAAACTCATCAGCTAGCGCCTACAGACAGAGACAAACAATCGCTGACAATGAAGCTTACAGCTGAGCAGATCATATTACTGTAAGTACTACACTGCCTCTAAAGCAGCTTCTCAAAATATCTCCCTCCAAACACAACCTTCTCAGGTTGGCTACTGATGCTCTAATGGGCTGTTCACACATACAGAATCAAAGGCCGGGCCAGTGATAGGCTGCTTTTTGTTGTGAATGGGACCTGGTGTTGCAGCCAGAGCTACAGAGATGTGGATGTTGTTTTACTACTCTGTAAAATGGGGGAATGGATGGGGAACGCTTCTAGCTCTAGTTTTAGTGCATTTCACGTAAAAAACAATTAACAACATGAGTCATCATCAGAACACAACTGGACAGTCAATGTAAATATGTGTTCAACACAACACACTCACAGAGCTCCAGCTTTATGGAGGTGCCAGAGACTGCCTACACTTTGTATCTGTAAGTGTGAACTGAAGCAGCGTCAGGCTGCTTGTAAAGTAATTTAAAACCCTGTTGCACATCTACATTCCTGTGAAGGGATCAGCTCAGCAGCTGGAGCTGAGCTGATCTGAACCAGGTTCTGTTGTAGGCTGGAACATCATCTAGCCAAGACATTATTCATCAATGAATTATACCTCTACGCTAGGTATGAAGGGTGAGATGAGATTAGGGCTGAAACGATTCAGCGATTAAATCGATAAAATCGATTCATAAGATGACAGACGTCCGGGCTATTTTTAGACGGCTATCAGACGTCTTTTTAAAGCAAAATTGCTTGCTGTGTGTGCTGTATATAGTAGTATGGATTAAACTAAGCTTCGGTGCAAATATCTGAATCACTGATTTTTAGTTCTCCAATTACTCAAGGAATCGTTTCAGCCCTAGAATTAAATAGCGGTGTCAAAGAGGCTGGGAATCTCTGACGTGCCATGCACTATATGACCATATAGGTGAATCTGCAAAACACATTGTAAGATAGTCATCAGTGGCCTTTTATCTTTTCCTGTTCAGTCACACAGATATTCTAATCTTGAAAATACAAAATTATGTGTGTGTGTGTGTGTGTGTGTGTGTGTCTCTCTCTCTCTCTATAGTTCTGACCTCTGACTCTGCCTCCGTTTTGCTGCCCTCTGTCTGTAGTCTGGAGAACAACGCCTCTGGAGACACCTGACCCACCATCCCATCTGAGGAGGGGGAGAGGACACAGAAAGAACACAGGAGAGAGAGAGAGAGAGCAAGAGAGAGCACACATTAGAACAGAGAAAGTCACCAGAACTACAACAGATGGGAGATGCATCCCATTGAGACCTTACATGCAGAATTCTGCAAAAACATCCTACATCCTAAAGTAGAGTTAAAATATCATCACATCTCATTCTCGTGTATCATCTCCTCTCGTGAGCTCAGTGTATGATCACACCCCTAATCTGAACCCTTATGTCCCCACCGCTTTTCAACACAAAGCGGTGGGGACCTTGCAGTACACAATTGCAAGTTACGTATCTAACATGTAAGCTTAATCAGACCCCTCTGACACTGTTTGTGTGTTTTTTCACTGTGTATCCTTCTGACTTTTATGTAGATATGTATTGTATATCAACAATAAACAGTTAAAAAGAGACAAAGTTCGCGTCGAGGTGTGAGGCGACCGCGTTGCAGATTCTGTAGCTGTCTGTTTCACAAACTCACTGTTTGTACAATTTTTAATCGTCTGGGATTTGACTGAAGTTGGTCGAACTAATTCTCTAGGAGGAGTTCGTTAAACTACGGAGTGTGTAAAAAAATCCAAAAATGACCATAACATTCAAAATGGCTGACTTCCTGTTGTGTTTGGGGCATCACTCCAAGAGGCTTTTTGGTACGTCTGGACATGATACATGTGCCACAGAAATTTCATACATGTAGGTGAAACGTGCCATGGGGGCTGATCGTTAAAGGTCATTTCCTGAGATATCCAAATTGTCTGAATCTTTTCACAATATTATGTAGGACTGGGCGGTTTATCTGTATAATGAGGTATATCGATATACTTTCAAAAGAGATATAAAATTAGTAGGGCTGGGCATCTTAACACGTTATTATCGCGTTAATGCATTGATTAATAAACTGACTCACGTTATCTCACGTTAACGCAGTTTTTATTTTTATTATTATTTATTACACATACAGTCAAACCATGGGTCACAGGAGGGGTGTGATGTTGATCAGCCTGCAAATCACCCAAACAAGCAGTGGAGGGAGGCTTCGGCAGACTACGCTGGATGCAGTGTGTGGGAGAAGTAGATAAACAAAAGCAAGACAAGCGAACAAATGCCAAAGCGTAGTGGATAGCTACACACTGCATTCTGATTAGTATTGGGGAAGCAGAGATGCTCACAAGTGAGCTAGAGTCCAAGTCAAGTCTCAAGTCCCTCGTGGTTATATTGAATGTTGTATCACCTGCTGCGTTCAAACCAGGCTGCTTATAAAACTGCTTAGCTTTAAGGGATTCTGTAACTGTAACCTGTTTTTCCACTTACAGAGCACAACCATGTAATGTGCAATGCAATTAATGACAATGCAATGCTTATTAACTACTGTAAATCAACACACCCCACAGACTCTTAAACCCAGTGTAATGTTAACTAAATAAAACTGTAACATTACATGATCAAAAATAAACTGTTTTTCACAGAGCACAACCATGTAGCCTAACGTGCAATCTGTCCACAACTAATGACAGCTTATAAACTACTGTAAGTGAACACATCCCCCAGAATCTCAAACCAGTGTAACGTTACTAAATAGGTGAGGGTGTGGACAGGCCCTAACAGATGCAATGGACAATTGGAGACATTGTGGCAACCGCTCCACAAAAGTTTTTAAATAACATTTTAAAGTAACTGAATGAGCATACTGTTTCGGCAGAAGGGTTGGGAATCTCTTGGCACCTCACAATTCGATTTGATTACAATTCAGAGGGCGGCGATTCATCTTGATGCGTGATTTGATGTGATTTCTGCACAATAGAAATTTCACACCGACTGTCTGGGTGCTGCACTTCCGCAATTCTGAACGTTCAGCCATTTGCGTTCTGTGAACATTACGTTTTCAATTAACATTTAGATAATAGATTTTGACATTTGTAAATCAATTCAGAATCTTCCACGTCCACATCGCATCTAAGAAGAATCTATATCTATCTAATTGATAACGCATATTTCACCATTCATCTGTGACAACATCTGAGCCTCTTCTTACATGATGCCATGTGGATGGCAACACATCTTCTCTCGAGCAATCTCTCGCCACCCTGAGAATGAGTTTCCTTGATGTAATTAAGTTTTGTTTTTATGCTAAACTGCAAAATGTTCAAAATTCATACTCATTGTTCATAAGGTGAAGAAACATTAATAAAAGTTTTTCCTGCGCAAAATGTGTGTCACTTTACTTAAAGCAAACAAATACACGTTAAAAGTTCTTATAATTATTTTGCGTGGTATTATGTCCACCTGTAATATATTATACAGGGATGAACATTTTACTTAAAACAAAGACATGCTATAGAACATTATTATAAGCTATTATTCCATTTTGTATCACTAATACTAAATTGTGACTAAAGTGTATTTATAAGGAGGCAGAGTCTATGGTTATAATGTACTATGGAACATGGTCGGAGATTCTTGGCGCACAGTGGTATAAACTGGTATTACTATAAGTTATAAAACATTAAATCAAAAGTTCATAATGACTTATAAATGTTGCTATAGTGCCTAATGCATGTTTGTAAGTGATTATAACAATTGTGATATGGTCTTATGGAAGCATTATATCGTGTTATAAATATATGCAAAAGTCATTGTAGCGCTGACCTTCATAGAAAGTGTTACCACTGTTACATGATCAACAGTAAAACTGTTATGTTTTACACAGACCACAACCACGTAATGTGCAACGCAATCAATGACAGCTTAAACTCCTTAAACAACGCATTCCCCAGACTCTCAAACCCAGTGTAACGTTAACTAAATAAAAACGTAACGTTACATGATCAACAATAAACCTGTAACCTGTTTGCAGCCAACGTTAATAATTAACGTCATGCCAGCCAGTGGGACATAAATGACTACGTTAATCGACCACCACACTGGCACTTCATCTTTTCATAAAGAACGACAGTCGGACCTAACCTCCAATAGGTCGTAGCTAAAGCAAGAAGCAAGCTAACGTTAGATGGCCAATGCTGAGCTTCTTTGGGTCTTGTTGTATTAAGTTTTAAAGCCAAAGTTTATGATGAATGGCTCAGCAGCTGCCGCTGTTTGTTGTCCTCTCTCATGTGTGGCCTATCTGTTGATGTCCTGATAACTATTTAGTAAACAGTAATAGATTCTGGAAACTCACAAAAGGGAGAATCAGTCGCTCTTCCAATGATTTGTGCTGTGTGTCGCGTATAAAAAGTTCAAGACAATTCAACTTCGGCAGCCGGCGGGCGTGTGCTTGAGGCGAGCACCAGCGACAGTTTCACGGAACGCACCCGCTTGTCGCTACACCTTGTGCACAACCACTTCAGCTTGCTACTGAACATAGACTGTTTCTGCTGCTCCCTGATAAAAGAACACTTACATTAATATTTGATGACATTAATGTTTAAGTTGAGATTTACAAGAAATATTTTATTGCTGCTGTGTAAAGGGAATCTGCTGGTACTGTTGTGAGTTAAGGATTCTGGTCTTGTTTTGGTTCCATGTCTTGTGCTCTACTGTTTTGCCCATGTTTGTTTTGTTGAAGCTGTTTAAGTCTGTTTTTGGTTCTGTGTTTGTCTGTGTAGCCTTGTTTATTATTTTATTCATTCGCATGTTTAGGTTTACTTAGTATCCGTTTTGTCTCTTATCTTAGGTCTTAGTCCTGCATTTTAGTTCTTTGCCTCAGTTCTTAATCCAGTGCCTTAGTTCTTAGTTCTGTGCTTTAGTTCATGTTAGTGTTATTCCTGGTCTGTATTTTTGTGTTTCATTATTTGATCTTGTCTTGTTTAGGGTTTTGTAGCTAATGTTTATCTGGATTTCTTTACCTGTTTGAGTCCTTAGTCCTCCATTTTTTAGTGAAGTCCTGTCTCCTGTTTGGTCCGGTCTCAGTCCATGACCTGATTATTCTTTCCATGTTTTGTGTTTTTCTTAGTAGATCTGTCCTGGTGTGTTCCCGTGTACTTTGCTTCCTGTTTTATTCTGAAGTTGTCTGTGTTTGCTGTCTGTGTTTAGCTTTGCTTCCTGTTCTGTTCTCCTTCAAGTGATCCACCTGTTTTATGTTCCCGCCCTGCTCGTTTGCCTCACTACTTAATGCCTGTGTTCTGTTCAGTCGGGGTGGGATCATTGTGGTTTTTTGCTTGTAGCTTGTGGATGCTCTGTAACCTGTATTTGTCTCTGACTCATGTTCCTGTCTGCCTGGCCAGCTTGTGGTTATTGTTTCATCTTGCCTTCTTTGGATTTTACTTTTGGACTGTTTTTGGTTAATAAATCATTGGACTTTATCTGCTCAGCTCTGGTGTCCTGCGTTTGGGTCCTCAACTAGATAAACACTACAAAACTGTAACAGGTAAAAAGCACCTTATTTGTTTAAAGTGTTTGCAAACCACATGTTACTGCACTTGTGTGTATATAGCAGTACATTTAAATTAAAAGTGCGCAATACACTACTTTAGAATTCATTATTCAATAGTGCACATTGCAATAAAGAAATTTTAATCATTGTCCAGGACTAAAAATTAGACAATACCATTTATACCAATATAGTTTGATGTTGAGTTAATTATTATGTTTCCTTGAAGCCCTGCCAGTGTTTGCTCCTCTCACACCATCACCGTGCAGCCCCGCACCTCCCTCTGCGTCTGCTCACAAACTCTTAACAACATGGAGGGAGACAGTGCGGAAGACCTTGGGCCGGTTGCACAAAAAAAATATTCTGATTTTTATTCACATATCCTGAGAAGAGTGTCCGCAACCGGGAAAATCCAATGGATACGCTAAACGATGATCAAAACAAGAAGGCTGACAAATTTATCGCTAGCTAGCAATCCACTCTAGTTTAAATCTATAGAGTACATAAAGTTATTCTCAGTTTTATTGGATTCCCTTTTTCTGCCCAGGTTAGGCAACACATTGTAGCATTTTTCAGAGAAACACAGAGTTATTACATTACAACTCGCAACAAGTTGGATATTTTTTGAGAGCGGACCACGTAAACTTTATATAACATAGCCTTCTACTTATGGAGAAAATCACCGGAGCAGACTTACAGGGAGAGAGAGAGCCGGAAAGAAGCGGGGCACGCTGACGTGTTTGCAGCAGAGGTATGTTAGGTCTGTGAGTGTTAAGAGAACTGAAGGAGGCGGATTCAATAAGTGAGTGTCTCTTAATTTAATTTAATTACATAAAGTGGAGAATGAAGTGTAATTAAAACGGTAAAATACATATTTTATACCGGTAGTCCGCCTTACAGTACCGGGATATGACGTTTTGGTCCATATCGGCCAACTCTAATGATGTACTGTTGATTTTGAAAGATCTCAACTCTTATTCTTTCTTCAATCTTATTTTAAAGGAAGTTGAAAGACTGCCACCCTGCTGAATGAACCCATTGTCCCAACTTTTATACATGTTACTTATTCTCTCTTGTTTTTTTTGTTTACAGATGGCTGAGAGCAGCTTCTAGCAGCAAATATTTATAGATGTGCAGTCGATTACGTGTATAGTTGTTGACACTGTAATCTAAGACATTTTTTTTAACATAATTCAATCAGGAAAAGGTATTATAGCCCACATACAAAACAGCTTTCAATAACGGTCTGTTCGAAGTGTAGTTTATACAGGAAAGGGGTCTACTTTCTAAATCATTTTCAAAATCAAACTATCTGCTTATAAATCGTCTCTTTTTCATTGTTTATATCGGCATTGGGCCCCAAAAACCCATATTGGTGGGGCTCCAACACTCACAACAGCAAATCACTACAAAAATACCAAAAAGCAATACCACACAGGACAAAAGACATCACTTTGTGCTTTAGAAAATTGTGATGAGGATTTTTCATAATTTCTTGAGATTTTATAGACTAAACAATGAGTCGAATAATCGGCAGATTACATGATAATGAAAATAATCGTTTGTTCCTGCCCTAGATTTGGTTTTACTGGAAACGGCGTGTGTATCCATGCTGGTGCTCTAGTCTCCGCTGATTTGCATATCTGACTAGCTTCCTGCAGGGTTTATTTCTATCCTCCAGTCAACATCAAGATGGACAACTTTAACTTTCCTATGAGATGACATTTAGGTGGTGCACTTCATTAGCTGCTCACGTTGGTAACTGATTGTCACTCAGCTCATTTGTCAGCCTGTTTATACAAGCTTTGAATGAACTTTCCAAAGTCCGACAAACTGTCAGACCTGTCAGACTTTTAGCACGGTGCTGCCACTGTCTATTACTGTACTTGAGAACATTGGGTGATCTGGGATCTTGAGATCTGAAGTGTAGCGATGGTAAGTTTGCTAAGACCAGCAGCGCATGATCTGTATTGGATGCTTGGGAATGACGCTGAATGGTAGCTCAGATCCTGGAGGAGTGACCGAAGTAATGGATGGGAGAAATGCCTTACGAAAGAGTACTTTGGCAGAACTGCTGGTAGAACTGGAATCGAGTAGCTACTAGACCGGTCTCGGACGATCTGACATGATTGAAGAAGTTGGATTAACTGAGAATGCATTTGGAAGTTTGGAAAAGAAGCCAGTGCTTCTGCTAAGATGGACCCTTAGTGGAGTGTGTCTTGTAGCCACTGTGGGCATGTTGATGAAATAAGACATGGTGACAAGATTGAATGATGTGTTGTGCTAGTTGTGACAGTGGTTGAGTTATTCAAAGCTGGCCTGTAACCCGAGAGAGGGCTATGCTGTTGGTTGAAGAGTATCGGGGACCATTCTGCTGTGATTTGTCTTCTTTGTAGAACCCCAAACAACTTGCAGAATATGTGGCAGCGGCGTACGATTGGTATCTTGGGGTGTCACGGTTGTTTGTGATAGAAAAAGTTGAACCCAATCCCACTGGCGAAGATTGAGCCAAGGCGAGGAGGAACTGGAGATCGAATGCTGATTGCATGAGCTTTCAATCCAAATTACAGTGTGAAACGGATTGTCTCAAGAGTGGATGATCCTTGAGGGATCTTTTGGTAGGCGGTTAGTGAGGAAAACACATGATAAGAAGAACAAGATCTCATGTAGTCTATGATGTGTTTGAGTAGACTAGTGAGCTGAAGAACGGGAGATGAAAGAGCTAGGATGACGAGTAAGATGATTAGCTGATGGCGGCGTAACAGGTTAAGAGGAAATACCGAAATTAGAAATGGAAATAACTTGGTGCTGCTAGGGCTGTGGAGGAAAGCTGGTGCCAGTACCGGAGGTTCTAGTTGTAGTTACTGGACTTGTAAGATTAGATGCTGGAGATCCTGGCATCCCAGTGCCAGAATCCCAGACTAGAGCGACCTGCAGAGATGGATGGATGTGGGCTGCAAGGGGTTTTTGCATCCCAGTGCCTACAATGACCCGTCTAAAGCTAACCCGAAACGGTTTCCAACAACAAATTGGATGGCTCTATGTAACGAACTGACTGATGCAGTCAGATTAGTGATGACTGGGAGTGAGCGGCATCCTGGTGCCAGAGCCCCTTCATTTTGAAACGATTGGTCACTCAAAACAACGTTGTTTATAGAGGTGGTATTCTGCTTTTTGGCTTTTCCCCTCTCCTTTATTGGGTTATATATCTTTTTTGTGCATGTAACAGGTTTGCAAAGTCCAGCCCAAAGGGAGTTCCCATCTCCCACAGAAAGCTATGCTCTGAAATGCTTGAAAACAGCTCGTTTGTAGTCCAGCCCTTCACTTCCTTTACTTGTGACGTCACAATGAAAACGCGTCAAAGCTTGCCAAGCAGCTAGCGGTTCAGGCACACCCTCAAACCAAGCCAAGTCTGAGCGGAGGCCCTTTGGCTCGACTCGCCTTTGTTTGGGTTTCCATTGTATGTTATTGTATAAATGTTGCACCTGTACCTGCTTCCAGGTACTTTTTTTCGTATCACCTCACCTCCATCCAGGTTCCAAGCCAGCTGAAGGATACTAAAATGTAACGTGAAAACACGACAGACTGCTGATCGGTCAGAGAGAATCACTATTCACTGCATCATCATAGCGTGCACCAGACAGAGGCCAGCAACAGAAAGTTTTATATTTTACAGTTTCGTATGTAATTTCATCACTAAATCCACTTCTGAGAAACTTTGAGGTGAGAAATCAGCTGTGTAGATTTCGAATATTGACAGTTTTACGAGAAGTGATGGCGGAACAAAAATGTGCTTGAATATTTGAGTTGAGGAGCTCCGCAAGTGGCTGCGGGGGAAGCTTGTGCCGACCCACAGGAGGAGTGTGTGAGGCTGGCCAGCCGCCCGCTCACAGAGTCCTCTGCTCCCGCCGTCACACAGACCGCTGCAGCAACAACGGCAGAGGAAAACACAGCTGGAAGGTTTTTATACCGCTTATCTGTCTTTAAATATAAAAATGTTTTAACTTAAAAAAGAGAAAGCTGTGTGGATTGCTGGTGTGTGTGTGTTTCGCATTGAACATTACGTTGCGGCAGTTGTGTGTGGCATCGCCATGACGACAAGCTACGTGCTATCTGCAATGGAAAACGGATATCGAAATCGAATCGAATTTTTCGGCAAGGCAGCATAGATTGTTAGAACACCATCAACAGTTCAACGTTTAGTCCTAAAAGACGATGCAACTCCGACACTGTAAGATGTGGAATAATGATGTTGTGTGGTTTTGGACTTCTGAGTAGTTATACCATCTGCTAGGTTACGGTCGCAGTCTGAAGCGGCTTTGATTTGGATCACACTAACTTGTTTCTTACGACCCGCCCTTCTCTGCTTCTGATTGGCTAGTTGTCCTTACCTGGGAGCTGCGCATGTGCATCTCCCAACAAAGATTTTGTACAAGTAAGATGTATCACTCTGTAGCTCAAGAGCGGAGCGTACAACACATAGGGTAAAAAGAGGGGCCTGTTCTGGTACACCCCCTAAATAAGATTTTGAACCTGAAAATGAGCATAATACCACCTCTTTAAATTGACGTTGGCTTGAAACGACTGCTCAATTGAAACGACTGTTGGCTTGAAACGACTCTTCATTCAAAACACTGTTCGCTCAAACCTACTCTTAGCTCAAAACTACTGTTAGCTTGAAAGACTTAGCTAGGAAAAAAATGTTTACTTGAAAATGACTCAAGCCAAAATAGCTAGAAGACGACTGCTTGGAATGACTTGGAATGGCTGGAAAATAGCTAAGCTAGGAAATGACTGTTGGCTCAAGACAATTGTTAGCTTGAAGTTAGCTTGAAACAGCTGTAGCTCGAAGTTGGCTCGAAACAGCTGTTAGCTCAAAAGGGCTTTTAGCTCAAAGTTAGCTTGAAATGACTGAGCTCGTAATGATTGCAAACTTGAAACAACTGTACTTAAGCCGTTAGTTTGTATGCTGCTAGCATCAGTTATAAAACAGAACTGGAGATGATAATTACTGAAAGATAAGCGAAGAACAGCATGTAGTGCCTGTCCTTTTGAAACGGTTTCCGACAATGACTTTTCGGATGGTTCTGTGTAATCTTGTGCGGTCAGGTTAGTGGTTGATGGGCGCGGACGGTGGGCACCCTGGTGCCTAATGCCCCTACTGAAATAGGCGGCTGAGGTTGCTGGAAGTGTACAACTGGGGGCGCTAGCATCTCGGTGCTGGGGGCCCCTAATGAAGCCTGCTGCTGTGGTTGGTAGATGTAGATGGCTGGGGTGCTGGCATCCCAGTGCTGGGTACCTGAAGCTGCTGGAGCTGGATGGCGGGGTGCTGACGACTCGATGTTGTCCTGAGGCTGCTAGTGCGGTCAACCGCAATGAGAGGTGGAGGCTTTGGAATTCTGGTGTTGGTTGACGTCCTGTTTTGCTTTGGTACTGACTTTTCTGCTATCTTGAGATGGAGGTAATATATGAACTGTCCCTTTAACAGTGGCGCTGACGTCACGGCGTGCGTAATGCGCCACCCTGAAAGGAACTGGTGTTGACGGAACTGAATGCATGGCACACTGACATGATAGCTTGAAAAGTTTGCTGTATTGTCTGTTCTCTAAATCGGAATTATTTCATTTTTTTAACCGTTTTTTGAAGAGAGCTATAGTTCGTGTCAAGATGTCCCGAATTCGTCTGATGGGGATAGCAATGTGCTGACAGTTCTCAAAAAGGTAAGTGAATGGAAGTAGCTTGTAATAATTTGTGTTATAGGAAGTTAGCGTAGCGTGCTCGACAAGATGTTGCTTGGTCTCGGTTCGTGTGAGGAATGCGAGAACGAACAAGAGGAAGTGTGTTGTGTGGGTATTTATGGAAATGCTGGGAGTGACTTCATTGATGTGTGTTCCCGCTCCTGAAACTCTGCTGGTAGTGCCACTAAAAAGCAGTTATGTTATAATTCAGTAGGAAATTAGCTAGCGTTAGCTAACTAACATTACATTAGGAACAATCCACAGCCTATTTTTCTGGATGTATTTTAGGTTTTGGAAAGGGAATAAATCATACTTCTCATTTCAACCTCTCTGGGTAGCGACTGTAACAATTACAAGTGCCCCAGGAACAGCTTTTGACCATATCTTGGATAAATCCGGCAAAAGAAAGCTAGAAAACACGTCTTTTGCATTAGAGTCAATGGAGCGCAGACATGATAGTGACGGACCTTAGTTAGGGCGAGGCCTATACTGTGCTGGGATTCGCCAGCCACACGTTCGGGGCGTGGCTTAGCAAAGGGTCAATTGTCCTAACACTGATCACTCAGTATGAAGAAGAATTTCTATTCTTTCTTACTGCTGGAAAAAACTTGTTGTGACATTTTCTATGGTCTGGTCAAAGCAGCTCCACAGTTGGCCACAGAAATGAGTCAACCCTTTGTTCCCTTCTCCCTCCCTCCCTCCTACCTCTTAGGGAGCAGTGTTGTCTGTAAGTTTCTCTGACGTCCTCTAGCTGGGAATATCTCTCGACCAGCACCTCCTTTTGTGACTCCAGACGAGGCTTCATGTCCAGGTTTTGCTCAGCCAGACTGCGATTTGATGCCAGGGCCATCTCTCTTTCCAGTTGGATGTTCTGGATCTGAAGGGGAGAAAAACAGGCAAAGCTGAGGTTAGCGGGGAATGTTTTTACCATTCCTAGTAGCTTGTTACTACATGTAGTGTAAAAGCGCTTTGAGTGGTCGAAAAGACTAGAAAGGCGCTATACAAGTACGGAGCATTTAGTTACTTATGGTTGGTTATGTTGCTCTCCACAGTGATTTACATTTATGGCACAGCATGTTTTGGGCATCACCCACTAAAACCCTGTTCATATGACCTCAGAATCATTATAGATACGATTGTTCATGTTTGTCTTTTGTGTCTTCATTTTAGAGCTTTTGACATTTATCTGTATAGACATTAATATAAAAAAAATAAGCAACATGAGAAACCTCCCTTCTGAGGTGCATTATATATGCACATTAAAATCCAAAAACAAATATCTCCTCATGAGCTTAAAAGGACTAGTTTGCATCACTAATTTGCTTTACTAACCTCAGATCATCCAGTCACCTCCTTTTCATCTGAAAACTGAAAATAATTTAGGATGTACCTGTCTGCAGGCTACAGGACAGAGCTGTAGGCTACACCAATTTAGTCTAAGCGTGATGTTCTCAACATTGGACAAGTAGGTAGTAGGTACTTTCTATAATTGAGCTATGTTACATTACATTAATTCATTTATCTGACGCTTTTATCAAAAGCGACTTACAATTGCTATACATGTCAGAGGTCACACGCCTCTGGAGCAACTAGGTGGATGTTTCACAGTGGGGGATTGAACCCGTGTCTCTCACACCAAAGGCATAGTCTTATCCATTGCGCCATTACCAGTTACATAGTAGCCAAAAGAAGTAGCCTACTGTGTAAGCTTTCCTGGTCAGCTGCGCAGTCTGAAGGAGAGGGGGGGTGTTAGCTAGTACTAACTGGATTCATTTTTCCAGCAGTTGGGGAAACAACAGGCTTTTCTTGATCTTGAGAAGCTAACACACCGTAAAAGACACCGCACATTTACTCCTAGAATATTTTACTCCACTCCCGTTCACCGTCACTAGCTGTCTTTCGTTTTTTAATGCGCATTTTGAAGTATCGCATTAGAAACGGTCGATGGAAACAGTAAAATTCGCTGACTGATCAGTTGTTTCTGCTGTCGCCGTCTTGCACAGTTGTGCAGATTTCTGCATGCCTGCCGAGAATTGCACGCACATGCTGGTAACGCTCATTTGTTCTGATAAAAGAGGTGGATGCAAATCTCGGTAGGTAGCCTTCATCATCTGTTCTGCCTAAATATGCATTCACCTCTTAAAAGGTCAGATACGTTGCTCTGCATATTGATGAAACGGGTTATCATCGCATATTCTTTGCAACATTTCAAAAGTACACTTAAAATTCACATGACAATTGGATGGAAACAAGGCTACTTTCTGCCACTCGGACAATGAAACACTCGCTACCTACCTCTACGGAGTTACACTGCTCTTATCACAGCACCTGTCTCGTAGATGTTCTGTGAAGAATGAGGAGAGGAAGCGAACCAAGCGATGAGTGTTACCGTGCTCGCACAGTGTGTGAGTGAAAATTAGTAGCACATTGATACATTGTGGGAAAATAGCGGCGGTCACAATTTAGCAGTGGCGCACCGCCGCTCTTAAATGCATATGGGGGAAACACTGGAGTCACATGACACCGGGGAGGGAGTATGGCTAATTGGGCCCAATTTGGACACACTCACTTAGGGGTGTACGAGGGCTGGACAATTAATTGAAAAGTAATCGAAACTGAAATTCAGAACCTCTAAAGCCTAGTTCACACTACACGATTTTTAGCCCAATTTGCCGGTGAGCTCGGTGACCGTCAGGTTGTGAACAGGTGTAAATCAGCGATCGATTGGTGGCCGGCAGTCGTTATGTGTGAACTACTCAATGATGCATCAAAATATGGCGTGTATTTTTGGTCATAAGTTGTGAGCGTGTAAAACATGCTCACGAGAAAATTATGTTACTCCACACACGCAAAAATTTACCTTCCCGCGCGCACAATAAAGTACTCACGCACAAATTCAACAACCGAGAGTTGTACAGGTAGCTGTGAGCGAGCACCTGGCATGCTGTCAAAGGATAACTCTGCCTGCACAGTGGAATCCCGTTTGCGCAGCGTGGGCTTGTGCACTAGATTTCTGCTCGCTCGAGTCTACATGACTTGACAATTTTGGGGCGGAAACCAAGGAGGGCACTGACCATCTTATGATTGGTCACTTTCAATGTGATCACAACCAGAGCCCTTAAATAAGAAAGTTAAGACCCTCCCATTGACTTCTGTCGGAACTGTGGAATGCGGAAGTGATGCATGTCACAGCCGATAGTTCCAAACACTGAATAGTTCTGAAAACATTGTGATTTATCATTGTCAGCTCTTTTGGGGAACACCGCAAGCAAGATATAGGTATTGTTATATAATTAAGTTTCTTAAAGAAACTGATTTAGATTTAAATTCTGTTTTGTTTATTTATTTTACTGCTTAATCTCTCGTTCCTCACTCCAGTCCAGTTGGTGGCGGTAATGCACCATTAAACTGGTTTGCCCACCACTAATAAACACAAAAGAAGAAGTTCCAGCGCTGTATCCCATTCATTTTTCTCAAAACAGCTCCCTGACACATGCCAGCCGGATATCTAGCATGCCAAATATCTGGAGAAGTCGATCGACTCGACATCCAGCCAATGAGAGCAGGGGCCTTTACCATGAAGCAGGATTTGAGCTTATCCAGGTAACTTCGGGGTTAACCCTGGGTTTTCAGTACCACGACAGACCAGAGTCTGAAGCACAGGGAGATGTTAGCTAGCGCTAACCGCCGTCACTTTGCAGCAGTTGTGGAAACGAACAGATTTTATCAACGGACACACTGTGACCTACACTGTAAATTTACTGCCAGACTGACAACTTATTACTTGCCCGCTTTCAGCGCCACTTTCTGACGTACGTTCTCTCTCATTTGCTCATCTACTCACTCGCTACGCACACACATTGCTCTGCAGTTAAAAAGACCTAACTCCGCTGCTCTGATAACAGCACCTTTCACGTAGAGGTCCTTTGAGGAAAGAGGAGAGGAAGCTTGCAAAGCGTGATTTACTGTGCTCACATAGTGTGCGGGTAAAAATAATTTGTTCCGCATTGTTATTAAATTATTCAGTGAAATTTTAGTAGCAGCGGGTATAATTCAGCAGAGGCGATGTGCCGAACATAGGGGAATCATGTCTGTAATGTGCATGTCAACATGACCTTATTAATTAACATTTAGATAATGGATTGACCCAAGCTTTAATAGTTGAGCATATTTACAGTACAAACCAGTGAAATATGAGGGCTAAAAAACAAAAAAAACAACATTCAAAAAAAAATAATGATTCAATAATCGTACTCGAGGTGAAATGTTCAATTAATCGTGATTTAGATTTTTTGTGAAATCCTCCAGCCCTAGGGTGGACTCACTTCTGTTGCCAGCGGTTTAGACATTAATGGCTGTGTGATGTGTTATTTTGAGGGGACAGCAAATTTAAACTGTTATACAAGCTGTACACTCACTACTTTACACTGTAAGTGTCATTTCTTCAGTGTTGTCACATGAAAAGATATAATCAAATATTTATAAAATGTGAGATACTGTGTATATAAAACAGCATCTGCAGTTTTTATGCAGCAAGGCATTGATAAAAATTCTAAATATAGACAGCTGGTTTTGATATTATCAAACAGCGTTTCAGGCTCATTATGTTCAATGCCATGGCACTGGTATCAACGAGTGGCAAAGAGGCATAATGAAAAACAGTGGGGAATAACTTTTTAGGCGGGGCAGTGATGTACTATCCTCTCATCTAGCTGTTAGACGTTGTTGTCTCTCCGTGGAGAGCGAGCTTGTAGGGCTAGCAAATTAAACTGCTTTTCAACAGGAATTCATATTATGCTACTGGTAAGCTATATAGTACATATTATGAAATTATAGTAAATGTAGTCACATCATGTCATTGTCATCCCAAAATGACATCATCAGATGTCATTTTGGGGCTTTAAACTAGAAACTAATAGCATATTTAACTAGCAATTTGTGTCATTTGATTTTTTCTGACAGTGACAGGCTCAACCAACCAAACATCTTGCAAGGTTTACAGACTTCAAAATCAAATCCCTAACTTCTCACAAACCCTTTTATCTAAAAGCTCAGGCTCTCTGAAAGCCACAAAATGCTGCCTTTCAAAAATGGCAGCTAAATGGAAAGTGAAGCGTCATTTTTACCTCGTCAGACTCCAGAGCCATAGACTCCACCCTCTCTGGGCTGTCCAGGAGCTCCTGTAGCTCTGATTGGCTCAGGTCCTGGAGCTTCTCCATTTGATTTGCCAGGACGGCTGTCCGTCATACAGGAACCAGGAAATAATAGTTAAAAACAATGTTTGAGAACTTTTGTACTTTAATGTTATTAATCTTGAGTAGATTATCAGTCACCGACTTATCAAGCCATTGTTGACAACTCAAGACCAACAAACCATGTAACCTGCAGCCACTCCCTTTATAAAATAAACACCATGTTCATAGTAAGGTTATATGACAACGGTGGGCATTTTTTTAAAAAAAACAGAAGTGATAGTAACACATTTAGAATGCAATATTTTGTACACACTAATTGTTAGCTAGCATATTAAAGTAATACTATCGAGGACTGTAACTTAGGCCACAAAACAGAACAAGCTGTCCAGACGAACACTGGTCACAGTGAAGCAAGAAAACAGGAGAAAATGACCTGGTACTTACACGATGCTAGCAAACCAAACTCAGCCTGACACTGACTGGCGGTGACATCCAACACCACCTATTTCTTTCCACTGACAGGTGACGTGACACGTCCTCAGGATCTCCGACCTGTCCTGGCAGAACCCAGCTAAATGAGAGGATACCGAGTCGTTTTCGACGCACTGTGCCTGCTGAGCTAGCTAGCTACTCGACCGACGTCCAATCCAACCCGATGGTTCCGCGTTGAGCAATCTAAACACAACAACAGTCGGTATGATCGCAATGTCAGGCACTTAGCCACAGCCAACTTCCAGGGAAGCCCAGCGATTAGGCGATCAAAAACGCAGCGTAGAATGACACCGCCCGGTTCAGATGAACACTGTCAAACGTCTCTGTGTTCCGAGAATGCTTACTTTACCAAGCAGACGACGGCAGTCGACAAAATATGTTGGATACTGACTGGATTTTCTCTAAAAATAGGAAAGTTTCACTCCACACTGACAGAAACCGCCGCCATTTCAGGGACCATCCACGTTCCGTTGTTTGGGGGGGTGATCGGACAAAATTTAAATGTTCTAAAACAGCACTGGTGAACTTTAAAGAACCCCCGATTCATGGTTCTAAACGTTTTGAATACTTACTGTTCCCGACACATTTAGGTGCTATTATTTTAACTGAGCCAGTTTTCCCTCTGGTGTCCCCAGATCGCAGTGTAATGGTGGGGTCCTGTGCTCAGCTGATGTAAGGGAAACCCCTATGTGACGGTCATATTCCATCTACTGCTGCCAGTGTGCTACCAACACTTCTGTCAGACAGAATCTCTGTCCCTGTTCTGCTGGAGGAGCTGCACGCCACTGCTGTCTTTAGAAACGAGGATCGCTGTGTCTGGAGACTTTGAATAACACTTAAACTAAACACACAAAACGATACGATATTCCACCAAATGGGTGCCATTTGGCTGTTGTCACCCTTCCAAAATAAACTTCACTTTTGATGTTTTTTCAACAATGAATCTAATAACACACACATTAAACTATTTAAAATATGTAATGGCCACTCTCAGGCGAATTTATTTAAACTTTGCAAGGTTTGTAAGCGGAAGATGGCTGCATTTCTCTCTGCTTAAAACTTATGTGTCATTTTGAAACCATGTTTAAAAGCAAGTCAAATAATTCCTTTGTTTTTCCCTAAAGAAAGTGTTTATTTTAAATAAATTGTTGGTTACATGTTCAAAAAAATGAATATTTGTGACAAAAAATGTACTTTATATGCATGCAAGTTGTATTTTTCTAAAAAAAATGCATCACTTTTTAGTTTTAAAGGAGACAGAAACCTCAGGTTCATCAATGTTTTATCATGTAATTTATTAAACAACTGGATAAATGACTGGCCAATCATAATAGAAAAAATGGTAGTTTATCTTATTTTTTATGAAATATACCAAATGCAAAGAAATGCATGGTACCAATGGATGCATAAGGTCATCTAGTTTCATATGATAATAGTATCTTCACTCTGGATTTTGAATAGAGCCCATGAAAAATATGAAAGATCCCCCCTGGGCACGGTCCTAAGGAGGTGAAGAGAGTGTATTTGAGTAACTGGACTGAAAGTAACAGGACTGAGTTTTTAGCATAGAATTAGCAAATACATGAAATATTTGACATGGCGTCCATTCTAATAGCACAAGGACAATGAGCACCTTCTAGTGATTCACCACAAATTTGTATTTTTAAAATAAACAATTAAGTCTAAGTGGTGGCGCGGTTAGCACGGTCGCCTCACAACAAGAAGGTCGTGGGTTCGAACCCGTCCTGGCTTTTCTGTGTGGAGTTTGCATGTTCTGTCCGGGTGTTATGGCTTGCTCCCACTGTCCAAAGTCATGCGGGCTAATTGGTGCCCCTAAATTGTTCTTGGGTGTGAGCGTGACTGGTTGTTTGTCTATGTGTGGTCCTGCAATGGATTGGCAACCTGTCCAGGGTGTACCCCCGCCTTTCGCCAGATGTCAGCTGGGATTGGCTCCAGCCCCTGTATGCAGGATAAGCAGTTGACGATGGATTAAGTCTAAAAAATTATCTAACACCTTTTGAGCAGTTTCCCATTACTGTTAAACATACAAAATGGGCAATAACATTTGGACAACTTTAAATTCAAGTCCAAAAGACACACTTCCATTCCAAGCAATAAAACCCAGAAGGCAAGAATCCAGCTAGCATGAATGATGCTGTTATTGATATTAGCAGGTATAGTTTGATATGCTACTAGTAGTAGCACAAGCAGCAGTCATGGTTTTTGTAGACTATTAGAACTTGTCCTAGGCTCTCTAAATGTAGTTTTAGAGTATCAGGACTTAAAGCAAGGAAAGTATCTGTACCTGAAATATGTTAGGAGTTTAAGAAAGGGGGTTCACGATTATGTTTTTTTTAAGCTACGGTAAGCATCATTGGAGAACTAGCAACAGCAACTACAATTGAAAGTGTCCATATGACACGGTTGTCTGTTAACTGTATCCTAGTCCAAGCACAACTTTCAGAGCCGTAAAGAATATCCAGTAGACCAACGCTCAGTCCCCTGTTGGTCTCTAAACATAACAGGCCTACTGATGTCAAAGGATTGCCAAATGAGTCCAAAGAATTGAGGCGATGATATGAAAACAAAACAACCTATTCATAACAGCGCTTTTTCATAGTAGCTGACACATCGCTGAGCCACAGTGTGAACAAAGTTTTTTTATTAATAAAAGTATGTAGGTAGTGTAGGGTTCCTTATGGGAGTATACCACATGCCACAGTAAAAATACACAAGAATATTTTCCATAATAAAGAAATACTTTCATATATTTTTTAATTCTAGCACAGTGCCAGAGAACGTTAAGCCCCGGAGGTTTTTAGCTCATAACAAGAACAGAAATTCTGGTAGAAGACACAGCAAACATGTTAAATGTCAGCAGGCTTGTATGCTGTGTCTTTGTTCTCAGCATCCTGTACAGATGCCCTAGTGAGAAAAAAATGCACAAAGCACACCACTGGACCTTTTTCAGGGTTCTTATTCAGGGTTTTTAATTCTATGAAAGAATGTAAAATGTCTTTTCCTTAGTTGTATGGAGTTTCAATGCCTATTTTAGGCAGTTGTTTGGTTCTATGTGCACTGTATGGTTACTGCTATTAGCAAGTGTTTCCAGCAGGCAGCATATTTTAAAGCAGCTGTACAAAGTCAGAGTGTGTGTGCAGATGTGCAGCATCAGATGGCAAAAACACAGTTACAGATTAGCTTGTGAAGAAAGTCAAATATCTAGCAGCTGAAGAGCCAAACCAGAGCTTAAAGACAGAGAATACTGGACTGAATGCTATTGTTGCTTTGAATCAGTTGCTTATTTTTTGCTCTTATGCGTAGGGATTTGGAAGTTCTACGGTTGGGAAAATGTAGTTCCAAAGGAAATAACTGTCTGATGGCAAGGTAAACTTGAACTGATATACATTTTTTCTGGTGGGCCTTCTTTCAGGTGTCTAAAATACATTAGCTGCTGACTCTGTCCACAGCAGTAGGTTGCTTAGCTTATGTGTCAGTAAAATTCTCTGCTTCTCCAAACTGGGACACACTGACCACCATCTGCTGAAGGTAATAACACTGACTGTGTCGCTTTTAGTACGGTGATGGACACAGAAACTTAGCTTAGTGTGAAAACAGGAAGAAGGTTTAGCGTTTAATTCATACACAAACAGAGTAAAGTAAAAACTAGAATGTGTGCTTTTAGTAGGAGTTAACATGTTAACTGAGCTTTAGAGGTGAAGTTTGCTGCTTCCAGTCTTCTGCACTGGGTTGCACCAACTATGTGTATGTTCAAAATTAGCCTAGTTTGAACGTAATTTCTAAGTCGGAGTTTACGTGCTACTAACGTTTTAAGGGTTGCACCAGCTGAAATACGTCCAACGTAGACATAAGTTACAACTTAAATCTTACACCTAGTCCTTAATAGGTGTAAAGTCCTCCATAAAATAGTCAAGTGGTTGTCATGGCGCATCGTTTTCAAAGGGGGGGGGGTGACTGGGATCAGGAGGAGCAAATTATACCAGGCTCTTCTGCTTAACTGAGCGCACACAGCCTGGATGACAGCTCATTTCAGTTAATGAAGCAAAATGCAGATCACAGACTGGTTAAAATGAAGGTATGAATTGAAAATGTGCGAAATTAAGAGTAGATTACATGCCAAAGAAAATATTGGATTAAAGAGTAAAAATATAAATAATAAAGGAACGTGAAAAGGCAATGACTTATTTTTATTTATTTATTTTTGCAAATTTGCGTAAAGTTACTTGTAACAAGTTACTCCCCACCCTGCTGCAGGCACTGTTGTCTTCAGGTAGGCTGTAATAACAGCAGCACAGAAGAAAAGTCTGTAATATTGAGGCACTTAGCTGCCTTCAGCAAACTCGTATTTTTTCTCCCGTAACTTTTCAGCATCTCCTTTGCGTTGCGTCGGATGTTTTCTATAGGCCTAACTTACACGTTTTTTGTCCGCGTTTCAACCGTTTAATTATGTCAGATGTGGAGTGATTGATTGACTAGCCACTCATAGTAAACCTTCTCGCCTAGCCAACTCCAAAATCACCAGAGAAAAGGGGGGGGGGGGGGCTCAAACATAGATTTTGAAATATGAGGGCATAATAGTATATAAATATATAAGTTATAATGTTACAATTTCATATGCCCGTTACACTTTCGTTACACTACGTTTGTTTCGGGCTCCGTTAAATTACGTCTATGTTGTAGTTAACAGTTTTACCACTCGATGTCTCTGAGACTAGCCGTAGATTAAGGTTTCATAGTTATCACCTAATCATAATTATTTCCTTGTATAGGTCCCTTTTTGTTGGTTTGTTGCTATTTTTAGCGGTTAGCCTTTTCAGTATTGCAAACGTTGAAAAAGAGAGAGAGACAAACAGATGACAAAACCTTAATAAACTAATAGTAACTAGTTTCAACATATTGTTTAGTGTGGACCCTAACTTAAGGTAGAACTTACGTATTGCTGGTGCAACAGGCTGCTGTTTCTTAAATAGTGCCTCTAATGCTACAGGCTTCTTTTGACCGTATAGCATGATTAAGTCGCACACGCAGCAGCCAATTAAGTCACTTGGCATGGGTTGTATTGCACCCGACCAACAATGGATTTTAGAGGCCGATATTGATATTGCTATTTTTAAAGACAGAAGATATATATCGGGCAATAATATTTTTGAAACATAACATCAATAAACTACTGTATCTTAATAAGGATCACTTAAATGTTTTATTTATTGATTAACTGATTTTGTGATTGACATTTTACAGTGTAAAAATCAGCTTGTCAGAGCTGTCTGGTGGACAAACTGTTTCTAAATTACCTCAAACCTACTTTGGTATTTCTGTACTAATGTTTAGGGTTATTGATCCGACCACATATACACTGATATATTATAATATAAATATTAATGATGATTTAAAAATAACTTTATTTTCATGTATTATCTTTAACATGAATTTCCTTGAAAGTTAATTTCTGTTTGAGCACTTAGGCTCAGTGTGTGAATGTGAGTGAATGGTGAATGCAGATGTAGTGTAAAAGCGCTTTGAGTGGTCGAAAAGACTAGAAAGGCGCTATACAAATACATTTACATACCGAAACAACAAAATGGGTCGTTTGTCATTGCCTCACAAAACGACATATATGACCATTGGAAAGTACCAATCCAGGAACAGGCATACTGGACCTTCACTACGTGACATAATCACGTGACGTTGTAAAATATTTCATCATCTATTTACTGACTATTTAATTCTGTGCTAAGAACTTATTTCCTGCCGGCCACTGCTGTGATGTCAGACTCTATGATGTCAGAACACATTTTCATCCGTACTATGAAAACTCCAAATCCACTAAAAGAGAAATCTGCTTTTAAACATTTGTAAGGGAAAAACAAGTGGTTTTCAATTCAGCTGCTGATAAGGAGTTATTCACCATGTATGTGTGTATTAGTCTCTTCTGAGGGCTTTGAGAGCAGAGACAGACAGGAGGCAGTGCAGGACCGCAGCCCAAGTGTCATGCAGCAGCAGCAGCAGTGTCACACTCCAGCAATAGGCCTGCAGGAGACAAGAAAACGCATCATACACACACACTGAAGTGACTAACTACATCTCCTTCTGCAATAACTTACATTACATAATCTACTTAACATAATCCACTTTTCCTTATCTCTCTATTTTTATTTTTCCTAGGAAAGAAAAGTTTGATAAAAGAAACACACTGACCTGCAGAAGCTCCCCAGGACACCCATAACTTGAATGTCGTCCGTATTCATGGCCAAGAGAAACGTACACACACAACTCTTTTTTGTGTAAAATGATGAAGCTGTAGCAGTAGAGGCAGAAGGCGAGCAGCGCCCCCAGCAGGCCAACCACATTACTGCATGCACAACTCCGAAGCTGTGGAGGGGGGCAGTCAAGATCCATCACTGTGCACTTCGAAACACCCATACACTGGTTATATTGTAGTAGTCTTATTATTATTACAAGTAATGTAATATCACAAAAACATGGCCTGACACTTAAGTTATTCCTTGGGCTGACTATGAATATCATGAATGTGAAATTCTTAAATTACACATTGTAACACTTGAGCTTACATGACATCTTATTGCTTACAAAATATTTTGTGGAATGTGAAATAAAAAACCTTCAATACTGTAAGGGCTAAGTTTTTAGCCTAAATGCTGTTAGAATGGAAATCTTCTATGATATTTCTATGCTGGGCAGATCCTATGTGAACATACCAGTAGTCTGCTGGGGTTCCTCTCATTGGCCATGGTGAATGATCCTCCTGCCACAATCTGCACACACATATGTGATATTGAGGTTGAGCTCTAAAGCAAAATGCTTATGCATTGTACATTGATTTGAGTTATATTTGGCTATTGCATTCTTGCCTTATAATGGACTGTAATGTTGTATAAAGTCATATGTGAATGCTGACAATCTGCAAGATCAGATTAATATACCTTTTGGTAAATTTGACCCTTTCTCCCCCATGTCATTAAAGACTCTTTTAAGAGTGATACAATGTTTACAGTAGCATCATTTATGAAATGCTTTTTCTATTCTGTGCTTAAGGTAGCTGAAACTAACAATAGACTAAGAATTAGAATAAGAATACATACTAAAATTCCTAAGACAAGTGGCAGTATGTAGAGCTTTGGCAGAGTTTGGTCAGCATAAGCTAGCGGGACAGACAGCAGCACCTGGAACAGCCCCAAAAGGATGGTCACCACCTACACAGAGGCACAGATTTGGAATTACACTCTAGTTTAGTAATAATTTATAGGAAGTTAGACTTTGAATTCAAATAAAGTCAACGTCCTGATCTCACCGCAGCACTTTCAGGGTCAAACCAGGCGAAGAGTCGATGTAACCTGGTTTCACCTGCTGGCACTGTCCCCTCAGAGGACATGTTACTGCAAAACACGAAAGCCCACTATTGTTAAAATCAAACCAAATTTAATCCACTTTGGATTACATCAATATTAACACATAAACAAACATCAGAAATTTCACGCGTTGTCACCAGCCAAGTGAACTCTCCCTCAGTCCCCAGCCCTGTAACCCAAAATTCTGATCTTCAGAGATTGTGCTCCTGTAACAGTGCATTAAGATATCAGCAGAGGATGGAGAGGCCTAGTTAGAAGACTACAATGCACAAATATAGGATATACCGGATAAAGATTAAAGGTGGGTTAAGCAATTCTAATCCAATCTTTTTGTCAAATACAGCAAATATCTCCTCACAGACCACTAGCTGTCCATTCTGTGCGGTGCTGAAAAACACTCAGCCTTGGCTCTGCAAATGGGAAACAAACAAAATGGCCCACACCCTGCCAAACAACACTATTCCAGTCGCCCCAGCCATGATGTGTGTGTCAGAAATGTTTAATGACTTGCCCAAGGACATTCAGCTTACTTTCTAGTAACATGCTGTTGTTTTGATGTTAGTAAGGCCCTATGATTTAAGTCATAGACGGAATGGCTCCTCCACACACACACTAACACACACACACACACACAGTCATATTGAAGAGTCAGCGTGCTAGCAAGAGCTTGTCACTTCAACAAACTTTCAGAAGTGCAACATGCTAGCTCGTTAAAGACTTCGTGGCTGTGTGTCAGACATTCTGTTCGAGTCCGGTCAAGCTTTGTAAACAAGGAGGAGCGCTGCCACGTGAGAGTAGCCTCCATCAGATGTACTTACACAGTGTGTTCAGCAGCAGAATAGCTGTCAAGTAGTAACAGTTTGATAAATGACAATTCACAGTACATGTACTGCAACAATGCATTCATTTTGAATTGTCCTATTGAATAGTATTGTAGTATTTTAATATCCTACTGTTGCAATACATTTTTTGTATTGGAGCTGCTGTGCTGGCTCTGCGATCGTCTTGTCCTCTCTGCATATTATCTTAATATTAGCTGTGCAGCAGCAGTTGTAGTCAGTTTGTTAACCCACAATTTAGCTAACATTAGTTACATTACTCGCTGTGTCATTGTTGTGCTCTGTATCGTGGTATTTGTCATGGTGTTCGATTTCTCCAGAATCACATATTCCACCTTTAAGGTCCATAAATTACAGTGTAAATATTACGCACATATCAGGTGGCAATGAAATAGCTACAGGGTATTTACTGGTAGGTAGAAGTAACAATTTTCCATTTAGGAGCGACCTAGAAAAAAAAATGTAAATACTTTGTCAACTACCCAGTACATATAAAATAATTGCAGGGTAATTATTTAATTAACGAATAGCACTATTCTTTACAATAGAAAAGAGTAGAATGTGTCCAATAAACCCAAATAAAGTTTGTTTGAGTGCAAGATCATACTTTATGATGTGATGATATGACAGCACATAAAAGGTGATTCTTTGACATTGGCTTTAACCCTGTTCCTAAACTTAACATTTGTTTGTTCCCCATTATTAGAAACACTATATTAATCATTTTGAGGGTGTGCTTTAGCAGTCAGACATGTGGACTTGATAGCAGAACCTGCTGTGTTATTATTTTCTACTGATATTCCTTCCCAATGTACACAGTACAGTAAATGTAACAGACCGAGCACCTGTTGAAATGTAAAAGCCTTGCATTAAACAGTTTGTCAGGATGTTTGTCCCTCTTATTTAGGGTAGATAAAATGAAAAGTTATTTAGGGTAGATAAAATGAAAGGTTGAATCAAAATTGGTTTGACTGCAGGAATATAATCTTTTCCAAAGAATAAATGTTGTCAATAGCGAATAATGTTAAATGTTAATGTTAAAAAAACATAATCAGAGAGAAAGAGTAGCAGACTGTACAAGAAAAGACATGAATAGAGCCAAAGAACAACAGAGGTAGACCACATGATCATGAGACACACCACTGGAGAGGGCAAAGAACAGTGGGAAACCATTGAAACTAAGTAGCATGTGTGTTGTATCTGTTTGGACAGGGGAAGGGATTGAGAAATAGAGAACAAAATGAGGTACAGAGAGAGTGTGTTAGTTCATCAAAACCACATGTCACAATCCTCTTAGGAAAGACAGGAATGCAGCAGGATGAAAAGCAGATGTGGTGTGAGGAAAGGAGGAGGACAGGGAGAGAAAGAAAAGAGTGGGGACTGAGGGGGATGGGGGTGGGGTGGTATATTGATAAGGCTCTGTGGAAATGAGGGGAACATTTTGTGCACCACTAGTCTAAAAACAAAGTCATTATCCTTCATTTGATTGTATTTTCACTTAACCAGTGGATCGTTGTGAACATAACTAACATGTTTTTCCTTAATGGTTCAGTGCGTAAGTTTTAATAGCATCACGCTGCATTCACATGTTCCTGGAATTAACATGAACGCTACAACAAATATGTGTTGGATTAGCATTAGTTCACTCTGCATGGACAGCAAACTAACCATTATAACCATGTTACAAATTACATGTTAGGAAAATATTCTACTATTCTAATGGCAAAAATCCACATTCATAAATGTAATTTCAGCAGTAAAAAAAACGTAGTTTGTATCTTTTCTCCATGAGGCTGTACATTATATCAATTTAATTTCTAAATCCAACCAAAACTTTCAACATATGGTCTTTATATAATATAGACTACCCCTGGCAAAGTTTTTATTATTCGTGTCTCATTATATATTAATATACTGTTCCGTATGTCCTGTTCTTTATGTCCTAGGTAAGGAGCAAAAAGAAATTCTGATTATTCCAACACCACATGAATACACCATCAGTCACCACCGCTCACCCCTCCATTTCAAACAAGCAAGTCTCTGTCGGCTCTTGTGCTCTTGTGTGGGCCTCCATTTGTCCAAATTTCACTTACCTTCTTACTTACTTACTAAACCAGACAACTACTACTACTACTAGTACTATTACTACTACAACTACTACTACTGCTAGTACTATTACTACTACTACAACCACTACTACTTGTTCTGCTTCTTCTTCTTCTATGTATTTAATGTAGTAACAAAATGCCCTCTGAAGAGCAGTTTGTCCATTTGGGCTACTGTATGAACATGGCGGCGCAACATGGCAACTTCCATATAAGAGAACCTGCGAGGTCTCATTCGAAGGTAATAATCTTTATACACCACAGCAGACATAGGTATGTATATTATATGGCATTTCTGTCAATAGACCCTTTCAAATATTACACACTCTGGAACTTTAAAGGGGCTATATGTAGTTTTTCAATGAAAAAAAAAACAAAAAAAGTACTTCCTTTTTGTCAAGGGGCTGTAGCCTCACTTAGAAATGAAGTGCACGCTTGTTTTCTCTGTTGCTTGCAGCAGCCACTATTCTGCTTTTTTATTTAATTTTAACCTGTCCTGCACAGCAGCCTGGTATACAGTATTAGGAGCTGGATACCACGTTGTTGCAGACAGATTTTACTTTATTAAGAGACTTTTAATATACTCCTTTGTCTGTTTTTTTTGTCTATGTGAGTATGTGTGTCTTTGTGTGAGTGTATGTGTGTGTGTGTGTGTGTGTGTGTGTGTGTGTGTCTGTGTGTCTGTGTGTTTATGTGTGCATAAGCCTGTCACAGAATGTAATTGTTAGTGAGAGTGGGATGCCACAACAGCGCTGCACCAACCTGTGGAACCAGGTTCCAGTTTGGGTTCAGGAGGCAGACACCATCTCCACATTTAAGAGCAGGCTTAAGACTTTCCTCTTTGATAAAGCTTATAGTTAGGGCTGGCTCAGGTGAGTCCTGAACCATCCCTTAGTTATGCTGCTATAGGCCTAGACTGCCGGGGGATTTCCCATGATACATTGAGCTCCTCTCTCCTCTACTTTCTCTCCCTCTGTATGCAACCTCATCCCATTAATGCATGTTAACTCGACTTCTCCCCTTTCCAGTAGTCTTGTGCTTTCTCGTCCCTCTCCTCTCCCCTCCTATCACTTCCTGCAGGTGTTTCTGGCTCTGGAGCTGTGGAGTCTGGATCTGTGGTTGCGGGTCACCTGCTGCCCCCGTGTTCCTGCTCAACACCCTCTGCTACAACAACTATTGTTACTAGTCCTATTGTTCTCATTGTTATTATAATCATTAACATTATGATTGTTATCATTAACACTACTATACATATCTATACCATGCCCCTCTCCTTCACCCCCAACCGGTCGAGGCAGATGGCCGCCCACCTGAGCCATGGTTCTGCTCGAGGTTTCTGCCTCTTCAAAGGAAGTTTTTCCTTGCCTCTGTCGCATAGTGCTTGCTCTTGGTTGGAACTATTGGGCTTCTGTAAATAACATCACAGAGTACGGTCTAGACCTGCTCTTTTATGAAAAGCGCTGTGAGATAACTGTTGTTGTGATTTGGCACTATAAATAAAATTTAATTGAATTGAATTAAAAGGCAAATGTGAAGCAATTTGTTTATACTAGGCTATAGTGATACAAGGCAGGAGCAGCCAGCAACTATAGCACAGATCTACCACTCTTCGCAACATTAAATTAAGATTGGGTCAGTGAGGGAGCACAGGAGGAGCCACCAACGGTTTCATCTGCTCTTTAGACACAACAGTTGCCTGGGTCTTCATATCACTGTAAATGGACTTATTTTCTTTTTGACAACATCAGCGCTCCGCTGGATGCCAGATATGCGGCGGAGACTGTGCCTGTGATTTTAGACCAGTTAAGCGTTATGTGGATTTGGATTTCTCAACAGAGGTTTCAAACACCTCTAAGTCATCTGCTCCATTTTCAGGGTATGTTTCATAAAAAGAAAACTACAAAAAAACAGCGATTAAAAGCCGTTTAGCTCGGTGAAATGAGAAAAGTGGCATCGGTTGCTAGGTGACAGACATAAAAGTTGATAACCGATGTTGGATTGAGTATTTAGGATTTCCTAACCTGAGATAAGAGTAAGATAAGAAAGTATTCCTAAAGTTAGTTAGGATTTGCTTCTGTTTTACCAAATTGGGGAAAAAAAATCTTTGACTCTTCCTCTCTTAGCTTAAGACTTAAGATAGGAACTTTCTGTAATACGGCCCCAGAAGTGGAGCGGACCCAGAATAACTCTCATCAGCTGTTAGCTGTAGTTAGCTGTAAACACTAGCAGGACTTAAGTTACGGCTGTGTTAAAACTATGGCACAACATCACTGTGCTGTAATAATGTTATGCTTTGTTAAATATCACAAAATGATCAAAACATATATATATATATATATATATATATATATATATACACATATAAAATGTCAGTCCAGTGACTGTTACCTGAAAACCGACTTGCCTCTCATTCTCCGGTGCTGGCAGTAACTCAGCCTGCCCAGTGAAGACAGACTCTGAGGACCCATGTGAGTGGTGAACGATTAGTTCATTCCTGCTCCACAGTAGCTGCGATGTCACGTAAAAAATGAACGACTCAAACCCAGAGACCCACAGTTATGAGTCCTGAACTAATCAATTCTGTTTCCCATGTAGCTGCCGTGTGACAAGTGTTGGTAAGAGTCCAAAACTATGAACGAATTACTCACTGAAACAACACGTTTCTCCTGAGTCACATACAAGATTAGGTCAAATGAACAAAACGTTCTTTGAACGATACAACACTAATCGGCGACCGCAGTCTACCGCATTCTAAGTTCTAGCGAATAGTCCACATTTGTCCCTAGTTCATCACATCTAAATATTCTCCAAAATATTCCACGTACAGCAGCTAAGGCTGCATGTTGCTAAATTAGCCACAAAGCTAATGCCGTGTTTATCAGCGGAGGAGCGCTAACGTCGTAATAACCCATTAAACTATATTCTGACGTATTCTAAATATACCTGCGAGCCACCTGTCTAGGTCGGTGTGTCTGAAATGATTAAACCAGAGTGGACATGTAAATAAACGTTAGCTGAACAAGAAAATAACATGGCATCCTGTAGCTCCTCTTTTTGTGACGTAGATATGAAACGCTGTAGTCAGAGCTGTAACGGCTCTGGTTGTAGTTGTAGGTAAATGAAATCTCAAAGTTGTAAACAGTCATGTAGTATTAGATGCATTCAGCAGCAGCTCACTGACTCATAGATGGCATGATTTATACCGATGGTGGGTAAGAAATGGTTTCTTGTAGCTTTGTTTAGACTTAAATAGTGCTGATAAAGGGAAGAACTATTACGTGATTTATTTATAATATTATGATTATGTGTAAAGTGAAATACACATTCGTATTCTCTCTTACTCTCTCTGTTTACAGTTGCACCTTCCAGCAGCAAATATTTATTGATGTGCAATTGTTTACATGTTCACTTTTTGAGACTGGATTATTTTCCCTTCTTGGATTTTTTCAGTTGGGTCACCTGGTTTGTTTGAACTGTTATTTTTGGATTTCCTGGACTCAGCCACTCATTGTAAGTGTGCTCGCTTTGTTTGTTAATAAACTTTTAAAACTGTACCAATCAGCCTACGTGTCCTGCATTTGGGTCCACCAACCTTTCAACCACACAACCCTGACATTGGAGGGTGTTATTTAATGTAATCACGTAGTGTTACGTCCACCTGCAAGTCAATCTCAACACGGAGTCTGGTAGCTGTTAGTGATGTAGCTAGCTAACAACGTTACTATAATTCTGATAAACAACCTAGAATAATCCATTAGCCAGCTAGCTAACTAAGTTAGCAAGCATGCATAACACAAACATATTTAATTATGCATGACAGAAGAGTAATCACATACCTGTGGAGAGCTCTATGTTGAGGCTGACCTGTGGGTAAAAGTAATGCCATAGATACAACATTGTGCAGCTCTCTTCATTGACCTATCTAAGGCTTTTGATACCATGGATTACACAGTATTAAAACAAAGACTTCAGTGTCAGATTATCAGAACAAACACTCTGCTGGTTTGGAAACTATCTGGTAGATTGCAGTGCGTGCAGGTAGACAGTCTCACCTCTAGCCCTCTTAGTATATCCAAGGGTGTGCCCCAGGGATCAGTGCTGGGACCACTCCTATTTATATGAAAAAACAACATTCTTGATCAAAATGTCTCCAAAGCAAATTTAAAATCTAGTTTATGACAAAACAAAACATATCTTGTTTTCCAACACAAAATTAAAGTCACTGAACCTTCCATCCATCACCACTTCTCAGGGCTCTGAGAGTGAGTCTGTATCTCAAAACAGGTATCTTGGTATCCTAATTGGTGATTTTCTCTCTTTTAAACCTTAAAACCATTAAACATTCAGCAACTGGTGAAAAAACTGAAGGTGACATTGGGTTTTTATTTTAGAAACAAGTTGTATTTTTCCTTTGAGGCCCAAAGGAGACTTTCTGCTGTACTATTATGTCAGTGCTGGACTATGGCGATGATATATACATACATGCATCCATTCAAAGCCTGAAACTGTTAATAATCTTTACCATGGAGCTCTGAGGTTCATCACAAACATTAGAGCCCTTACTCATCATTGCTCCTTGTATGATCAGGTTGGTTGGTCTACATTGTACACCCGTAGACTTAATCATTGGCACATTCTTATTTATAAGGCTATTCTTGGTCTGCTTCCCCCAGACCTACAAATCTACATCCAAAAGAAAGGCACAGGAGTGGTCTTCATTGTCTTCATTCTGAGGACTTATTACTATTATCTGTCCCTCAAGTCTGGACTGTATTGGGAAAAGGGGCGTTTCAGTATGTGGCTGCGCTTGGAATCAGCTGCAAAATGTCCTGAATCTTCAGGAGCCGGTTTCACTGGTTGCTTTTAAAGTACTTTTAAATAACATGGAGGCTGGCAATTCTGGCTGTAGATGTTGATGTATGATGATTGATTACTTGGATGATCCTTGTTGTTTATTACTTAATTTTTTATATTTTATTATCTTGTAACTTACTATTTATTCCAATTGTAAATTGTGTTTAATGTTTATGTTGTATAAGAATCAGAAATTCTTTATTGATCCCCAAGGGGAAATTCTTATATGTTATAATGTCTGCAACCTTGTTAACTGTGCTGCAACCTGTCTTGGCCTGGACGCAAGACTTTTAATCTCAGTGAGTTTTTTTCTGGTTAAATAAAGGTAATATATACACACTGCTCAAAAAAATAAAGGGAACACTAAAAAAAATACATCCTAGATCTGAATGAATGAAATAATCTCATTAAATACTCCTTTATTTACATAGTTGAATGTGCTGACAACAAAATCACACAAAAATTATCAATGGAATCAAATCTATCAACCCATGGAGGTCTGGATTTGGAGTCACACTCAAAATCAAAGTGGAAAACCACACTACAGGCCGATCCAACTTTGATGTGACAAGTCAAAATGAGGCTCAGTAGTGTGTGGCCTCCACGTGCCTGTATGAGGTCTGGGGAACGGGCCAGTCCATAGCATCAATGCCTTCCTCTTGCAGGAACTGCTGACACACTCCAGCCACATGAGGTCTAGCATTGTCTTGCATTAGGCGGAACCCAGGGCCAACCGCACCAGCCATATGGTCTCACAAGGGGTCTGAGGATCTCATCTCTGTACCTAATGGCAGTCAGGCTACCTCTGGCGAGCACATGGAGGGCTGTGCAGCCCCCCCAAAAAATGCCACCCCACACCATTACTGACCCAGCGCCAAACCGGCCATGCTGGAGGATGTTGCAGGCAAACATAGGAACTGAGAAGTGGTCTGTGGTCACCACCTGCAGAACCACTCCTTTATTGGGGGTGTCTTGCTAATTGCCTATAATTTCCACCTGTTGTCTATTCCATTTGCACAACAGCATATGAAATTGATTGTCAATCAGTATTGCTTCCTAAGTGGACAGTTTGATTTCACAGGAGTGTGACTGACTTGGAGTTACACTGTGTTGTTTAAGTGTTCCCTTTATTTTTTTGAGCAGTGTATATTAAAAAACCCACACACACAAATGCAATTAAGTTTACTTGTCATGACAAGCGATTTGTAATGCAAGTTCAACTGTTGTACAATAAATGTAACAACATTCAAATATGTTTTTGATGAAAATTTCAAATACTTTGAAATATATATATATTTGTGAATTTCTATTACATTTATTTAAAACAAGAAATATGTGTGTGCATAATAATTTTTCAAACATTATTTTATTTGTGGATTTGTTTTACATGTATTTACAGTGATGCCTATTTTTTTGGAGAACTGAAAAATACTTTTGTGGAGAGAGTCATTTATACATAAATCCCAAAATACATTTGTGAATCCTTCTGCAAGCATTCATTAATATGAGAGATGGATCTGACTTGACCGGTAAAAAGTCCAGAGAACAAGCAAGGAGTAAACATGGCTGCAGTACGGGCTGAGAGAGTATCACTGGAAGACACCAAGTGCCAGATGGTGTCCTCACCCTGTCACTGACAGCAAAGGGTTTGACACCAAATATTTAAAGCTTTTTTGTAGTTTATGTAATATATGTCCATTGCATTTTGTCACCTAAGATTGTGACACTACATGGACATATTCCTTATCCTGTCATCTAATGTTTATGTAAACAAACTGGGAATAAAGGTCAAAGTTGGTGACTTCACTGTTCAAATCCACTGTGCCAAAACAACTGAAAATATGTCGCTGTCCTTTATGGACTGCACGAGCCCACTTGTTTTCTGTTTAGCTTTCAAAAAACGTATCATTAGCAACATACAACATTTGAATCAAAATAGTGTTATAAAAAGCAGTGGATGTTACTTACCTCGACTAGGTGTGCGATTACAAGCCTGAGATACCTCCTACAGGGTTTATGTGTCACACGAGAAAACAATCTTTACAATCCTTCAGATGAACTTTTAACAGTGAAAATCCGACAACAGAAAGATTTCTGGAATGCATGAAACTAGGAGAAGAAGGGGAGGAGGAGCTCTGCTGGACCTCATCCAGAGACAGTCTCGCTGTCGCTCTTTTCTCTCTCTCTCTCTCTAGCCTCGAATATATACCTACTTTCAGGAGTCAGCTTGGCGGACTCTTTTCACACATGCGCAGTAGATGGTTGGTGCCCTGGTCGCTTAGTGGGCACAAAACTTTAACACTTGCTTATCTCTCTGGCGGTTGTCTATCCCTCGCTATCTCTCTCGCGCTCCTAATAATCCTCGTACGAACCCGCCTGCAAAAAGAGAAGTCAGGGAGGCGCTTTAAAAATCAGAGTGGTCGTAAGAAGCCTAACTTATAAAGGAGGACACATTTATTAACTAATTTCGAGAGAAAAAAGGTAGGTTTGACACATTTTGTGCTTTCTTATAACAGACAACGGCCGACATAGGCTACTGTTACCGTCATAGTGATAGGGCCTTGGTTTTTACAGTGTGCTCAGTTCTATGATCGATATCGTACTTAAGTCCACAGGCACAAATTCTGAGTCAAATGAGCAAAGTCAATACTCT
>NW_024040040.1:58447698-58513915 GCF_014851395.1 Micropterus salmoides | reverse complement strand
TCGTCAGACTCCAGAGCCATAGACTCCACCCTCTCTGGGCTGTCCAGGAGCTCCTGTAGCTCTGATTGGCTCAGGTCCTGGAGCTTCTCCATTTGATTTGCCAGGACGGCTGTCCGTCATACAGGAACCAGGAAATAATAGTTAAAAACAATGTTTGAGAACTTTTGTACTTTAATGTTATTAATCTTGAGTAGATTATTAGTCACCGACTTATCAAGCCATTGTTGACAACTCAAGACCAACAAACCATGTAACCTGCAGCCACTCCCTTTATAAAATAAACACCATGTTCATAGTAAGGTTATATGACAACGGTGGGCATTTAAAAAAAACAGAAGTGATAGTAACACATTTAGAATGCAATATTTTGTACACACTAATTGTTAGCTAGCATATTAAAGTAATACTATCGAGGACTGTAACTTAGGCCACAACAGAACAAGCTGTCCAGACGAACACTGGTCACAGTGAAGCAAGAAAACAGGAGAAAATGACCTGGTACTTACACGATGCTAGCAAACCAAACTCAGCCTGACACTGACTGGCGGTGACATCCAACACCACCTATTTCTTTCCACTGACAGGTGACGTGACACGTCCTCAGGATCTCCGACCTGTCCTGGCAGAACCCAGCTAAATGAGAGGATACCGAGTCGTTTTCGACGCACTGTGCCTGCTGAGCTAGCTAGCTACTCGACCGACGTCCAATCCAACCCGATGGTTCCGCGTTGAGCAATCTAAACACAACAACAGTCGGTATGATCGCAATGTCAGGCACTTAGCCACAGCCAACTTCCAGGGAAGCCCAGCGATTAGGCGATCAAAAACGCAGCGTAGAATGACACCGCCCGGTTCAGATGAACACTGTCAAACGTCTCTGTGTTCCGAGAATGCTTACTTTACCAAGCAGACGACGGCAGTCGACAAAATATGTTGGATACTGACTGGATTTTCTCTAAAAATAGGAAAGTTTCACTCCACACTGACAGAAACCGCCGCCATTTCAGGGACCATCCACGTTCCGTTGTTTGGGGGGGTGATCGGACAAAATTTAAATGTTCTAAAACAGCACTGGTGAACTTTAAAGAACCCCCGATTCATGGTTCTAAACGTTTTGAATACTTACTGTTCCCGACACATTTAGGTGCTATTATTTTAACTGAGCCAGTTTTCCCTCTGGTGTCCCCAGATCGCAGTGTAATGGTGGGGTCCTGTGCTCAGCTGATGTAAGGGAAACCCCTATGTGACGGTCATATTCCATCTACTGCTGCCAGTGTGCTACCAACACTTCTGTCAGACAGAATCTCTGTCCCTGTTCTGCTGGAGGAGCTGCACGCCACTGCTGTCTTTAGAAACGAGGATCGCTGTGTCTGGAGACTTTGAATAACACTTAAACTAAACACACAAAACGATACGATATTCCACCAAATGGGTGCCATTTGGCTGTTGTCACCCTTCCAAAATAAACTTCACTTTTGATGTTTTTTCAACAATGAATCTAATAACACACACATTAAACTATTTAAAATATGTAATGGCCACTCTCAGGCGAATTTATTTAAACTTTGCAAGGTTTGTAAGCGGAAGATGGCTGCATTTCTCTCTGCTTAAAACTTATGTGTCATTTTGAAACCATGTTTAAAAGCAAGTCAAATAATTCCTTTGTTTTTCCCTAAAGAAAGTGTTTATTTTAAATAAATTGTTGGTTACATGTTCAAAAAAATGAATATTTGTGACAAAAAATGTACTTTATATGCATGCAAGTTGTATTTTTCTAAAAAAAATGCATCACTTTTTAGTTTTAAAGGAGACAGAAACCTCAGGTTCATCAATGTTTTTATCATGTAATTTATTAAACAACTGGATAAATGACTGGCCAATCATAATAGAAAAAATGGTAGTTTATCTTATTTTTTATGAAATATACCAAATGCAAAGAAATGCATGGTACCAATGGATGCATAAGGTCATCTAGTTTCATATGATAATAGTATCTTCACTCTGGATTTTGAATAGAGCCCATGAAAAATATGAAAGATCCCCCCTGGGCACGGTCCTAAGGAGGTGAAGAGAGTGTATTTGAGTAACTGGACTGAAAGTAACAGGACTGAGTTTTTAGCATAGAATTAGCAAATACATGAAATATATTGACATGGCGTCCATTCTAATAGCACAAGGACAATGAGCACCTTCTAGTGATTCACCACAAATTTGTATTTTTAAAATAAACAATTAAGTCTAAGTGGTGGCGCGGTTAGCACGGTCGCCTCACAACAAGAAGGTCGTGGGTTCGAACCCGTCCTGGCTTTTCTGTGTGGAGTTTGCATGTTCTGTCCGGGTGTTATGGCTTGCTCCCACTGTCCAAAGTCATGCGGGCTAATTGGTGCCCCTAAATTGTTCTTGGGTGTGAGCGTGACTGGTTTTTGTCTATGTGTGGTCCTGCAATGGATTGGCAACCTGTCCAGGGTGTACCCCCGCCTTTCGCCAGATGTCAGCTGGGATTGGCTCCAGCCCTGTATGCAGATAAGCAGTTGACGATGGATTAAGTCTAAAAAATTATCTAACACCTTTTGAGCAGTTTCCCATTACTGTTAAACATACAAAATGGGCAATAACATTTGGACAACTTAAATTCAAGTCCAAAAGCACACTTCCATTCCAAGCAATAAAACCCAGAAGGCAAGAATCCAGCTAGCATGAATGATGCTGTTATTGATATTAGCAGGTATAGTTTGATATGCTACTAGTAGTAGCACAAGCAGCAGTCATGGTTTTTGTAGACTATTAGAACTTGTCCTAGGCTCTCTAAATGTAGTTTTAGAGTATCAGGACTTAAAGCAAGGAAAGTATCTGTACCTGAAATATGTTAGGAGTTTAAGAAAGGGGGTTCACGATTATGTTTTTTTTAAGCTACGGTAAGCATCATTGGAGAACTAGCAACAGCAACTACAATTGAAAGTGTCCATATGACACGGTTGTCTGTTAACTGTATCCTAGTCCAAGCACAACTTTCAGAGCCGTAAAGAATATCCAGTAGACCAACGCTCAGTCCCCTGTTGGTCTCTAAACATAACAGGCCTACTGATGTCAAAGGATTGCCAAATGAGTCCAAAGAATTGAGGCGATGATATGAAAACAAAACAACCTATTCATAACAGCGCTTTTTCATAGTAGCTGACACATCGCTGAGCCACAGTGTGAACAAAGTTTTTTTATTAATAAAAGTATGTAGGTAGTGTAGGGTTCCTTATGGGAGTATACCACATGCCACAGTAAAAATACACAAGAATATTTTCCATAATAAAGAAATACTTTCATATATTTTTTAATTCTAGCACAGTGCCAGAGAACGTTAAGCCCCGGAGGTTTTTAGCTCATAACAAGAACAGAAATTCTGGTAGAAGACACAGCAAACATGTTAAATGTCAGCAGGCTTGTATGCTGTGTCTTTGTTCTCAGCATCCTGTACAGATGCCCTAGTGAGAAAAAAATGCACAAAGCACACCACTGGACCTTTTTCAGGGTTCTTATTCAGGGTTTTTAATTCTATGAAAGAATGTAAAATGTCTTTTCCTTAGTTGTATGGAGTTTCAATGCCTATTTTAGGCAGTTGTTTGGTTCTATGTGCACTGTATGGTTACTGCTATTAGCAAGTGTTTCCAGCAGGCAGCATATTTTAAAGCAGCTGTACAAAGTCAGAGTGTGTGTGCAGATGTGCAGCATCAGATGGCAAAAACACAGTTACAGATTAGCTTGTGAAGAAAGTCAAATATCTAGCAGCTGAAGAGCCAAACCAGAGCTTAAAGACAGAGAATACTGGACTGAATGCTATTGTTGCTTTGAATCAGTTGCTTATTTTTTGCTCTTATGCGTAGGGATTTGGAAGTTCTACGGTTGGGAAAATGTAGTTCCAAAGGAAATAACTGTCTGATGGCAAGGTAAACTTGAACTGATATACATTTTTTCTGGTGGGCCTTCTTTCAGGTGTCTAAAATACATTAGCTGCTGACTCTGTCCACAGCAGTAGGTTGCTTAGCTTATGTGTCGTAAAATTCTCTGCTTCTCCAAACTGGGACACACTGACCACCATCTACTGAGGTAATAACACTGACTGTGTTGCTTTTAGTACGGTGATGGACACAGAAACTTAGCTTAGTGTGAAAACAGGAAGAAGGTTTAGCGTTTAATTCATACACAAACAGAGTAAAGTAAAAACTAGAATGTGTGCTTTTAGTAGGAGTTAACATGTTAACTGAGCTTTAGAGGTGAAGTTTGCTGCTTCCAGTCTTCTGCACTGGGTTGCACCAACTATGTGTATGTTCAAAATTAGCCTAGTTTGAACGTAATTTCTAAGTCGGAGTTTACGTGCTACTAACGTTTTAAGGGTTGCACCAGCTGAAATACGTCCAACGTAGACATAAGTTACAACTTAAATCTTACACCTAGTCCTTAATAGGTGTAAAGTCCCCATAAAATAGTCAAGTGGTTGTCATGGCGCATCGTTTTCAAAGGGGGGAGGGTGACTGGGATCAGGAGGAGCAAATTATACCAGGCTCTTCTGCTTAACTGAGCGCACACAGCCTGGATGACAGCTCATTTCAGTTAATGAAGCAAAATGCAGATCACAGACTGGTTAAAATGAAGGTATGAATTGAAAATGTGCGAAATTAAGAGTAGATTACATGCCAAAGAAAATATTGGATTAAAGAGTAAAAATATAAATAATAAAGGAACGTGAAAAGGCAATGACTTATTTTTATTTATTTTTTTTGCAAATTTGCGTAAAGTTACTTGTAACAAGTTACTCCCCACCCTGCTGCAGGCGCCCTCACTGTTGTCTTCAGGTAGGCTGTAATAACAGTAGCACAGAAGAAAAGTCTGTAATATTGAGGCACTTAGCTGCCTTCAGCAAACTCGTATTTTTTCTCCCGTAACTTTTCAGCATCTCCTTTGCGTTGCGTCGGATGTTTTCTATAGGCCTAACTTACACGTTTTTTGTCCGTTTTCAACCGTTTAATTATGTCAGATGTGGAGTGATTGATTGACTAGCCACTCATAGTAAACCTTCTCGCCTAGCCAACTCCAAAATCACCAGAGAAAAGGGGGGGGGGGGGGCTCAAACATAGATTTTGAAATATGAGGGCATAATAGTATATAAATATATAAGTTATGTTACAATTTCATATGCCCGTTACACTTTCGTTACACTACGTTTGTTTCGGGCTCCGTTAAATTACGTCTATGTTGTAGTTAACAGTTTTACCACTCGATGTCTCTGAGACTAGCCGTAGATTAAGGTTTCATAGTTATCACCTAATCATAATTATTTCCTTGTATAGGTCCCTTTTTGTTGGTTTGTTGCTATTTTTAGCGTTAGCCTTTTCAGTATTGCAAACGTTGAAAAAGAGAGAGAGACAAACAGATGACAAAACCTAATAAACTAATAGTAACTAGTTTCAACATATTGTTTAGTGTGGACCCCTAACTTAAGGTAGAACTTACGTATTGCTGGTGCAACAGGCTGCTGTTTCTTAAATAGTGCCTCTAATGCTACAGGCTTCTTTTGACCGTATAGCATGATTAAGTCGCACACGCAGCAGCCAATTAAGTCACTTGGCATGGGTTGTATTGCACCCGACCAACAATGGATTTTAGAGGCCGATATTGATATGCTATTTTTAAAGACAGAAGATATATATCGGGCAATAATATTTTGAAACATAACATCAATAAACTACTGTATCTTAATAAGGATCACTTAAATGTTTTATTTATTGATTAACTGATTTTGTGATTGACATTTTACAGTGTAAAAATCAGCTTGTCAGAGCTGTCTGGTGGACAAACTGTTTCTAAATTACCTCAAACCTACTTTGGTATTTCTGTACTAATGTTTAGGGTTATTGATCCGACCACATATACACTGATATATTATAATATAAATATTAATGATGATTTAAAAATAACTTTATTTTCATGTATTATCTTTAACATGAATTTCCTTGAAAGTTAATTTCTGTTTGAGCACTTAGGCTCAGTGTGTGAATGTGAGTGAATGGTGAATGCAGATGTAGTGTAAAAGCGCTTTGAGTGGTCGAAAAGACTAGAAAGGCGCTATACAAATACATTTACATACCGAAACAACAAAATGGGTCGTTTGTCATTGCCTCACAAAACGACATATATGACCATTGGAAAGTACCAATCCAGGAACAGGCATACTGGACCTTCACTACGTGACATAATCACGTGACGTTGTAAAATATTTCATCATCTATTTACTGACTATTTAATTCTGTGCTAAGAACTTATTTCCTGCCGGCCACTGCTGTGATGTCAGACTCTATGATGTCAGAACACATTTTCATCCGTACTATGAAAACTCCAAATCCACTAAAAGAGAAATCTGCTTTTAAACATTTGTAAGGGAAAAACAAGTGGTTTTCAATTCAGCTGCTGATAAGGAGTTATTCACCATGTATGTGTGTATTAGTCTCTTCTGAGGGCTTTGAGAGCAGAGACAGACAGGAGGCAGTGCAGGACCGCAGCCCAAGTGTCATGCAGCAGCAGCAGCAGTGTCACACTCCAGCAATAGGCCTGCAGGAGACAAGAAAACGCATCATACACACACACTGAAGTGACTAACTACATCTCCTTCTGCAATAACTTACATTACATAATCTACTTAACATAATCCACTTTTCCTTATCTCTCTATTTTTATTTTTCCTAGGAAAGAAAAGTTTGATAAAAGAAACACACTGACCTGCAGAAGCTCCCCAGGACACCCATAACTTGAATGTCGTCCGTATTCATGGCCAAGAGAAACGTACACACACAACTCTTTTTTGTGTAAAATGATGAAGCTGTAGCAGTAGAGGCAGAAGGCGAGCAGCGCCCCCAGCAGGCCAACCACATTACTGCATGCACAACTCCGAAGCTGTGGAGGGGGGCAGTCAAGATCCATCACTGTGCACTTCGAAACACCCATACACTGGTTATATTGTAGTAGTCTTATTATTATTACAAGTAATGTAATATCACAAAAACATGGCCTGACACTTAAGTTATTCCTTGGGCTGACTATGAATATCATGAATGTGAAATTCTTAAATTACACATTGTAACACTTGAGCTTACATGACATCTTATTGCTTACAAAATATTTTGTGGAATGTGAAATAAAAAACCTTCAATACTGTAAGGGCTAAGTTTTTAGCCTAAATGCTGTTAGAATGGAAATCTTCTATGATATTTCTATGCTGGGCAGATCCTATGTGAACATACCAGTAGTCTGCTGGGGTTCCTCTCATTGGCCATGGTGAATGATCCTCCTGCCACAATCTGCACACACATATGTGATATTGAGGTTGAGCTCTAAAGCAAAATGCTTATGCATTGTACATTGATTTGAGTTATATTTGGCTATTGCATTCTTGCCTTATAATGGACTGTAATGTTGTATAAAGTCATATGTGAATGCTGACAATCTGCAAGATCAGATTAATATACCTTTTGGTAAATTTGACCCTTTCTCCCCCATGTCATTAAAGACTCTTTTAAGAGTGATACAATGTTTACAGTAGCATCATTTATGAAATGCTTTTTCTATTCTGTGCTTAAGGTAGCTGAAACTAACAATAGACTAAGAATTAGAATAAGAATACATACTAAAATTCCTAAGACAAGTGGCAGTATGTAGAGCTTTGGCAGAGTTTGGTCAGCATAAGCTAGCGGGACAGACAGCAGCACCTGGAACAGCCCCAAAAGGATGGTCACCACCTACACAGAGGCACAGATTTGGAATTACACTCTAGTTAGTAATAATTTATAGGAAGTTAGACTTTGAATTCAAATAAAGTCAACGTCCTGATCTCACCGCAGCACTTTCAGGGTCAAACCAGGCGAAGAGTCGATGTAACCTGGTTTCACCTGCTGGCACTGTCCCCTCAGAGGACATGTTACTGCAAAACACGAAAGCCCACTATTGTTAAAATCAAACCAAATTTAATCCACTTTGGATTACATCAATATTAACACATAAACAAACATCAGAAATTTCACGCGTTGTCACCAGCCAAGTGAACTCTCCCTCAGTCCCCAGCCCTGTAACCCAAAATTCTGATCTTCAGAGATTGTGCTCCTGTAACAGTGCATTAAGATATCAGCAGAGGATGGAGAGGCCTAGTTAGAAGACTACAATGCACAAATAGGATATACCGGATAAAGATTAAAGGTGGGTTAAGCAATTCTAATCCAATCTTTTTGTCAAATACAGCAAATATCTCCTCACAGACCACTAGCTGTCCATTCTGTGCGGTGCTGAAAAACACTCAGCCTTGGCTCTGCAAATGGGAAACAAACAAAATGGCCCACACCCTGCCAAACAACACTATTCCAGTCGCCCCAGCCATGATGTGTGTGTCAGAAATGTTTAATGACTTGCCCAAGGACATTCAGCTTACTTTCTAGTAACATGCTGTTGTTTTGATGTTAGTAAGGCCCTATGATTTAAGTCATAGACGGAATGGCTCCTCCACACACACACTAACACACACACACACACAGTCATATTGAAGAGTCAGCGTGCTAGCAAGAGCTTGTCACTTCAACAAACTTTCAGAAGTGCAACATGCTAGCTCGTTAAAGACTTCGTGGCTGTGTGGCAGTCAGACATTCTGTTCGAGTCCGGTCAAGCTTTGTAAACAAGGAGGAGCGCTGCCACGTGAGAGTAGCCTCCATCAGATGTACTTACACAGTGTGTTCAGCAGCAGAATAGCTGTCAAGTAGTAACAGTTTGATAAATGACAATTCACAGTACATGTACTGCAACAATGCATTCATTTTGAATTGTCCTATTGAATAGTATTGTAGTATTTTATATCCTACTGTTGCAATACATTTTTTGTATTGGAGCTGCTGTGCTGGCTCTGGATCGTCTTGTCCTCTCTGCATATTATCTTAATATTAGCTGTGCAGCAGCAGTTGTAGTCAGTTTGTTAACCCACAATTTAGCTAACATTAGTTACATTACTCGCTGTGTCATTGTTGTGCTCTGTATCGTGGTATTTGTCATGGTGTTCGATTTCTCCAGAATCACATATTCCACCTTTAAGGTCCATAAATTACAGTGTAAATATTACGCACATATCAGGTGGCAATGAAATAGCTACAGGGTATTTACTGGTAGGTAGAAGTAACAATTTTCCATTTAGGAGCGACCTAGAAAAAAAATGTAAATACTTTGTCAACTACCCAGTACATATAAAATAATTGCAGGGTAATTATTTAATTAACGAATAGCACTATTCTTTACAATAGAAAAGAGTAGAATGTGTCCAATAAACCCAAATAAAGTTTGTTTGAGTGCAAGATCATACTTTATGATGTGATGATATGACAGCACATAAAAGGTGATTCTTTGACATTGGCTTTAACCCTGTTCCTAAACTTAACATTTGTTTGTTCCCCATTATTAGAAACACTATATTAATCATTTTGAGGGTGTGCTTTAGCAGTCAGACATGTGACTTGATGCAGAACCTGCTGTGTTATTATTTTCTACTGATATTCCTTCCCAATGTACACAGTACAGTAAATGTAACAGACCGAGCACCTGTTGAAATGTAAAAGCCTTGCATTAAACAGTTTGTCAGGATGTTTGTCCCTCTTATTTAGGGTAGATAAAATGAAAAGTTATTTAGGGTAGATAAAATGAAAGGTTGAATCAAAATTGGTTTGACTGCAGGAATATAATCTTTTCCAAAGAATAAATGTTGTCAATAGCGAATAATGTTAAATGTTAATGTTAAAAAAACATAATCAGAGAGAAAGAGTAGCAGACTGTACAAGAAAAGACATGAATAGAGCCAAAGAACAACAGAGGTAGACCACATGATCATGAGACACACCACTGGAGAGGGCAAAGAACAGTGGGAAACCATTGAAACTAAGTAGCATGTGTGTTGTATCTGTTTGGACAGGGGGAAGGGATTGAGAAATAGAGAACAAAATGAGGTACAGAGAGAGTGTGTTAGTTCATCAAAACCACATGTCACAATCCTCTTAGGAAAGACAGGAATGCAGCAGGATGAAAAGCAGATGTGGTGTGAGGAAAGGAGGACAGGGAGAGAAAGAAAAGAGTGGGGACTGAGGGGGATGGGGGTGGGGTGGTATATTGATAAGGCTCTGTGGAAATGAGGGGAACATTTTGTGCACCACTAGTCTAAAAACAAAGTCATTATCCTTCATTTGATTGTATTTTCACTTAACCAGTGGATCGTTGTGAACATAACTAACATGTTTTTCCTTAATGGTTCAGTGCGTAAGTTTTAATAGCATCACGCTGCATTCACATGTTCCTGGAATTAACATGAACGCTACAACAAATATGTGTTGGATTAGCATTAGTTCACTCTGCATGGACAGCAAACTAACCATTATAACCATGTTACAAATTACATGTTAGGAAAATATTCTACTATTCTAATGGCAAAAATCCACATTCATAAATGTAATTTCAGCAGTAAAAAAAACGTAGTTTGTACTTTTCTCCATGAGGCTGTACATTATATCAATTTAATTTCTAAATCCAACCAAAACTTTCAACATATGGTCTTTATATAATATAGACTACCCCTGGCAAAGTTTTTATTATTCGTGTCTCATTATATATTAATATACTGTTCCGTATGTCCTGTTCTTTATGTCCTAGGTAAGGAGCAAAAAGAAATTCTGATTATTCCAACACCACATGAATACACCATCAGTCACCGCTCACCCCTCCATTTCAAACAAGCAAGTCTCTGTCGGCTCTTGTGCTCTTGTGTGGGCCTCCATTTGTCCAAATTTCACTTACCTTCTTACTTACTTACTAAACCAGACAACTACTACTACTACTAGTACTATTACTACTACAACTACTACTACTACTATACTACTAGTACTATTACTACTACTACAACCACTACTACTTGTTCTGCTTCTTCTTCTTCTATGTATTTAATGTAGTAACAAAATGCCCTCTGAAGAGCAGTTTGTCCATTTGGGCTACTGTATGAACATGGCGGCGCAACATGGCAACTTCCATATAAGAGAACCTGCGAGGTCTCATTCGAAGGTAATAATCTTTATACACCACAGCAAATAGGTATGTATATTATATGGCATTTCTGTCAATAGACCCTTTCAAATATTACACACTCTGGAACTTTAAAGGGGCTACAGTGGGTACGGAAAGTATTCAGACCCCTTTAAATTTTTCACTCTTTGTTTCATTGCAGCCATTTTCCAAAAATCAAAAAAGTTCATTTTATTTCTCAGTAATGTACACTCAGCACCCCATCTTGACAGAAAAAAACAGAAATGTAGAAATTTTTGCAAATTTATTAAAAAAGAAAAACTGAAATATCACATGGTCATAAGTATTCAGACCCTTTGCTCAGTATTTAGTAGAAGCACCCTTTTGATCTAATACAGCCATGAGTCGTTTTGGGAAAGATGCAACAAGTTTTTCACATCTGGATTTGGGTATCCTCTGCCATTCCTCCTTGCAGATCCTCTCCAGTTCTGTCAGGTGGATGGTAAACGTTGGTGGACAGCCATTTTCAGGTCTCTCCAGAGATGCTCAATTGGGTTTAAGTCAGGGCTCTGGCTGGGCCATTCAAGAACAGCCACGGAGTGTTGTGAAGCCACTCCTTCGTTATTTTAGCGGTGTGCTTAGGGTCATTGTCTTGTTGGAAGGTAAACCTTCGGCCCAGTCTGAGGTCCAGAGCACTCTGGAAAAGGTTTTCGTCCAGGATATCCCTGTACTTGGCCGCATTCATCTTTCCCTCGATTGCAACCAGTCGTCCTGTCCCTGCAGCTGAAAAACACCCCCACAGCATGATGCTGCCACCACCATGCTTCACTGTTGAGACTGTATTGGACAGGTGATGAGCAGTGCCTGGTTTTCTCCACACATACCGCTTAGAATTAAGGCCAAAAAGTTCTATCTTGGTCTCATCAGACCAGAGGATCTTATTTATCACCATCTTGGAGTCCTTCAGGTGTTTTTTAGCAAACTCCATGCGGGCTTTCATGTGTCTTGCACTGAGGAGAGGCTTCCGTCGGGCCACTCTGCCATAAAGCCCCGACTGGTGGATTGCTGCAGTGATGGTTGACTTACTACAACTTTCTCCCATCTCCCGACTGCATCTCTGGAGCTCAGCCACAGTGACCTTTGGGTTCTTCTTTACCTCTCACCAAGGCTCTTCTCCCCCGATAGCTCAGTTTGGCCGGACGGCCAGCTCTAGGAAGGGTTCTGGTCGTCCCAAACGTCTTCCATTTGAGGATTTTGGAGGCCACTGTGCTCTTAGGAACCTTAAGTGCAGCAGAAATTTTTTTGTAACCTTGGCCAGATCTTTGTACAATTCTGTCTCTGAGCTCTTCAGGCAGTTCCTTTGACCTCATGATTCTCATTTGCTCTGACATGCACTGTGAGCTGTAAGGTCTTATATAGACAGGTGTGTGGCTTTCCTAATCAAGTCCAATCAGTATAATCAAACACAGCTGGACTCAAATGAAGGTGTAGAACCATCTCAAGGATGATCAGAAGAAATAGACAGCACCTGAGTTAAATATGAGTGTCACGGCAAAGGGTCTGAATACTTATGACCATGTGATATTTCAGTTTTTCTTTTTTAATAAATTTGCAAAAATTTCTACATTTCTGTTTTTTTCTGTCAAGATGGGGTGCTGAGTGTACATTACTGAGAAATAAAATGAACTTTTTTGATTTTTGGAAAATGGCTGCAATGAAACAAAGAGTGAAAAATTTAAAGGGGTCTGAATACTTTCCGTACCCACTGTATATGTAGTTTTTCAATGAAAAAAAAAAAAAAGAAAAGTACTTCCTTTTGTCAAGGGGCTGTAGCCTCACTTAGAAATGAAGTGCACGCTTGTTTTCTCTGTTGCTTGCAGCAGCCACTATTCTGCTTTTTTATTTAATTTTAACCTGTCCTGCACAGCAGCCTGGTATACAGTATTAGGAGCTGGATACCACGTTGTTGCAGACAGATTTTACTTTATTAAGAGACTTTTAATATACTCCTTTGTCTGTTTTTTTTGTCTATGTGAGTATGTATGTGTGTCTTTGTGTGAGTGTATGTGTGTGTGTGTGTGTGTGTGTGTGTGTGTGTGTCTGTGTGTCTGTGTGTTTATGTGTGCATAAGCCTGTCACAGAATGTAATTGTTAGTGAGAGTGGGATGCCACAACAGCGCTGCACCAACCTGTGGAACCAGGTTCCAGTTTGGGTTCAGGAGGCAGACACCATCTCCACATTTAAGAGCAGGCTTAAGACTTTCCTCTTTGATAAAGCTTATAGTTAGGGCTGGCTCAGGTGAGTCCTGAACCATCCCTTAGTTATGCTGCTATAGGCCTAGACTGCCGGGGGATTTCCCATGATACATTGAGCTCCTCTCTCCTCTACTTTCTCCCTCTGTATGCAACCTCATCCCATTAATGCATGTTAACTCGACTTCTCCCCTTTCCAGTAGTCTTGTGCTTTCTCGTCCCCTCCCTCTCCCTTCCTATCACTTCCTGCAGGTGTTTCTGGCTCTGGAGCTGTGGAGTCTGGATCTGTGGTTGCGGGTCACCTGCTGCCCCCGTGTTCCTGCTCAACACCCTCTGCTACAACAACTATTGTTACTAGTCCTATTGTTCTCATTGTTATTATAATCATTAACATTATGATTGTTATCATTAACACTACTATACATATCTATACCATGCCCCTCTCCTTCACCCCAACCGGTCGAGGCAGATGGCCGCCCACCTGAGCCATGGTTCTGCACGAGGTTTCTGCCTCTTCAAAGGAAGTTTTTCCTTGCCTCTGTCGCCTAGTGCTTGCTCTTGGTTGGAACTATTGGGCTTCTGTAAATAACATCACAGAGTACGGTCTAGACCTGCTCTTTTATGAAAAGCGCTGTGAGATAACTGTTGTTGTGATTTGGCACTATATAAATAAAATTTAATTGAATTGAATTAAAAGGCAAATGTGAAGCAATTTGTTTATACTAGGCTATAGTGATACAAGGCAGGAGCAGCCAGCAACTATAGCACAGATCTACCACTCTTCGCAACATTAAATTAAGATTGGGTCAGTGAGGGAGCACAGGAGGAGCCACCAACGGTTTCATCTGCTCTTTAGACACAACAGTTGCCTGGGTCTTCATATCACTGTAAATGGACTTATTTTCTTTTTGACAACATCAGCGCTCCGCTGGATGCCAGATATGCGGCGGAGACTGTGCCTGTGATTTTAGACCAGTTAAGCGTTATGTGGATTTGGATTTCTCAACAGAGGTTTCAAACACCTCTAAGTCATCTGCTCCATTTTCAGGGTATGTTTCATAAAAAAGAAAACTACAAAAAAACAGCGATTAAAAGCCGTTTAGCTCGGTGAAATGAGAAAAGTGGCATCGGTTGCTAGGTGACAGACATAAAAGTTGATAACCGATGTTGGATTGAGTATTTAGGATTTCCTAACCTGAGATAAGAGTAAGATAAGAAAGTATTCCTAAAGTTAGTTAGGATTTGCTTCTGTTTTACCAAATTGGGGAAAAAAAATCTTTGACTCTTCCTCTCTTAGCTTAAGACTTAAGATAGGAACTTTCTGTAATACGGCCCCAGAAGTGGAGCGGACCCAGAATAACTCTCATCAGCTGTTAGCTGTAGTTAGCTGTAAACACTAGCAGGACTAAAGTTACGGCTGTGTTAAAACTATGGCACAACATCACTGTGCTGTAATAATGTTATGCTTTGTTAAATATCACAAAATGATCAAAACATATATATATATATATATATACACATATAAAATGTCAGTCCAGTGACTGTTACCTGAAAACCGACTTGCCTCTCATTCTCCGGTGCTGGCAGTAACTCAGCCTGCCCAGTGAAGACAGACTCTGAGGACCCATGTGAGTGGTGAACGATTAGTTCATTCCTGCTCCACAGTAGCTGCGATGTCAAGTGAAAAATGAACGACTCAAACCCAGAGACCCACAGTTATGAGTCCTGAACTAATCAATTCTGTTTCCCATGTAGCTGCCGTGTGACAAGTGTTGGTAAGAGTCCAAAACTATGAACGAATTACTCACTGAAACAACACGTTTCTCCTGAGTCACATACAAGATTAGGTCAAATGAACAAAATGTTCTTTGAACGATACAACACTAATCGGCGACCGCAGTCTACCGCATTCTAAAACACGGAGAGGGCTGTGTTAACGGTGAGTCGGTTTACATCAAGTTAATTACATGACTTAAATAATAATAATACTGCTGATAATAATAATAATAATAATAATAATAAAAACAGCCACAATCACTTCTCCTCTCCTGAAAACATTCATGACTTGCTAACCCTCCCGTTTTTCACTGCACTCCCCAGGCTTCCTCTCAGCTCACAGCAGTTTAATGTTACGGTAGTTGAGTGTTGAAAGCTACGCTGCTGACAAACGTTGTAGATTTCTTTCAAACAGTGTGGCAGTTCTAGCGAATAGTCCACATTTGTCCCTAGTTCATCACATCTAAATATTCTCCAAAATATTCCACGTACAGCAGCTAAGGCTGCATGTTGCTAAATTAGCCACAAAGCTAATGCCGTGTTTATCAGCGGAGGAGCGCTAACGTCGTAATAACCCATTAAACTATATTCTGACGTATTCTAAATATACCTGCGAGCCACCTGTCTAGGTCGGTGTGTCTGAAATGATTAAACCAGAGTGGACATGTAAATAAACGTTAGCTGAACAAGAAAATAACATGGCATCCTGTAGCTCCTCTTTTTGTGACGTAGATATGAAACGCTGTAGTCAGAGCTGTAACGGCTCTGGTTGTAGTTGTAGGTAAATAAAATCTCAAAGTTATAAACAGTCATGTAGTATTAGATGCATTCAGCAGCAGCTCACTGACTCATAGATGGCATGATTTATACCGATGGTGGGTAAGAAATGGTTTCTTGTAGCTTTGTTTAGACTTAAATAGTGCTGATAAAGGGAAGAACTATTACGTGATTTATTTATAATATTATGATTATGTGTAAAGTGAAATACACATTCGTATTCTCTCTTACTCTCTCTGTTTACAGTTGCACCTTCCAGCAGCAAATATTTATTGATGTGCAATTGTTTACATGTTCACTTTTTGAGACTGGATTATTTTCCCTTCTTGGATTTTTTCAGTTGGGTCACCTGGTTTGTTTGAACTGTTATTTTTGGATTTCCTGGACTCAGCCACTCATTGTAAGTGTGCTCGCTTTGTTTGTTAATAAACTTTTAAAACTGTACCAATCAGCCTACGTGTCCTGCATTTGGGTCCACCAACCTTTCAACCACACAACCCTGACATTGGAGGGTGTTATTTAATGTAATCACGTAGTGTTACGTCCACCTGCAAGTCAATCTCAACACGGAGTCTGGTAGCTGTTAGTGATGTAGCTAGCTAACAACGTTACTATAATTCTGATAAACAACCTAGAATAATCCATTAGCCAGCTAGCTAACTAAGTTAGCAAGCATGCATAACACAAACATATTTAATTATGCATGACAGAAGAGTAATCACATACCTGTGGAGAGCTCTATGTTGAGGCTGACCTGTGGGTAAAAGTAATGCCATAGATACAACATTGTGCAGCTCTCTTCATTGACCTATCTAAGGCTTTTGATACCATGGATTACACAGTATTAAAACAAAGACTTCAGTGTCAGATTATCAGAACAAACACTCTGCTGGTTTGGAAACTATCTGGTAGATTGCAGTGCGTGCAGGTAGACAGTCTCACCTCTAGCCCTCTTAGTATATCCAAGGGTGTGCCCCAGGGATCAGTGCTGGGACCACTCCTATTTATATGAAAAAACAACATTCTTGATCAAAATGTCTCCAAAGCAAATTTAAAATCTAGTTTATGACAAAACAAAACATATCTTGTTTTCCAACACAAAATTAAAGTCACTGAACCTTCCATCCATCACCACTTCTCAGGGCTCTGAGAGTGAGTCTGTATCTCAAAACAGGTATCTTGGTATCCTAATTGGTGATTTTCTCTCTTTTAAACCTTAAAACCATTAAACATTCAGCAACTGGTGAAAAAACTGAAGGTGACATTGGGTTTTTATTTTAGAAACAAGTTGTATTTTTCCTTTGAGGCCCAAAGGAGACTTTCTGCTGCTACTATTATGTCAGTGCTGGACTATGGCGATGATATATACATACATGCATCCATTCAAAGCCTGAAACTGTTAATAATCTTTACCATGGAGCTCTGAGGTTCATCACAAACATTAGAGCCCTTACTCATCATTGCTCCTTGTATGATCAGGTTGGTTGGTCTACATTGTACACCCGTAGACTTAATCATTGGCACATTCTTATTTATAAGGCTATTCTTGGTCTGCTTCCCCCAGACCTACAAATCTACATCCAAAAGAAAGGCACAGGAGTGGTCTTCATTGTCTTCATTCTGAGGACTTATTACTATTATCTGTCCCTCAAGTCTGGACTGTATTGGGAAAAGGGGCGTTTCAGTATGTGGCTGCGCTTGGAATCAGCTGCAAAATGTCCTGAATCTTCAGGAGCCGGTTTCACTGGTTGCTTTTAAAGTACTTTTAAATAACATGGAGGCTGGCAATTCTGGCTGTAGATGTTGATGTATGATGATTGATTACTTGGATGATCCTTGTTGTTTATTACTTAATTTTTTATATTTATTATCTTGTAACTTACTATTATTCCAATTGTAAATTGTGTTTAATGTTTATGTTGTATAAGAATCAGAAATTCTTTATTGATCCCCAAGGGGAAATTCTTATATGTTATAATGTCTGCAACCTTGTTAACTGTGCTGCAACCTGTCTTGGCCTGGACGCAAGACTTTTAATCTCAGTGAGTTTTTTTCTGGTTAAATAAAGGTAATATATACACACTGCTCAAAAAAATAAAGGGAACACTAAAAAAAATACATCCTAGATCTGAATGAATGAAATAATCTCATTAAATACTCCTTATTTACATAGTTGAATGTGCTGACAACAAAATCACACAAAAATTATCAATGGAATCAAATCTATCAACCCATGGAGGTCTGGATTTGGAGTCACACTCAAAATCAAAGTGGAAAACCACACTACAGGCCGATCCAACTTTGATGTGACAAGTCAAAATGAGGCTCAGTAGTGTGTGGCCTCCACGTGCCTGTATGAGGTCTGGGGAACGGGCCAGTCCATAGCATCAATGCCTTCCTCTTGCAGGAACTGCTGACACACTCCAGCCACATGAGGTCTAGCATTGTCTTGCATTAGGCGGAACCCAGGGCCAACCGCACCAGCCATATGGTCTCACAAGGGGTCTGAGGATCTCATCTCTGTACCTAATGGCAGTCAGGCTACCTCTGTGCAGCCCCCCCAAAAAATGCCACCCCACACCATTACTGACCCACCGCCAAACCGGCCATGCTGGAGGATGTTGCAGGCAGCAGTACGTTCTCCACGGCGTCTCCAGACTCTGTCACGTCTGTCACATGTGCTCAGTGTGAAACTGCTTTCATCTGTGAAGAGCACAGGGCGCCAGTGGCGAATTTGCCAATCTTGGTGTTCTCTGGCAAATACCAAAGGTCCTGCATGGTGTTGGGCTGTAAGCACAACCCCCACCTGTGGCCCTCATACCACCCTCATGAAGTCTGTTTCTGACCGTTTGAGCAGACACATTCACATTTGTGGCCTGCTGGAGGTCATTTTGCAGGACTCTGGCAGTGCTCCTCCTGCTCCTCCTTGCACAGGGTGGAGGTAGCGGTCCTGCTGCTGGGTTGTTGCCCTCCTACGGCCTCCTCCACATCTCCTGATGTACTGGCCTGTCTCCTGGTAGCGCCCCATGCTCTGGACACTACGGTGACAGACACAGCAAACCTTCTTGCCACAGCTCGCATTGATGTGCCATCCTGGATGAGCTGCACTACCTGAGCCACTTGTGTGGGTTGTAGACTCCGTCTCATGCTACCACTAGAGTGAAAGCACCGCCAGCATTCAAAAGTGACCAAAACATCAGCCAGGAAGCACAGGAACTGAGAAGTGGTCTGTGGTCACCACCTGCAGAACCACTCCTTTATTGGGGGTTTCATGCTAATTGCCTATAATTTCCACCTGTTGTCTATTCCATTTGCACAACAGCATGTGAAATTGATTGTCAATCAGTGTTGCTTCCTAAGTGGACAGTTTGATTTCACAGGAGTGTGACTGACTTGGAGTTACACTGTGTTGTTTAAGTGTTCCCTTTATTTTTTTGAGCAGTGTATTAAAAAACCCACACACAAATGCAATTAAGTTTACTTGTCATGACAAGCGATTTGTAATGCAAGTTCAACTGTTGTACAATAAATGTAACAACATTCAAATATGTTTTTGATGAAAATTTCAAATACTTTGAAATATATATATATTTGTGAATTTCTATTACATTTATTTAAAACAAGAAATATGTGTGTGCATAATAATTTTTCAAACATTATTTTATTTGTGGATTTGTTTTACATGTATTTACAGTGATGCCTATTTTTTTGGAGAACTGAAAAATACTTTTGTGGAGAGAGTCATTTATACATAAATCCCAAAATACATTTGTGAATCCTTCTGCAAGCATTCATTAATATGAGAGATGGATCTGACTTGACCGGTAAAAAGTCCAGAGAACAAGCAAGGAGTAAACATGGCTGCAGTACAGGGCTGAGAGAGTATCACTGGAAGACACCAAGTGCCAGATGGTGTCCTCACCCTGTCACTGACAGCAAAGGGTTTGACACCAAATATTTAAAGCTTTTTTGTAGTTTATGTTAATATATGTCCATTGCATTTTGTCACCTAAGATTGTGACACTACATGGACATATTCCTTTATCCTGTCATCTAATGTTTATGTAAACAAACTGGGAATAAAGGTCAAAGTTGGTGACTTCACTGTTCAAATCCACTGTGCCAAAACAACTGAAAATATGTCGCTGTCCTTTATGGACTGCACGAGCCCACTTCTTGTTTTCTGTTTAGCTTTCAAAAAACGTATCATTAGCAACATACAACATTTGAATCAAAATAGTGTTATAAAAAAGCAGTGGATGTTACTTACCTCGACTAGGTGTGCGATTACAAGCCTGAGATACCTCCTACAGGGTTTATGTGTCACACGAGAAAACAATCTTTACAATCCTTCAGATGAACTTTTAACAGTGAAAATCCGACAACAGAAAGATTTCTGGAATGCATGAAACTAGGAGAAGAAGGGGAGGAGGAGCTCTGCTGGACCTCATCCAGAGACAGTCTCGCTGTCGCTCTTTCTCTCTCTCTCTCTCTCTAGCCTCGAATATATACCTACTTTCAGGAGTCAGCTTGGCGGACTCTTTTCACACATGCGCAGTAGATCGGTTGGTGCCCTGGTCGCTTAGTGGGCACAAAACTTTAACACTTGCTTATCTCTCTGGCGGTTGTCTATCCCTCGCTATCTCTCTCGCGCTCCCTAATAATCCTCGTACGAACCCGCCTGCAAAAAGAGAAGTCAGGGAGGCGCTTTAAAAATCAGGAGTGGTCGTAAGAAGCCTAACTTATAAAGGAGGACACATTTATTAACTAATTTCGAGAGAAAAAAGGTAGGTTTGACACATTTTGTGCTTTCTTATAACAAGACAACGGCCGACATAGGCTACTGTTACCGTCATAGTGATAGGGCCTTGGTTTTTACAGTGTGCTTCAGTTCTATGATCGATATCGTACTTAAGTCCACAGGCACAAATTCTGAGTCAAATGAGCAAAGTCAATACTCTAATTAATTTAACCTGTGCATAAATGTAAAGGACTATCTAGACACATGGCAGCACTCATAAAGTGCCTCATAAAGCTCTGACTTGATAACTTGACATTGGGGAAATAAGGAGTAAAATATGACTCAAAATGGTCACAAATGCGAAATGTGTATTGCATGATCTACAAATGACAAATCAGATTTCTGAAATAAAAACCGGGGACATTTCCAGTTTGGTGCTCAATATGTCATTAAAATATGTAATGTTCTGTGAAATAAAAAGGGGTGCAATTCTAGTTATATGAATTATGACCATGTTAGCTGATGTACTGTACTAAACTATGGTGCACGCCAAGTGATAAAATCGATTACTACCAGCCTATTCAGTCCTCCAAAGTTGGTTTGTGTTGTGGGCAGAGAAGGCCATGACTTTGTTTTCCAGGTACAATTTTTCAATGGCCACCTGGACCTGAGTAAATTTTAAACCAGTAATTTTACCTGTACTTAAGTAAAAGTTCATCAAGAATATTTTAGTACTCTTTCCACTTCTGGGTATGTCTTAGTTTTGGTGGCCCTTAGTCTTTTCTGAATGCGGGTCTCATAGATGTCAGAGATGGGAGGGGGTTTGCAGTCGATGATTTTTGAGGCATGTCCAACTGTCCTGTCCAGCTGCTTCTTCTGGGGTTGCCCTATCACACAGATATGGAGAAGGTGAGAACACTTTCTATCACCGCAGTGACCCTTATTTTGACACCCCAAACGTTTTAAGCTGGCGCTGGAAAAAAGTCCATGATGAGCTTTTTTGGAAATGAAATCTATTGTCATCCCATTTCAGAGAGGAGGAGGTTGTTTATTCCAAGAAACTTTAAAGCTGCCCACTCTTTTAACATCCACACCTTTGATGGTCACCTGTGTTCTGCGCTGTACAAAGTCTAAGATCCAATGACATAAAGAGTGTTTGACTCTTAGATGACATAATTTATCAAACCGTTTTAAAAGGGGAGCTGTAGTCCAGAGAACCCGTGCATAAGTGACAGGAACTAAACTGGTAGGGGTCTAGGCTGACTGCATTGAATAGATGTTTGCATACTAGGCACTCAAAGATTTTTTACAATTACAGATGTTAATGCAACATGTATGTAATCATTCGGGCAAATAATGTTGGATTTAAGCCCATGGATTATAACATGCAGGAACTTTGCAATCCTCGAGGGAGTTGTTAAAAATATCAGTGAAGACTGTAGCAAGTGCACCTGCACAACATTGTAGGTTAGCAAAGGATCAAGATCAGGGCCCACAGCGTTCCTGCTATTCTGTCCTCATAGCAGGTTCCTCACCCCATGCTCCTCCATGACAAAGGGGCGACTCAGGGAAATGGCCACTACTGTCTGTCTGATAGAGCTTTGATTGTTGTTAAAGCAAAAATAGAATTCACTGAGACTGTCAGGCAGCTTGGGGTCCTCACTGACCACTGAAACAGTGGTTTTATAGTTAGTGGTCTGTTTAAGGCCTTGCCATACATTCCTGCAGTCATTGGCCTTGAGTTTGTTCTCTAACTTGCACTTAGAGTCAGCTTTATCTTTAATGACCGCTCTTTCAAAATCATATTTGGCCGCCTTGTACTGTTCCTTGTCTCCAACTTTAAAGGCATTGTGTTTATTTCTCCATAGCTGTTTTATCTCTACTGACCCATGGCTTATTGTTGCTATATCTAATCACAGACTTGAAACACACACATTTTCAGGGTTGAAAATGACTGGTTGGGGGTGAAGGAGAGACAGAGAGAGAGAGAGGGATGGAAGGAGAGAGAGATGGGAGGGAGGCAGCCTACACAGTATACACACAGAGGTACAGACAGTAAAGGTGATGTTGCTATAGACTGAATGAATAATGGTACAGATATTTACAGTAATGTTAATGATAATAATCGTAATGTTAATGATTATAATAACAATAATAACAATAGGACTAGTAACAATAATTGTAGCAGAGGGTGTCGAGCAGGAACACGGGGGCAGCAGGTGACCTGCAGCCACAGATCCAGACTCCACAGCTCCAGAGCCAGAAACACCTGCAGGAAGTGATAGGAGGAGAGAGGAGAGGGACGAGAAAGCACAAGACTACCAGAAAGGGGAGAAGTTGAGTTAGTAACATGCAATAATGGGATGAGGTTGCATACAGATGGAGAGAAAGAAGATGAGAGAGGAGCTCAGTGCATCATGGGAAATCCCCCAGCAGTCTAGGCCTATAGCAGCATAACTAAGGGATGGTTCAGGACTCACCTGAGCCAGCCCTAACTATAAGCTTTATCAAAGAGGAAAGTCTTAAGCCTACTCTTAAATGTGGAGATGGGGTCTGCCTCCTGAACCCAAACTGGAACCTGGTTCCACAGGAGAGGAGCTTGATAGCTGAACGCTCTGGCTCCAAGTCTACTTTTGGAGACTCTAGGAACCACAAGTAATCCTGCATTCTGGGAGCGCAGTGCTCTGGTGGGGTAGTAAGGTACTATGAGCTCTTTAAGATAAGATGGTGCCTGACCATTAAGAGCTTTGTAGGTAAGAAGAATGATTTTAAATTCTATTCTGGATTTTACTGGAAGCCAATGCAGAACAGGAGAAATATGATCTCTTTTCCTGGTTCCTGTCAGAACACGTGCTGCAGCATTCTGGATCAGCTGAAGAGTAGTAGTAAGAGTAATAAGGAATTGCAGTAATCCAGCCTAGAAGTAACAAATGCATGGACTAGTTTTTCTGCATCATTTTTAGACAGGATGTTCCTGATTTTCGCAATATTACGTAGGTGAAAAAAGGCGGTCCTTGAAATTTGCTTAATGTGAGACTTAAACGACATGTCCTGATCAAAGATAACTCCAAGATTCCTCACAGTGGTGCTGGAGGCCAGGGCGATGCCATCAAGGGAAACTATATCTTTAGATAATGCATCACGGAGGTGCTTGGGCCCCAGAACATAACTTCAGTTTTATCTGAGTTTAACATTAGAAAATTACAGGTCATCCAGGTTTTAACATCCTGAAGGCACATTTGAAGTTTAGCTAACTGATGAGTTTCATCTGGCTTGATCGATAGATATAACTGAGTATCATCTGCATAACAATGAAAGTTTATAGAGTGTTTCCTGATAATATTGCCTAAAGGAAGCATATATAAGGTGAACAGGATTGGTCCGATCACAGATCCTTGAGGAACTCCATGACTAATTTTGGCGTGCATGGAGGATTCATCATTAACATGTACAAACTGAAATCGATCTGATAAATAGGACTTAAACCAGCTTAGAGCGGTTCCTTTAATGCCAATGAAATGTTCCAGTCTCTGTAATAGGATCTGATGGTCAGTGGTATCAAGTGCAGCACTAAGTACAGTACAGAGACAAGTCCTTTGTCTGATGCAATAAGGAGTTCGTTTGTAATTTTCACCGGTGATGTCTCTGTGCTATGATGAACTGTAAATCCTGACTGAAAATCCTCAAATTACCTATTGCTCTGTAGAAAGTCACACAGCTGTTTAGAAACTGCTTTCTCCAGGATCTTAGAGAGAAATGGAAGGTTAGATATAGGTCTATAGTTGGCTAAAAAATCTGGATCAAGTTAGGGCTTTTTCAGAAGAGGTTTAATTACAGGTACTTTAAAGTACTGTGGTACATAGCCTGTACTGATAAAGAAAGATTGATCATATCTAGTATAGAAGTGCTGACTAAGGGTAAAACTTCTTTAAGCAACCTAGTCAGGATGGGGTCTAAGAGGCAGGTTGATGGTTTAGATGAAGAAATTATTGAAGTTAGTTGGTAAAGATTGAGGGAAGCAAAACAGTCTAAACATATATCTGGTTCTACAGCTGTTTCTAATGTTCCTGAGTTTAGAGATAAGTCGGTGCCAGTTGAGGGCAGGTCTTGGTGAATTTTGTTTCTAATAGTTAGAATTTTATCATTAAAGAAGCTCATGAAGTCGTAACTACTGAGAGCTATGGGAATACTTGGCTCGATAGAGCTGTGACTCTCTGTCATCCTGGCTACAGTGCTGAAAAGAAACCTGGGGTTGTTCCTATTTTCCTCTATTATCGACGAGTAGTACGCTGGTCTGGCATTACGGAGGGCCTTCCTGTAAGTTTTAAGACTATCTTGCCAAATTAAACGAGAATTTTCCAGTTTGGTGGAACGCCAATTCCTCTCAAGTTTCCGCAATATTTGTTTTAATTTGCTAGTTTCGGTATTATAGTGATATCATTTCACAAGTGGACTTGTTGGCACCCTATCACGGTACCACGGTTCACTGAGCTCCTGAGAGCGACCCATTCTTTCACAAATGTTTGTAGAAGCAGTCTGCAGCCTAGGTGCTTGATTTTATACACCTGTGGCCATGGAAGTGACTGGAACACCTGAATTCAATAATTCGGAGGGGTGTCCTAAAATTTTTGGCAATATAGTGTATATAAAAATTATAAAATGGTAAACAGAAATAAAATATATTGCAGGGTACAGTGCTGAGGCCTTTCTGTGAAGACTTGGCTTGTTCTCCCCGTGTCTGCATGGGTTCTCTACGGGCGCTCCTGCTTCCTCCCACCATCCAAAGATATTCAGGCTAGGTTAGTTGGTGATTTAGTAGGTGTGAATGTGAGTGTGAGTGGTTGTCCGTGTCTGTTTGCCCTGCGATGGAGATTGGCTGGAGACATTTGAGTAAATGTGTTATTGTAATAAAGATGGAAGAAAAAACTAATTTAAAAACAAAATTGTACTGAAAGTTAAGGGAGCTGCTGATTGCTGTGTCTACACATTTTATAGAGGCATTTAAATTTAGGCATTACGTTCGGACCACCAGTAGACCGCACAGCAGGCAAATCATCTCAGGAAAAGCACAGGTGTAGAGAAGATTAATAAGGACTGAATGCATGCCACCCAGTTCTACAGCCCTCGCATTCTACATGATGGCTTGCTGGAATGGCCTACTGGGACATTACAAAGGAACAGACTTCATTAATGTTAGTTACAGCTGTGCTTTAAGTCAAATCTGATGTGGGAAAGGTCTACAGCTATGTTGGTTTTGTGTGAACTGATCTATAAGATGATCCTGCAGTTTGGAAAGTGTCCTCTGCTGTCCTCTGCAGGTGATGGCAGTGGCAGTCTCCAGAGATCTGACAGTGCAGGTGCTGGAGGATGTGAACACTGTCAAGTTGACTGACAGACAGCAGGCTTTGCGCGCTGCCATCCAGAGAGGAGAGCCCAAATGTCTGGGGGTGAGTCTAACGTCTCTCTCTCTCTGTGTGAGTGCACCTACATTAGCACACACAAAACCACACCGAGTTGTCCTGATGATGTGTGAGATTTGCCCATATTAAGGACAAGTTATCAAAAGTCAAATAACATGGACAAGAAAAAATATAAGTCTCCTCCTAATACTTCATGTGCCAAATCTGGTGGAAATTGGATGACAATTTCAAGGTGTGGTGAAAAGCAGAAAGCTTGACAAATGAAAACATGTGATATGTGGTTGAAAGCTGCAAAAATCATTAGTAAAATGACCTTTTTTGTCAAAAATAAAAGTTGCAGGGGTGTGTCCACAGAGGGGCCTGGGACAGACCTATATAGAAATCTGATTTGCTTTTACTCGTTAAACAAAAAGGCGGCACAGCAAGAAGGTCGTGGGTTCAAACCCCTGTTGGCCTGGGCTTTCTGTGTGGAGTTTGCATGTTCTCCCCGTGTCCACGTGGGTTCTCTCCGGCTTCCTCCAAAGACATGCAAGCTAGGTTAATTGGTGATCCTAAATTGTCCTGGTGTGGTTGTGAGTGGTTGTTTGTCTATGTGTGGCACTGCGATGGACTGGCGACCTGTCCAGGGTGTACCCTGCCTTTCGCCCGATGTCAGCTGGGATTGGCTCCAGCCCCCCGCAACCCTGTACGCAGGATAAGCGATTGACAATGGATGGATGGTTAAACAAAAAGGATCTCTATTTAAAACAAGTATTTTTTAAAGCACCTTTAATACAATGAAGTTAGTCAATGTACTTTACAGGAGGTAGGATGCAAATACAATTCCAAACTGCTAAATTAAAAATAAAATAAAGACAATCAATAATTAACAGACAATAGATATTAAAACCAAGTTTAAAACAATAGACATCTGTAGGACTGTCCCCGACTAAGATATTTTCATAGTCGAATCAGAAATTTCAAATGTGGCCTGTAGTAGGGGTGGGTTGATAGACGATGCCAGACATCACGACGCTGAGCAGGCATCGTGATTGATTGAGATGGTTAGATTTGCTGCCTCTTTGACACTTGGAGCTGGCCGCAGGACCACAGTTGTTACTCGCTCACTTTCTCCACAACTCCCTGCTGTGTGTTTTTGGTGTTTTGGCAAGCCAACCTTCAACACAGTCATGCTAACCAGCTAGCCAGCTGGATCGTGGATTGGTTACTGTTAATGGATTTTGTGTGTGTATGACTGTGTTGTTATGGCAACGGCAGCGCATGTAAATGCACAGCCTAGTGGCTCCCTTAATTTTCCCTACATTTTGGTTTTTAAAGCCCCCCCAGCAATTCACCTTAACTGCACTGTTCCCCCGTCCACCCACTTTCAGCTTTGCAGCTCTCCTCGCTTCACCTTCCCCCATGCAACAATTCTGTCATTAAGTATTGCAACCTCGCACTGCTCTTCCAGCCATCCACACAACAGTCCCGGGGAGCTTCTTACACCCCACGGCACAATCCAGCTCACAGTCGTAGCTTACCTTCGCTGTTAATGTTATAAAGCGCGTTCCGTATTCCCCAATTGCAGGGCCAAGTAGGACGACTGCCTCTCCATCTTTGATTGGCTCTGTGGTTCGGTGGCATCGGGTTCACATATTATGTCCTTTTGCTTCCCAGCCTGCATTGATGACTTGCTGGAATGGCCTACTGGGACATTACAAAGGAACAGACTTCATTAATGTTAGTTGTGTGAACTGATCTATAAGATGATCCTGCAGTTTGGAAAGTGTCCTCTGCTGTCCTCTGTCGCCTTCCAGCTCCAGCAATTTAATCAGGGCACCTATTGGGGCACCCAGGGCTGTAGTGCAAAACTCCGGACCCCGTGTATAGGCATTCTTGATGCCCCCTGCCCCCATTCACAGCAGTTCATGGTAGCATCTCCGCTGCCCCCCCTCACATGAGGGCCCTATATAGTCAGTCCTCTTACTCCTTGCTGTATGGACATAGCACATTCACCCCTGCTTGCAACCCGTGTGGCACCCTTCCTCATCCAGCCACCAGCTGCGTCATCGCCACTAACTTACCTCATCCTTACACCCCACCCACCACAGCCTGCCCATCTTTCCAAGGCTATGCCCCTGCCGTGCCTCCACCTCCCATCATCCCCCGAACCACCCACCATTCTATCAGAAAACATTGCACACGCCCACGGTCCGATTCTTCAGGAAGTAGACCAAGGGAAGGCCCATACTATACCAAGGCGACAGGATGGTAGCACATAACTTCATCAATTACTTCGCAAAGTTCAAGTCGCTGTGTCCACACATTCCTTTCGTGGGGGTGACGACACCAGAACCTGCCACCCCCATGAGCCCACCCAGCATGGTTTATGGCTGCACAGATAGGCCTACCTCAGACTATGATTTCATCCATGACTTAAATACGCTCCGAAGACTATTCAACTGCCAGTTCGTTCACCTCCACTTCTGGTTCCAGCCAGACATTGAGGTTCTCCCAGATCAAAATCAGAAAGAGCTTTTTTGCCAAATAGTGTTTCAACGCACGTTTGGCCCAATCTGCCATTACCAGCACTTCCCAGGCGTTGTCCATACAACTGGATTTCTATTTTACTCAGTCAGCCCAACGTTGGGCACTAGAGCAGCCCCAGGTATTTAATCCACTCCCTGTCAAGCCTCCTTCCCAAGCTCACATTTCTTACATTCCAAACTATCTTCTCTACTATTGTACCAAGCACCTATTTCTCTCTCTTCACTGGACACCCTCATCTCTGCCTATCCCTATATAATTCAAAATTCTTTGGACCCGTACTCGTCACTCATTCTGCATCGGGCTCCTAGACCACACTGACGAATTCTCGACCGTTGGTCTTCCCTACCATAGCTACGTCTGAAACACCTTACCAACGTTCTTTCCGTAATTCTTTTGGGGGTTCATAAGCAAGCCGCTTATCGAGACAAGCCCCCACCCTGAGTCTTGACCCCCCAGCTTCCTAGCCACTCCGGCTTCCAAACCTTTAACAACCTCCTTTATCCCTCTTCTCTCAACAACTTTATCCCTCTTGTGTCAACCCCCGGGTTCCTAGCCGCTCCGGCCACCAAACCCTAAACAACCTCCTTCATCCCTTTTCTCTCGACCCCTTCATTCCTCTCCTCTCGACCCCTCCATCATAACTACTCCTCATTATCCAATAAACTACCCTTTTTATACTTCTTATTGGTGTAGACCTTGTTAGTGAACATGGAGAGAACTCTGTTGTGAAGTTTGCAGACGACACCACCATCATCGATGAGAATACGTATCGGGAGGAATTCAAATCTCTTGTAGAGTAGTGTACAGCGAACAACCTACTGCTCAACATCAGCAAAACCAAGGAGTTGATCATTGATTTTAGGAAGAAGGAGATAAAGACACACACTCATATCTACATCAGTGGAGCTGAGGTGGAGCAGATGAACAGTTTCAGGTTCCTGGGAATCAGCATCACAGAGAACCTGACATGGTCGTCTCACATCTCCACACTGGTGAAGAAAGCTCAGAAACGACTTAAGGAAACTTAAGAAGGCCAAATTTCCACGCAAGTTCTTGTCAGCTTTTACAGAGGAACAATAGAAAGCATCTTGACTGGAAACATCACAAACTGGCATGGGATGTGCACGGCCCAGGACCAGAGGGCTCTGCAGCACGTGATTAAAACTGCTCAGAAGATCATTTGTACCGATCTCCCGAGCATCAGGGATGTGAGGTGAGGTGCCTGCGCAGAGCCCAAAGGATAGTAAAGGAGAGTATCCACCCAGCCACAGCCTGTTCACCCTGCTGCCTTCTGATTATTATTTCAAGACCACTCAAGACCTTAACTTTGGTATATATCAATATATATATATATATATATAATTTCAACCAAAAACCCTTATTAAAAATGTGTGGTTACCATTAATGACTGTCACCCCTCCCCGCGATGGTGAGCATGGAAGTGTTGTATAAAGATGCTTACGTTAATTTCAGCTCTTACTGTTTGTATGTGGGTGCTTTAATGGAAATGTGGATCTTTCAGATCAATCTGAGAAGTACCTATGATCTCGTTCCACATTTTATTGTGTGTCATGTAATGTGGGGAATGTGGTCTTGGTCTCGACTTGGTCTCAGCCCCTAAAAGTCTTGGTCTTGTCTTGGTCTCGATAAAGTCTGGTCTTGGTCTTGACTTGGTCTCGGTTTAGGCAGTCTTGACTACAACACTAGTGATTGCTCAGGGATAGGAGCCATGCTGGCCCAGCTTGGACTTAATTCTGTTGCTAAAGATCCGGTCTGGACAAAATGGGACTCCAATTGACCAAACAATGGAATTCAAACACTGCTGTCCCCACATCGTTGCCCCATCAACATCCTGGATCAAGCATTCAGTTGGTGGTCCATGTTCCGAGCTGTCAGCGCAATACTTTTTTCATAAATGATGTTTGTTGCTCAAATCCAGTCAAGATGGACTCCCCAAATGTCAGACTATTTATTGTGAAGATGAAACCATATTATCATCTGGTTGCTGCTGTATCCATTCACCCCAGATGCAAATTCAGAAAATGCAAAGTAGAATGTTCTTGGTGTTATGTGTATGTATGTACATAAATAACTGTATATATTGTATTTTAATTTTATTTTATGTTAATATTCAATTAATTCCATTAATTATATGTTGTGTGTATAACATGAAGGGACCACAAATTTTGTTTGTTATGCAGCCTTGCTGTATAATGACAAATAAACAACCTTGTACCTTGAAATTCATCCTCAGCACTGCTCCACTGAATATAGTTTATTTCAATTTAGTTTACCATTTTTTTTAATAATAATTGTTTTTATATTATTGTATATTGTCTGCTACGTAGCAGAAGGGCATTCCAAATTCACATTCAGTTTCAAATTACAACCTGCTATAATAACTTTGCATTGTAACTTGTACCTTGTGTGTGGTGTGTGTGTGTCAGGTGAGTCAGGTGATGCTGGGGCTGATGGTCATGTCCTACTCCATTCCTCTGCACTTCACTGAGGCCACTGAGGTGGTCATCCTGGGAGTTCCTTGGTGGAGTGGCCTGACGGTGAGTCTGTGTGTGTGTGTGTGTGTGTGTGTGTGTGTGTGTGTGTTTGTGACAGAGAGAAAGAGAAATAAGTGTGTTACCTGATTGCTGCTGTTACCCACAAAAGAGGGACTACAGCAGCAGCTAGACCTTCTGAAACAAAATGCCAGAATTGGGCCTTGGCAGCAAACCCCAAAAAACTTGGATCATGATCTTTGAGAAAAAACTAAATTCCACGAAAACGTCATTTCACTGTAGGTGTCACCACCTTAGATCACACAGTGAACTACACCTACCTGGGCCTTCAAATCACAGCATTAGGGAACTTCTGTATGGCAGTGAATGCACAAAAAAAAAAGCTTCTAGATCTCTCTATGCAACTTCCACCCCCTCCCTTCTGGGCTCCTACCAAAACCATGCCCCCAAAACACGTGAACGCACGTTGCCGACACCGCTGGAGGACGAGCAGAGTGTTACGAGCGGAGAGGAGCGCAGTGCAACGGCTCACATCAGGGGTAAGAAAACATCTAACTATATCATTATGAAAACAAACAACTAACCCGGCTGTTAGTACTCACAATCAAACTAGCATGGATAGGTTTAAAAAGACTGACTTTGATTCTGTAATGAACTGCCTAGCAAACTGTTAGCAACAGGTAGCTGGCTAACAGCTGCGGTAACATTGGGCAAAGCTAAAAACAGGCTGATACACATTTTCCTGTTACCATCAGTTATACTACACGAAAGTGAATTTTATGTTAGACTCATAACATGTATGTTGTTTGAGGACTGCACAGCAGAGCCAAGCAGAGACCTGGGACCAGACCAGGGTCGAGGCAAAGCAGAGGAGGGCAGGCAGCCAGGGTCCGAGGAAGAAGTGGCAGAGGACGGGGAGGACGTGGAGCAAGCCGAGCAGCACATATTCATGGCCAAGGGTATCCGTGTCGAGCTTCAAGCTCAAACAATGACATATGAACTGGTATGTATATGCATATATTATAATAATAGTATATTATCTTAAGTTTCTCTAGTGTTTCCCCCTAAGCCATTTGAGTGTCAAAAATAATATATATTATATATTATATAAATGTAATCCATCACTATTGTTATTACTGATTACACCACCACTAACTACAGCTCTGCTTTAGCCGTTGGCTCATCTGAGTTATATACGTTTACCTGTCGTGTAATGTGGATCAGAAGTCCTGTTACAAACAACAACAAAGCCCTGTAAAATATCAAATCATGTTGATGAATGTTCTTTCCAATTTGGGGTTCTAACAATTATATATTCCTTTACAGACCAGAATCTGAGGACTGTGGACAACATCCAGACTACAGTGTTTCTATGCACCACACATGGCTGATCTTCCAGACCCAGGACAGAGTAACAGACAGTTCAGTCAGGCAGCATACAGACAGTTTGTACTGTGGCAATATGGAGCACTTGGTCACAGAGTTGTGATACTGAGTTACATTGTCTGGAAGAAATGTGACCGTTATCTTGATCCACTAGGACAATACAGAGATTTAATCCCAGCACGATGTAAGAGGTAATGTCACTAACTGACACAGTGCTACACAAATAATTCCATCCACTGCGTGGATGAATACCTGTACATAGTTAAAAATAAAATATGCAAAAAGCGTATTCTTTCCTGTTCTGGATAATACTTTCATTATTTTTTAAATAAAAAATTAAAATGATAAATGCCTTTTCTTTACTCTTGCAGCATAAACAATCAAGCAACTACATTTATGTCTTATGTCTGAAATAATGACATCCAAATGTGGTTTAACACTTGTTTATTGTTATTATATGCTACTAAAACTAAAACCTATACCACAAATAGATCATTTTAAAAAAATAAATAAATAAAAGTATATACAGGAAGAGACAAGCTGTGTCCAAAGGTGTCTTGACTGAGCAGGAGGTAGAGCGGGTTGGCCGTTAATCGGAAGGGCGGCGGTTCAATCCCTGGCTCCCCCTGGTTGCTTGTCGAAGTGTCCTTGGGCAAGATACTGAATTGCCCCTGGCGGCTGTTCCGCCAGTGTATGAATGAGAGTAATTGTTAGTTTCCGTTTGAGCACTTAGGCTCAGTGTATGAATGTGTATGACTGGTGAATGCAGATGTAGTGTAAAAAGCGCTTTGAGTGGTCGAAAAGACTAGAAAGGCGCTATACAAATACGGAGCATTTACATTTACTGGTTATGAAGACAGTTCAGACTTTGCATGAAGCGTCGTATCGCTGCTGTGGAGATGATTTAGTTGGATCAGGGACACCTGATAGAACCCCATGTTGACGGGGATCATCGGGTCTCCTTTTCTCGGTAATTATATGCATGTGTAAATAAAATCATTCGAATAAATACCATTGATAACACAATCAACTTAAATGAAGGCTTTAGGACAATGCGTGTGCAGCTGATTACACTGTCGCAGCCCTCATTTCAACTTGAAAAACTGTTCCACGCTCAGTGTCCACACTTGGGGAAACACATGAATCTCATGAAAACCTTGTGCGTGCAATAACTGAGAGCACCACTGTTTGCGGGGAATGTTTTGGGTGAAATATTTTGTGAATTTACGGGTGGGTGAAATACCATGAAGTGTCTCCTCATTAAAAGAGATGCTGTTCGCATTTACGCACAAGGCACAGCAGCATAACTTCATAGTTAAATCTCCCTTACATTGTCCTGCTATCTGTCAGTGGTCATACTTGATGCACTAGATGTGATAGTTTGAGAATTTATTCATTTACTTTGGTGCGTTAGTCCAGATGAGCCAACACTCCCAATATGTAAAATACTGTATTACAGGAGTTTGAGATATGATGTAGCACTTAATTTATTCATGTGGCTGTTGTTTATTAATGAACAAGTAACAATAATATTGAGAAAAACATTTGGTTTTACGTAATTTCTTAACATATCTATCTATAGAAACCTCATTTCCTGACTGGCAATCTCTTCTCTCATAGATGACATCTTTGTCCTGTCTCAAGCACCGTAGCTATACTGCTTGCTTGGTTAGGGGAGGGGGGTGGGGGGGTGGGGGGGTGGGGTGCAATTCACAACCCTCACCACTAGATGTCACTAAAACTTTCACACAGAACACATGAAAATTTAGGGCAGTGAAATCAGAATCAGAATAAGAGCACTGCGCTCCCAGAATGCAGGGTTACTTGTGGTTCCTAGAGTCTCCAAAAATAGAATGGGAGCCAGAGCGTTCAGCTATCAAGCTCCTCTCCTGTGGAACCAGGTTCCAGTTTGGGTTCAGGAGGCAGACACCATCTCCACATTTAAGAGTAGGCTTAAGACTTTCCTCTTTCATAAAGCTTATAGTTAGGGCTGGCTCAGGTGAGCCCTGAGCCAGCCCTTAGTTATGCTGCTATAGGCCTAGACTGCCGGGGGATTTCCCATGATGCACTGAGCTCCTCTCTCCTCTCTCCTTCTTTCTCTCCCTCTGTATGCAACCTCATCCCATTATTGCATGTTACTAACACAACTTCTCCCCTTTCCGGTAGTCTTGTGCTTTCTCGTCCCTCTCCTCTCTCCTCCTATCACTTCCTGCAGGTGTTTCTGACTCTAGAGCTGTGGAGTCTGGATCTGTGGCTGCAGGTCACCTGCTGCCCCCGTGTTCCTGCTCAGCACCCTCTGCTACAACGACTATTGTTACTAGTCCTATTGTTATTATTGTTATTATAATCATTAACATTATGACTTACCATTAACACTACTATAGATATCTGTACCATTATTCATTTAGTCTATAGCAACATCACCTTTACTGTCTGTACCTTTGTGTGTATATTGTGTAGGCTGCCTCCCTCCCCTCTCCCTCTCCTTCCTTCCCTCTCTTTTTCTCTCTGTTCCTCTCCTGCTCTCTCTCTCTCTCTCTCTCTCTCCTTCACCCCAAACGGTCGAGGCAGATGGCCGCCCACCCTGAGCCATGGTTCTGCTCGAGGTTTCTGCCTCTTAAAAGGAAGTTTTTCCTTGCCTCTGTCGCCTAGTGCTTGCTCTTGGTGGGAACTGTTGGGCTTCTGTAAATAGCATCATAGAGTACGGTCTAGACCTGCTCTTTTATGAAAAGCGCTGTGAGATAACTGTTGTTGGGATTTGGCGCTATATAAATAAAATTGAATTGAATTGAATTGAATTGACCTGAGGTAGGTGTACTGGTATACAGTATATACAATATGACATAGTAAGAACAGCACTGAAATAGAGCATGGTGAATAAATAAATAATAATAATAAATAAAGTGGAAACCAGTAAACAGGTGCTGATTAGAGACAGAGTTACTGGGTTATTGCACAGGAATTGTTCCTGACACTGTGAGTCAGAAATCAGCTGTTCATCAGAGTGATGGCTTGTGGGAGGAAACTGCTTCTGAGTCTTTTGGTTTTGGCGTACAGTGCTCTGTAGCGCCTACCAGAGGGGAGAAGTTTGAACAGGTTGTGAGATGGATCTGCTGTGATGTTTCCCGCCCGTTTCCTGACTCTGGAAATGTAAGTCCTGTAATGGAGGGCAGGTTGACACCGATTATTTTTTCTGCAGTCCTGACTGTCCGTTGTAGTCTGCTCCTGTCCTTTTTGGTGGCAGATCCAAACCAGACAGTGATGAACGTGCAGAGGACAGACTGGATGATGGCTGTGTAGAACTGGATCAGCAGCTCCTTAGGCAGGTTGAGCTTCCTGAGCTGACGCAGGAAGTACATCCTCTGCTGGGCCTTCTTTATGAAGGTGCCAGTGTTGGGGTCCCACTTCAGGTCCTTTTGAAATGGCTGAATATCTCTCTGCTGTCAGAGATGTCAAGCTGAGGTAACTTATTACCAAGTACAGACTCGGTGACCGCAATTGAAAAAGGGATAAAAAGTCCTGGTTACCAAGAGAATATAGAGTCTGTGAGCACTGTACGACAGGAGAGCTGGAGACAGAGACACATTTTCTCCTGAAATGTGATAAATATAGAAGCATACAGTGGGGGAAAAAAGTATTTGACCCCTTGCTGATTTTGCAGGTTTGCCCACTTACAAAGAATGCAACGATCTATAATTTTAATCATATGTACATTCTAACAGTGAAAGACAGAATCCCAAAGAAAATTCCAGAAAATCACATCATATGAATTTATTAAAATTGATAACCATCTGATGAGGAAAAACAAGTATATGACCCCCTACCAAACAGCAAGTATTCTGGCTCCTACAAGCCAGTTAGTCTTTCTTTAAGACACAGCCCCAATCCCAACCAATTATCTACATCAAATACACCTGCCTCACCTTGTTACCTGTATAAAAGACACCTGTCAACACCCAAACAACCAGCATCCAACATCACCACCATGGGCAAGACCAAAGAGCTTTCAAGTATTTGACCCCCTGGACAAACAGCATGTTAATATTTTGTAGAAAAGCCATTATTGGCCAGCACAGATGTCAAACGGTTTTTATAGTTGGTGACAAGGTTTGTGCACATTTCGGCAGGGATGTTGGCCCACTCCTCCCTGCAGACAGCCTCCAAATCATTCAGGTTCCGAGGTTGTCGCCTGGCAACTCGAATTTTAAGCTCCCTCCAAAGATTTTCAATTGGATTCAGGTCTGGAGACTGGCTAGGCCACTCCAGAACCTTGATGTGCTTCTTCTTCAGCCACTCTTTTGTTGCTTTGGCGGTGTGCTTAGGGTCGTTGTCGTGCTGAAACACCCATCCTCGACCCATCTTCAGCTCTCTCACTGAGGGAAGGAGATGTTGGTCCAGAATTCCACGATACATGGCCCCGTCCATCCTCCCCTCAATACGATGGAGTTGTCCCGTCCTCTTGGCTGAAAAGCACCCCCAAAGCATGATGTTGCCACCACCATGCTTGACGGTGGGGATGGTGTTCTTTGGGTTGTACTCGGTGTTCTTTGCCCTCCAAACACGACGAGTTGAGTTGAGGCCAAAAAGTTCTATTTTGGTCTCATCTGACCACATCACCTTCTTCCAGGCCTCTTCTGAGTCGTCCAGGTGGTGAATGGCGAACTTCATGCGGGCCTGTACATGTTTCTTCTTGAGCAGGGGGACCTTGCGTGCGCTGCAGGATTTCAATCCATGACGGCGTAGTGTGTTACCAACCGTTTCTTTGTAACTGTGGTCCCAGCTGCCTTCAGTTGATTCATCAGTTCCTGATAACTGCACCGACAGTTGGTCTTTTCTCTCCAAGTTGCTTTCCGATTCTCTTGTAGCCCATCCCAGCCTTGTGCAGATCAACAATCTTGTCCCTGATGTCCGTAGAAAGCTCTTTGGTCTTGCCCATGGTGGTGATGTTGGATGCTGGTTGTTTGGGTGTTGACAGGTGTCTTTTATACAGGTAACAAGGTGAGGCAGGTGTATTTGATGTAGATAATAGGTTGGGATTGGGGCTGTGTCTTAAAGAAAGACTAACTGGCTTGTAGGAGCCAGAATACTTGCTGTTTGGTAGGGGGTCATATACTTGTTTTTCCTCATCAGATGGTTATCAATTTTAATAAATTCATATGATGTGATTTTCTGGAATTTTCTTTGGGATTCTGTCTTTCACTGTTAGAATGTACATATGATTAAAATTGTAGATTGTTGCATTCTTTGTAAGTGGGCAAACCTGCAAAATCAGCAAGGGGTCAAATACTTTTTTCCCCCACTGTAAGAGAGCAATATCTATTAATATTGTATTTCAAAGAACTTTAAGATAACAATAAATTAAGAATAATCCTAGGAGAAGTGGGCAGCATGGTGGAGCAATTGAAAGCACTGTGGCCCCACAGCAAGAAGGTCAGGGGTTTGATCATTGGTCGTCCCAGGCCTTTCTTTCTGGATGCTCTCCCTGTGTCTGCGTAAGTTCTCTCTGGCTTCCTCCCACAGTCCAAGAGAGGTTAATTGGTGACTCTAAATTGTCCTTAGGTGTGAGTGTGAGTGAGTGTGCATGGTTGTTTGACTCTCACCCAGTGCCAGCTGGGATTGGCTCCAGCTCCCTTGCTGCCATGTAACATGAGGGACTCATGTTGTGACACAGGTGCATTCAGTGTTCTCTGCTAAATCTTGTTTGTTGTTTACTTTCTATCTGTATTTGTTATTTCTGTCGTTGTAACTTGTAATTGCTAAACTGAATCATGATTGCTTTTTGTTATATTCAAAATGTAAACTCCAAACCACTTTGGCAACATTGTATATCCTAAACATTCATGCCAGTAAATTGAATTGAATTGACTTGATATCATGTGTAGTAAGTGATGTGATGTGACGCAGTGTTCCTCTGTGCTAACTGCCTCCTGGTTGTGTGTGTTCCAGTTCATCACAGCAGGAGTGGTTGCTATCGTCTTGGACAAACACTGCACCATGAAGATTGTAAGTCTATAGACAACACATACACACAAGTGCAGCTATACAGTACATGCATAGTTGTATACAAACAAAGGCTTTCACAGTCCCACAGTTTTAAGATGAAAAATCATATATGTTTGCTTTGTTATAACAAACAAAAAACAGAGCATGTTTTTAAGCAGCTGCTGGCTAATAGTAGGCATCAGTATCAGTCCAGTAGTCACTGCTACAGTACTTGTGCAGCTGCTGCTCATATTGCTACTACTACTTTTCTGACCATTTTAATGTTTTCAATGTGTGTGTTTTTTCAGCTGCAGGTGTGTTTGATGGTGAGCATAGTTTCCACTATGCTGTCAGTGGTGGCTGTGATCATCTACTCTGTGGACATGGACATGAATCCTGAAGTGGCCTGCGTCAAGTCACTGCATGGCAACTGTAGCGAGACACACTACGCCACGGTTGGTATCAGCTACCTTTCATATCACCATGCTGTTGTGTAAAAAATGCTTAAAACCTAAACTACTTAAAGGTCCTATGTGTAGTTTTCAGTGTAGTGATGGGATTTATGGCTCTTTGAAGGGAGCCGGATGACATGGCTCCGTTTCTTTCCGAGAGTCGGCTCTTTTTTCCCCAAATACTGTAGCTCTTCATTTAGTACTACTCCTGTTGGTCATTACCTAAGTTACTGTTATTTGTTGCAAGAAATAAATATGCAAGCTTCTTCATCTGCAATACATTGAAACATTCTGTCATATTGATGGTTAAAAAGTGGGATATGTCAAGAATAACATAAATAACCCTACTAATGAAAATTAAAAAAGTATTGTTAATAAATAATACACAACTCTATAGAGACACAAAGTGTAATTTGATCATTGTCATGCTTTCTGAATGATGGGAGGCACTCTATGGATAGTGAATGATGGGAGCAGACAGGAGTCGGCTCCCATCATTTCATTCATAAAGAGCTCATAGAGCTGACTGGTTTGCAACCAACATATCACTTTTTCAGTGACCTCTAGAGGTGAGGTTTGAGATTACAACCACTACCTTTCCAAGCGTGTACTTGTGTGCGTGTACTTGTGCGCATGTTCATGAACGAGACAGCATCACACACACAAAAGCCATTCCTGATACATCAGTGTCGTGTATCTTTCATCAGAGAGGCTCAGCAATGTCAGCATAGCTAAATCTGCCCCACTGATACTGCTGTGAGCTGGCATTAGGAGGGGCATGACTGTATATCTGTATGTTGCTGTGTTGTACTCACTGTGAAAAGAAATCTTCCACTAGGACAATAAATCTAAGTGCTGACTCACATCATCCTCTTGCATACTTCCTCAACTTTAGGCGATAGGAAGCAAATGAAGCAGTTAACATAAACTATGTGCCTATATGCCAATGCAGAGAAGCTAAGACAGGAGAAATATGGGCTGTGTTCGAAACAGAAGGCCTTGATACCGTAATAGACAGCTCCCTCAGAAGGCATCACTTTCAAGTGAAGGCAGCTCTGTTTACAATAGTTTCGAACAGCCTTCTAGGGCAGCACTTACAGCAGCATGTGACGTCAGCACGCCATCTTGCAGCCTTAGCATCAGCTAACTAGCTACTGAAAAGCAAAACAGCAAACAGACGTCTCAGAAATCATACTGAACAAACGTGGTTGGTTTCAGTCACGGGCTAATATTATAGTTCAGTGTTTAGTTCTTGCTAGATTGTCAAAAATCGAAGCCAGAAAACTACTAAATACGTATATTTGTGTACAAATTCAGCTTGTTTGTCCGCCATCTTGACCAGTTTTGGAAAGCTCTGGCGGCGCTTCTTTATGGGTAATAGACAGCATCAAGTCACCATCGATGCTGCCTTCAAAACTGGCCGTTACTGGGGCAGCTTGAAGGCATCTCAGGAGACAGGAAGAGATCGTCTCGGGTTACGTATGTAACCCTGGTTCCCCGAGAAGGGGAACGAGACACTGCGTCCGTTACGACACTATGGGAACGCCTCTAGGCGTAGCAGGTCTGAACGTGAATGAAATCACTCCAATCCTATTGGCTTGTTGCTAGAACGGTAAGGTGTGACGGAATAACCGGAGGAGTATAAAGCACACCTGTACACACTCATCATTAGCTTAAACTTTGAAGCAGGCGCTTCAGGCGGGGAGAGAGAACCAGGGGGACCAGGGTTACTCGAACTGCGTCGGTTACGACACTATGCCCCAGTGTGCAATAAAGTGGCACGACTAAGAGGAGAGTGCACGAGTGCCAGATGCCGAAGGAAGGTCAAGACTGTAAAACCGAATCAATGTGTGCGGAGTGGCCCAGCCAACTGCTAAACAAACATCCTGCAAAGAGGCCCCGGAAAGGAGGGCTCGAGAGGCTGCTATGCCTCTGGTAGAATGAGCCCTCACAGCCTCAGGTGAAGGCAAACCGCGCACATGATAGGCCAGGGAAATAGTCTGAACAACCCAGTTGCTAATAGTATGTTTGGATGCAGGGAGCCCAGCCCTGGGGGACCCAAAACACACTAGCAGCTGGTCAGCCTTCCTCCAACGGGAGGACCTCAGAGTGTAAATACTCAGTGCTCTGACAGAGCAGAGCAGATGAAGTCTCCCGTCCTTTGCCGTCACATGAGGTGGAGGATGAATGCCTGCAGCACTGTGGACCCTGCCGCACAAGAAGGCACTTTAGGGATGTATCCTGGACGAGGGAGCAGGATAGCCCTAATATTCCCCGGGGCAAACTCCAGGCTTGTGGGGAAACCGAAAGCGCTTGGAGATCCCCCACCCTCCTCAGAGAGGTGATAGCAAGGAAAAGGCCATCTTGAGGGTCAAGTGATTAGCCTCAGCTGACTCCAGGGGTTCGAAGGGGGCCTCAGCCCACGCCCCAAGAACCACCGCCAGATCCCAAGTGGGAACCTTGGACCGAGTCGCAGGTCTCATCCTCCGGGCACCACGGAGGATCCGTGTGGATGGGGCCCTGGAGCTGAGGAGGGTCTCGACTGCTCCGGCTGTTGGACCCGCCTCCAGGTACTGTGCCCCCTCAGGCGCCAGACTCACAGTCACCATATGGCGGGGCAAGGGTGAAGAACCCGGCCCTGCGCCTGGGACAGCAGGTCTCTCCTCAGAGGGACCCGCCACGGCGGCCGTCCAGGAGCGATCATGATGTCCGAGAACCACACCCGGGTTGGCCAGAACGGGCTACGAGCAGTAGATCCGACATTGTCGGACCCGCTCCAGAAACCCCGGGAGCAGAGCGACTGGGGGAAAAGCGTACAGACGTAGCCTCGGCCACGAATGTACCATGGCGTCCAGACCCAACGGGGCTGGAGGAACGAGAGAAAACCATAGTGGGCAGTGCGTAGTCTCTTGAGACGCAAACAGATCCACGTCTATGGGGCCGAACTCTTTGCATAAGAGCTCCACCACTTCGGGTGAAGTCTCCATTCCCCGGGCCTCAGCCCCTTCCTCGACAGCAGGTCTGCTCCCTGATTCTGCGTCCCCGGGAGATACATCGCCCTGAGCGATAGTAACCTCTGCTGGGACCACAGGAGGATCTGACGCGCCAGTCTGTACAGAGGGCGCGAGCGCAGACCGCCCTGGTGATTCAGATAGGCCACCACCGCTGTGTTGTCGGAACGAACCGGGACGGTGGCCTTGGAGATCGGGCAGGAAACTCCTTTGAGCCTGGAACACCGCCAACATCTCGAGACAGTTGATATGCCACTCGGATTGATGCACCTGCCAGGATCCCCTTGCAAAGCGGCCGTCCATGACCGCCCCCCAGCCCGTAAGGGAGGCGTTGAAATAACCAGCCGGTGACAAGACCCTCCCAGCACGGGCCCCTGGGACAGGAACCAAGTTTCCTTCCAAACTGATAGGGAACAAAGACACTTGCACGTAACCCAAATCAGACGGAGAGGATTTCCCCTTGGGGAAAAACCCTTGGTCCTTAGCCACCACTGCAGGGGTCTCATGTGCAGCAGTCCAGATGGTATTATGCTGGACGCAGCCGCCAGGAGACCCAACACTCGTTGAAAGTGTTTATAGTGATGGCGTGGCCTAACTTCACCCCTTTCACAGCAGCCAATATGGTGTCGACACGTGCCGGAGACAATTGTGCCCGCATCGAATCCCATACTACCCCTAGGAACGTAGTCCGTTGGGTGGGCGCCAGCACACTCTTCTTTGCGTTGAGCCTCAGCCCTAAACGCCGCAGATGAGCCAGAACGACATCTCGATGCCGAACCGCCAACTCTCGAGACTGGGCTAGGATGAGCCAGTCGTCGAGGTAGTTGAAATTCGGACGCCCTGGAGCCTCAGCGGGGCCAGTGCTGCATCCATACACTTGGTGAATGTGCGAGGGGAAAGTGCCAGGCCGAATGGAAGAACCCGATACTGGTAAGCCACACCACAACCTCAAACTTTCTGTGAGAAGGACGGATGGAGACGTGGAAATAGGCGTCCTTTAGATCTATCGTGACGAACCATTCCTCGGATTGGATGTGCGTCACGATGGCGGGGATGATGAGCATCTTGAACCTGAATCTCCTCAGAGACCGGTTAGAACCCGCAGATCCAAAATAGGGCGCAGCCCTCCGTCCTTCTTGGGGACTATGAAGTACCGGCTGTAGAACCGGCGTCTCTGTCTGGGGGGAGACACGTTCCACGGCCCCTTTCCTCAGCAGAGTACAAACTTCCTGTCCCAACACCGGACCTTGCTCCGGGCGGACCACAGTCCAAACCACCCCGTTGAATTTTGGAGGGCGGGTTTTGAACTGTAGTCAAACCCATGCGGGAGGGGAGAAAGACTCCCCTACCCCGGTCTTCCCTGAGCTCCGTCGGGACTGGATGACGGTCCTCAGATCGCGTCTCTCAGAAGGCTGAGGGTGAGAGCGCCGTCTCGCTGCCCCAGCTCCTCGGGGGGCCCCCGAGAAGCGACACTCTGCTTCCTCTCCTCTCCGTAGGAGCTCGTAGAGGGAAGGGACCTATGCCTGGCAGCCTCAGCTGCCTTGGGTCCAGACCGGCAGGGAGGTACTGGCGGAACGCTTCGCCCTGCGTCTAACGCTCCGTGGTTCTGCGAAGCTCGCCAGATCTTCCTCAGAGGGACCCCCTCTGAACCATCTCCTGTAGCAGGTCAGCTTGGTAGGCTTGAAGCACCGCCATGGTGTGCAAGCTCGCACCTGCCTGGCCCGCTACCATGTACGCCTTCCCCACGAGCGTAGATGTGGTGTGACACGGCTTGGAGGGTAACGCCGGCTTCTCCAGGGAGGACACAAGTCGAGGGGAGAGATAGCTCGCAAGCGCATCCTCCACCTGAGGCATCCTCTCATAACCACGGTCCCTAACCCCCATCACATTACTGTAATTCAGTGATAGGGATGTGGAACGCCGTGTAGAGAAGGATCTGACACATGATTACTCAGTTCATCATGTAAATCAGGAAAGAATGGCAGAGACCGGCGTGGAGGTGGCGTGTGGTGCTTAAGAAACCTTTCATCAAGCTTACCACTACCCTGTGGTGTCTGCTCCTCCTGTGGCCAGTTGTGTTGAGCTTAGCCACGGCTCTAGTCACCACCTCCAGCAGCACGTCATAGTCGGGCGCCGCCAGATGACGCCGCCCCGACACCCGGAAGTCATCGTCCACTACGCTGAGCACGTCCGCCTCCTCGGAGTCGGATTGCTGCAGCGTCTCCGGATCCAAACGCGAGCGGGAGAAGCCGAGAACGGGCTCCCGAACGAGGAAAGGAAGCGTCGGAGCCAGCAGATGAAGGTCGGGAAAAAGCCTCAGCCGTCCCGAAATCTCTGACGTCGCTGTGAACCCCATGAGTGAGCTGCCGGGCCCGCACCACGGGAAAACACATCCGGCCATCCTCGGAAAAGAGAGAGCCATGCTGTACCTCAGTACCCGCATGGAAAGGGCTTCGCAACAGGCGCAGGCAGCCCCCTCGAGAGCTGCCCGGGCGTGCTCCATCCCCAAACATGAGACAAATCTAATGAGAATCTCCATCCGTGATGTACCGAGGGCAAGAAAAAAAACACACCTTCTGTACATCTGGTTGCCGGACATGCTGGTAGACTTCTTCTTCAGGTAAGACACACTGCTTGTAAGACTGGAGCTTTCTTCAAACAACATACAGAGCGCCTGCTGAATAGAAAAAAGCTAATGATGAGTGTGTACAGGTGTGCTTTATACTCCTCCGGTTATTCCGTCACACCTTACCGTTCTTGCAACAAGCCAATAGGATTGGAGTGATTTCATTCACATTCAGACCTGGTACGCCTAGAAGCGTTCCCATAGTGTCGTAACCGACGCAGTTGAGTTCCCTCGAAGGGGAACCTTCGAGCCATTTCGAACAGCACTCGATGCCTCACTGTTATGTTAGACACCTTCTGAGACAGTAGTTCAGCCCGTTTCGAACACAGCCATGATCTTGTTTCCTGGTTCCTGTCAGAACACGTGCTGCAGCATTCCTAATCAGCTGAAGAGTCTTAATGGAATTTCTGAGCAGCCTGATAATAAGGAATTGCAGTAATCCAGCCTAGAAGTAATAAATGCATGGACTAGTTTTTCTGCATAATTTTTAGACAGGATGTTCCTGACTTTCGCAATATTACATAGGTGAAAAAAGGCAGTCTTTGAAATTTGCTTAATGTAAGAGTTAAATAACATGTCCTGATCAAAGATAACTCCAAGATTCCTCACAGTGGTGCTGGAGGCCAGGGCGATGCCATCCCAGGAAACTATATCTTTAGATAATGCATCACAGAGGTGCCTGGGCCCCAGACCAATAACTTCAGTTTAACATTAGAAAATTACAAGTTTTAACATCCTGAAGACATATTTGAAGTTTAGCTAACTAATGAGTTTCATCTGGCTTGATCGATAGATATAACTGAGTATCATCTGCATAACAATGAAAGTTTATGGAGTGTTTCCTGATAATATTGCCTAAAGGAAGCATATATAAGTAAAGAGGATTGGTCCGAGGACAGATCCTTGAGGAACTCCATGACTAACTTTGGCATGCATGGAGGATTCATTGTTAACATCAATCTGATAAATAGGACTTAAACCAGCTTAGAGCAAACTCCCTGATAACTGCAAGTCTGCTGAAACTTTTAAATTAAGACGGAAGACTTTTCTTTTTACCACTGCCTTTAATTAAATAAAATTTAAAGCCGTAGATTGGTAACTTTCACTGCACTGTAACCGGCTGTTTTCTTTTTTGTTGTTTTTAGATTTTCAGTGAACACTATTTACACTGTGAGAAACGAATAGGTAATTGAGTGAAAACATGAAGAGAGTGAGATTGAACAGAGTGAAGAAGTGGTTTTAAATCTCGCGCCTGAGTGATTTGCAGAACCCTCTGTCCACCTGTAAACGCACAAGTGGGTCCAGAGTATAACTGGATCAAAGCTGCTGCGGACAGACATGTCCTGGTTTCTCTGTAGTGTCCGAGGGTTTCTGGGGTCTCCAGCTGATAAGTTGGGTTTGCTGTGCGAAGCCTCAGACATAACCAAACACAGTGGACCCAAATGCTATTGCTATGGACCGAGTACAGACTAGTTAGAGAGAGTAGATACTTCTGTTTATTCTCTTTTCAAAGACAAATAATAATTGTAACTCAATTATTTGCTCAACCCCTCAGCCAGTTTTTATTTTCTATTTAACTCTTTTAACTCTGAATGTACACTGTACTGTAGCTCACAGCAAAGTCATGGGTTCAAACCCCGGTCACCCTGGCCTTTCTATGTGGAGTTTGCATGTTCTCCCTTGTCTGTGTGGGCTTCCTCCGGGTGCTCCACCATCAAAAACATGTTAGGTTTCTTCAGTCAGTGCATTGACCAGACACTGACATAAAATCTAGAGTTGGTCCCCGGGCATTGTCTGTTAAACTTTATCCAGTATTTTAAACTAGACTTACATTACATTGGTATTCTGAATACTCAGATTTAAAGTTTTGCACAAAGTGACACTTCAAATTTCATTTTGAATGTTTGGATGGTGCTGACCAATCAGAAATGCTACTATGAGTTGTGTGTGTGAGAAAATGAAAATAAAAAGAAGCAGCAGTGTTGCAAAACAGAGTCACGTTGTGGCGTATGTATTTCTTCCTCTAGGGAAGTGGAATATTTGTTTCACAGTTTGAGCATGACGTTAAGCAAAATGTATCCATACAAATGATTTTAAATATTTTAAAAAGACTAGTTGTTTAAGAAAGGGATTAGATTGGTATCAGTATCGGCAGATACTTAAAGTTGCGGTATTGGTATCGGTAAGGTGGTATCGAGCCATCCCTAAAATCCAGTGTGCAGGAGTACAGAGCTTAGCAATTAAACATGCCACAAAAACCTGTCCAGCAACTTAAATAGAAAGGTTTCCCAATTACAATCTTTGAACATATTGTCCATTTGGCTGGATTCTTCACCATAAAGATTCCAACTTATCCATGTAATTGTTCTTCTTCTTATTAATTTATTAGGTTTGATGTAAGACTTTTTCATGCCCAAGTATAGTGAATTATAGTGTTGAATTACTGTATGTAAAGTGGACAGGCACACCTGCCTGCTACCTTGACAGTTTGAAGTTACAGTAAGTGTATGCCTGAAAGTGGCTGAAAACACTGAAAGAATTTTCCAGACATTTCCAAAGACCCCTGTCCACAGAGAAAATGTATGTGGCTTATTGGATATCACAGTCTTTATTTATTTCAACATACATCCAAAAACTTGAAGTTAACATTAAAGTCCAACATTTTCCAACATTCACCACTTTTTCAAGCAGTGCATGATAACTGCTAAGTGTGCTAGGAAACTGATGTAAAGTGAAACGTTTCTACAGCCTAGAACAGCACTTACTTTTATGAAAATCTGTGTCATTGTGCTAAGTAATTTCCTGCCCTGTGTTGCAACATTTTCAAGGATAATCATGGGGGTATGGTAACATGTTTTATTTGAATAAAAGTGTTTAAGTCAAGGAAATCAACTTGACTTGTAAAATAAAAGTATAAAAAACTTCCTTGAGTCCAGTGTAGATTTCAGTCAGCTACCACAACTCATTACGGTCTGAGCAAAACTGTGTGGAGTGTGTGGTTTTGTGCTTTATCTGTAAATTAAATAAAATGTACCTCACTGGAAACCACTGTGAGAGACATGTACATGTAACTGGGGACTAGATAAATTTAAAAAATACATACTTCCACCTCTCTGACAGCACTCCCAGCTATTGGAAGAGTGTGCCTGCTGTTATACCTAATGCATTTGTTTGTTTGTTTGACTGTGAGTAATGTGTCCTTTAAAACAGAGGCTGAGCAGAGGAGTGAAGTCGTCCCTCCTTCTCTTCACCCTGGCCCAGGCAGCCATCTCTGCCATTCTCTGCTTCCTTCTCTTCAGGCAGAGACGCAGCTTCGGACAGTATACTGTAAGATTCTAACACTTTCTCCTAATTAGCAAAGACTGGATTCATCTTCTCAAAGTGCATTAAATGCTGTAAGACAAGTGCTGATATGTTGGCCTTGTATTACTAGGAAAACTGGTTAATCAGTGTGGTAAATTTAGTAGAGATTTCTTGCTGTATTCAGTTGCTCCACATGTTGTTTGTATTCATATTTTTACATGGTGTGACACAGGAGCGGATTTTCAGGAATAATCCCGGTCCATTTGAGGCCGAACCGGCCAGTGTTCAAGAGTTTTTATTTTTCAGTTTCTTATGTTCAACTTAAAACGAGCCGCGACCATGCTGGCCAGCTGCAGTGAAAGCTGTCTGTGTCTATCAGACTAAGGCAAACTACTTTCAGTTACTTTCATTATTGCTGAAATCTGATTGGCTCAATATAAGCATTTATGTATAGCCATATAGGCATTATTATATATTTATGTATATTGTAGTGCTGGGCAGCTATTAAAATTTTTATTCACAAGATTTTCTGTGATTAATCACATAGTTATGTGCTAAATTGAATAATGAATTCTAAAGTAGTGTATTGTGCATTTTTAATTTCAGTATACTGCTATCTACACAAAAGTGCAGTAACGTGTTTTTTTTTTTTTTAAACAAATGCTTTTTATCAGCAGTATTCCCTTTACACAGTAAATCTCAACTTAAACGTTAATGTACTCAAATCAAATATTAAACCAAAGCTATTTGCCACTGCCAGGGCATTACCTTTTATCTAGCTTGTTAAAACAAGTTAGAGTCCAGAGCCACAATCAGAACATCATAACAAACACCTTCTGAGCAACAGGGTAACAGATATAAATCTGTTTTTTTGTTTGTTTTTTTCTGAAAAGGTATCAACAGAAACATTTTTCTTTTATCGGGGAGTAGCGGAAACACTCTATGTTCAGTAGCATGTGTCTTTGTAAGAGAGACTGATCCTCGCTGTTTGTGAGTTTCCAGAATCTATTACTGTTTAATATATAGTTATGAGGACATCAGCAGGAGGGGATTGACATGGCAGAGAAAAACAAGATGCAAAAGTAGATGTAGACCTATCAGGTAAACTTATAACTTACAATTTTAACTTAAGTTAAATAGGCTACGGCTGTGTAGTGCACAGAAGCCGTACACTGCTCTATTTTATGAGATTGCATTGTAGTTTTTGATTATATTATATATATTTAGCACTCTGACTGACTCAGGCTTGCCTGACCTGGTCTTGTTCAGTGCAGTGAATGTAAATGCCCTGTACTTTTATAGCGCCTTTCTAGTCTTTTCGACCACTCAGAGCACTTTTACACTACATCTGCATTCACCATTCACACACATTTATTCACTGAGCCTAAGTGCTCAAACAGAAACTAACATTCACACACATTCATACACTGGCGGAGTAATTATTATTACTGTATATGTCAGCCATGATCAGAAGGAAGCAGATTACAGAGTAAAATTGGTTGCTTGATGAGCAAGGGAGGAGAGGAAGTATCACATTATAATAATTTCACAGTAAGATAATTTGAGAGTGAAGTCACATGAAATAATACCATATAATATCAAAGTTCACCACAGTCACCAGTCAGTGCTCAATACAAAGCCCACAAGTCAACCACCTATGAATGGGTCCTTCTCTCAGTTCAAATCTCCAGTGTCCATATCTCAACCAAAACCTCCTTTTCTGGATCCCAGCAAACTATTCAGTTTGAGTTTAAATACAAAAATTGCCTAAAAAATTGCATAAGTGTTACATTATGGAGGATTCCTGGGAAACAGTTCAGTGAGTCACATGATAACAGTTCAGTTAAGACATCAAATGACTTGGACAGTAACGTGTTACTCAATAACGTGTTACTGTAATTTCACTGGCAAGGACCACGCCACAACAATATGTCATTTAAAGGTTTAATGAATGTTCTGAATGTACAGATAAATAAATGGATGTAGAGGGGAATGGTGGTGGAGAAAGGATGCCATCTGGATGCTGATCTGGGAGGCTGCATGATGAGCGGGCAGCTGAGACTCAGAGTGGGGGTTCTGTCTCGGTAGAGGTTTCGCCCGAGTGATTTATTGACCTTCAAAAAGAGTCGGATTATATTGCGCTAATTCGTGTGTGGGCTTGATGGAGATCGTTGAGATTGTCGTGAATGTATGAATGTTAGGTCTGGGATGACCAATGGCCGAGGATCTTAATGGTTTGGTCGGAGATGCCTGATCTGGCTGCTGTGGAAGCGGCGCCGATGCGTAATAAATGGCTTGAATAATGTTTGGGTGATATGCCTGAAATGCAGAGGATTCTGTTCAGGTGTTTCTAGAACCAGAATCGAGTGGCCGTTTCTCCTGTTTTGGTGAGGAAAAGTGGGTGTTGTGGTGATGCCTTGGCTTTATACCTGGGATGTTTTCGGATAGTGGCTCGTAGGGGCTGAGATAGGAGCTGAGGCAGAAGGGAGAATGTAGATGGGGAAGGAAACTCCTAGCTGATCCGTTTTACTTCTTCAGAGTGTGAATATGAGAGAGTTGGAGGTGTGAATAGTGATGTCTGATAGACAGGGATACGGGAAGGATTATTGGTGGATGACGTAGGGGCGAATTCTGAACACCTCAGGAAGCCGAAGAAAGCCAGCAAAAACATGGATTCTAGAGTCGAGTTCCCAGTATGTGCCCTGGTTGAATTGCTGGATTCGGCTGGCTGCCTGATTATCAAAATGCATGTGGTATCTGTAGAAACCTTCCCCCCAAACCGTAAAGCCATGTCTAACACGATGGAGAGATAATCGTCCAACTGCTTCCTCTGAGCGGGGAAGGCTAATCAGATGGTGTCGCGGAAGAAAGAAATGGCTAGATCAAATTCTGTTAGAGTTAATTCCCTAGCTCTGGAGGGTGAAAGGTAAGGGAGCTGGTCTGCAGGTTAGTCTGCATTTCCCTGGGCTGACTAGTGTCGATTATGGATGGTTGGAGGAGCTGGGCTAAGTCTATGTAATTACCGGCGAGAATCTGCTGGCGTAATGCGGGGGAGATGGGTGAAGGTCAATGGATTGTTGGCTGGCTGAGTGGCTGGTGCTGCTGTGGCTAGGGAGAAGTTGTTAACACAAGCAAATACATTCGGGTGTTGGGGAAGGGAGGGGGTGGGGATGGGGGGTGTTAAGAACAGGCCAGTTGGAAAAGATGTAGGAAGCTCAGGATCACCGCTTTTTATGTCTGGTGAGGCCCTTTGAGTTGCTGTGCCGGGCTCCTGAATTGCTGCTTCGACTGTTTGGAAAGAGGGAGGAGCAGAAGCCGTATTGCTGTAAGCAGCTGAAGGAAGGGTAGAGAAAGGGATGATGGGATGAAAGGATGTGTGTGCACGGGAGGAGAGTGCAGCCTGCGGGCACAGGGATGAAAAGAAGGCCGAGATTGCCTGAGACATGGCAAAAATAGAGGGAGCAGGCACATGGGGAAATACAACCTGATCCCCACCAGGGGGAGCTGGAGATGAGTGCCGTCAAGGCCCTGTGACGTGCGTAACGCCGCTGGCCATGGCCGACTGTGGCGGGCAGCCCGGAAGCACTGGAGGCACGGTGGATGGTATTGCCGGAGGGTTGATGGAGGCTTTGTAGAGATGGAACAACGTTGTTTTATTGTCGTTACGGTGGAAGGATATGCCTTTCCCTCTGAGGAACCGTTGAAGGCGAGCAACGGTCCAATCTCGAATGTCGGGCTCAGTTTGTGGATGATAAGATGGTCGTGTTGCGGAGGAGGGCGCTGCGCCATGTAGAGTAGCCAGCGTTTGAATGATGAATGCTGGCTGCTGCCGAGGAGAGGTTTGCTGCCAACTCCCCCGTCTGTGCCTGCGACAACCTCAAATTCTTGATCTTGCTGGCTGATGGGATAAGGCCTGAGAGCTGCGGGGAGTGGAGGATATTTCTTCGGAGGAGATAGGATCCTGAGCGACACCGTGGTGCTCACCTCGGATCGCAAGCAGCTCCCCCGAGATGCTTGGCTGGTGTCTGACTGCTGTGGTGTAACTGGGACATAGCCAGTTTGGAACAGGTCATCTTACAGGCCGTCATCTGACTCGGGTGAGTAGATTTAGAGTTCCGGGTCCATGATTGCAATCGTTTACTCTCTTGCATCGAGCAAACAGAGACAGAGGAGGCCGGTTGAATAGCTCGGGTGTAGATATATTTGTCAGCTGATTAGAGGTGTGGTTTTAGGCGTTGCCCTGCTCCTGGACCTAAGTTAACCAATTAACTTCATATAATTACTTTTCCCATTTTTCCAAAACAGTAATAATATTACAGTTACTACTGAATTACTGTGTTGCCAGAACGGCTCTTGTTTTGTTGTCCTTGTTTTGTTGCACTTGAATGTGCGACTGTGCAGCAGGTCAGGAGCAGTTCAATCCGAAAAGCCGGACCATATGTTGTTCAAGTCACCGCTTTAGCCAAAAAGCTAAAGGAAGAATGGAGAATGAGGGAGAAAGGCGTTCTTTCCACAGCTGGAAGTATTGCCATTATTGTGTCACAGACACAAAGAACATTGTCGTCCGATGTAAAGTTTGTTTGACTAGCAAAAAGCTTTCAATTACGAACGATTCTATATCCAATTTACTGAAGCATCTGCTAAAGCAGCAAAGTAGAGGCAGTGGTGGTGATGCATGCACTCATCAGGAGAGAGTGGCATTAAGCAACGCTTGATGTTTTGTAAAAAAAACAAACAAAAAAAACAACAATCTTATAAATGCATGTGCAAACAGTAGGCCAAAAGTCGGGAAAGAGTTGCTTGATTTTTTTATTTCAGAGAGTGGCGTGTAAAAAAAATACATACTCCTTGGTGTCCTTATGAATATGTTATTAGTTAAATAGTCGGGAGAGATTGGCTTTGCTTTTTATTTTGTTAAATAGGCCAACTGTATAGGCTATACATAACCTAAAACCATAAAATTCAAAATGGACGACTTCCTGTTGGGTTTAGGGTATCACTCCAAGAGGCTTTTTGGTATGTCTGGACATGATACATGTGCCACAGAAATTTCATACATGTAGGTAAACGTGCCACGGGGGCTGCTTCGTTAAAGGTCATTTCTTTTTGCCAGCAGGTGGCGCTATGACCATGGTTGAATGTTGGCATGTACATGTGTTCAGGGCGGGACTCTTAAACGTGTAAAATTTTGTACAGATCTGAGCATGTACAGTAAAGTTACAAAAACTTCCAGTGTCATTGCGAAGCGTAGAACTTCACCGTCACGCCACTGCCAAGGCATTAAGTGAAAATTTACTAATTTTGCAACCTCGCCTCATTAATCTCATTAATGTGTAAAGGGTTTCCTGGACAGTTTTGAAGTTCATATGTCCAACCCAAGCGAGAAGCTTCCGGTCTACAATATGAAGCCGATGCGGAAGACCCTGAAACCTGCGTTCTATTGAAAATCCAGCAGGGGGCGACTCTTCTGGTTGCAAAAAGAAGTCCGGCTCCATTAGAAATAATTGGAAAATGACCCTACTTCTCAGCTGAGTAATTACCCCAGTAAACACTTTACTGATGAGTTTACGGTCTCAGTTGCTAGTTTCAGATTCGATAGGGACCTCACACGTTTCGTCGATAGAGACCTCACACGTTTCGTGCACGGCCCTAAAAATAATCCCTTCAGTTTCAATAGGGAGCTCGCACGGTTTGTGCTCGGGCCCTAAATAAGCAGCGATTTGTGGGTTCAAACCTTTTTTCGCATTAACAACATCAAAATAACTTCACACACGTGGTTAGATATTGTTATGAAACAAATCCTGCAAATAGAGAATGATGAATAAATAAATAAATAATAAGTGGTAACCAGTAACAGGTGGGTGATTAGATGCAGAGTTGCTGGATTATTGCACAGGAATTGTTCCAGACACTGTGAGTTAGAGTCAGCTGTTCATCAGAGTGATGGCTTGTGGGAAGAAACTGTTCCTGAGTCAGTTGGTTTTGGCGTACAGTGCTCTGTAGCCCCTACCAGAGGGGAGAAGCTGGAACAGATTGTGTCCGGGGCGAGATGGATCTGCAGTAATGTTTCCTGCTCATTTCCTGACTCTGGAAAAAAGTCCTGAATGGAGGGCAGGTTGGCACCAAAGATCTTTTCTGCAGTCCCGACTGTCCGTTGTAGACTGCTCCTGTCCTTTTGATGGCATCGCCCTGGCGGAGGGAGAGAAGCCGCCCAGGCGCCTCCTTCTCCTGCACCTCCAAAGGAGGAGTAGGAGGAGAGGCCGTGAGGCTGGCCCTTGCTGACCACCGCGTACCTGGAGAGAGCGCAGTCGCGGAGCGGCCTAGCGATGTAACACACTTCTGCCTCTTCAGAATGGAAACTTGCTGGCTGGCTCTCAAACACCAGGGCACACTGTACCAGGAAGCCATTGCACGTGCCTAAAGCACCAGAGAATTTGTCTGGGTGGGAGACTGGCGATTTGGGGGGGAACGGAACACCGGCGGGGGGGCACAGGCTTAAGTCAGCGGCCAGGGACTGAGGCGGAGATTGAGAGGGGGACCAGGGCTGCGTGAGGAGGGGATCAGTGAAGCGCGCACCGAGGCGCTGCACCTCTTCAGTGAGGAAGCCAAGCGCGCCCGACACAAACTGGAGATGAGCCGCGTGTCGGTCGAGCATGGCTCCCTCAGAGGCCACAGCGCGAAGGACTTCTTGGGGTATAGGGCCAGTGGAAGGGGGTGGGGAGGGGGAGCGTGCTGGGTCCATGATGGCTTGATCGTTCTGTTGTGAGACGGGACAGAAAGGACCCAAACGCAACGCTCAGAGGGAAGGAGGTTTATTGAGGGTTTACGGAGGGGGCTAGGGAAGTGGTGAGGGAGGAGAGGTGGACGCGTGGGCACGGAGGACCGAGGAGCAGGCGAGGCGCAGGTGGTGAGGCGAGGAGCGGGGGGAGCCGGGAGGGCGCCTTGGAGGAAGCCCGAGAGGAGAGGACCGGAGGATGAGCCCAGCAGACAGGACGGAGGACAAGGGTGACTGAACCTGGGAGGAAAGCAGACAAAGAGACAGGGTTAGTGACAGAAGCGACAAAGCACAGGGGAATTGAGAGGAATCAAAAACATGAGAGCCTGAACGCAGAGGTGGCACCGGGTATGGAGCAATGATGATCAAGCGAGGATGGTGTGGAGAACCGGGGTTGAAATACAGGCAGGCATGAGGTTGATTACTGGCAGGTGTGGCAGGCTGACGAGGTGGCTGATGAGGTGCAGGTGCAGGTAGTTGGCTGGGTTCAGGAGCGGAGGGAGAGAGGATGAGAACACAGGCAGAGCAAAACAATGGGAGAAATAAAACGAAAAAAAGAAAACCAGGACACTCAACTCCTGAAATGGAGGAGCAGAGAAGTATGTTGCGACTCTGCTTCCTGGTCTCAACTCTGGATTGTCATGGATTTGGTCCACTAATAAACTTGGCCAGATTTCTAGAAATGAGAGCTGCTCCTTCCCAAGTGGGATGGATGCCATCAGAATCAGTCCGGGTCTTCCACAGAAAGTCTGCCAATGATCTACAAAGCCCACATTGTTTGCTGGACACCACCTCGACAACCAGCGGCGGAATGACGACATGTGGCTAAACACTGGTCAGATTTGGCAGGGGTCCAGAGAAAACTACGGTCTCCGACATTGTTTTTGCATATGTACACACTGACTCAACATTAATCTCAGTGACCTCCGATTGGCCGGGAGTCATTACCGCCGACGTGAATAACAATCTTACTGTATTTACGTTTATCCTTGAATTTACTGGTTCCCAGCCCACTCAGGCTTGGACCCCTAACTTGTACCCCTAATTATGAGCAATATACTGACAACTGTATGATATGAGAAGAAGAGTAAGATAGATATCCAAAGTGCTGACATGAATACTGATGCTCTCTTTCTGTTTTTTACAGTCTCTCACCGAAGCGGCTCCCACAGCACTCATACCACCCGACCTGAACTGATCAATAATTGGACCAGTAGTCACTGAGATGATGGATCACTTCTCATCATGTGGTATTCAGATTGAATTTGTCTGTCTGCTTGTATCTAGGCCTATGACTTATCCACTGTGCTTCCTGATACAGTCCCCTCCAAAAGGAACGGTATGGCAAATTCCATTGTTTTTATTGTTCACTGAAGACATTTTAAGATCAAAAGATGAGTATGAGACAAGAGTTCAGAATTTCGGCTTTTATTTCCTGGTATTCACATCTAGATGTGTTAAACAACTCAGAACATACCACCCTTTGTTTGAACCCACCCATTTTTCAAGCGAGCAAAACTATTGGAACATGTGACTGACAGATGTTTCTTGTTGCCCAGGTGTTGCCTTTTAGGTTGATTGTCCAAACATTAAATATCCATCCACATCACCAAACTATTGCATTCTTCATTTGTGATGCTATTCATGTGATGCATGACTAGTCTAGGTTTTCATCCTTGGTTCAAAACTATAAAGACTGCATTTCCTGTTAAAGAGGCTAAACCAACATGAAGACCAGAGAGCTGTCTACGGGAGAAAAGCAAGCCACTGTTAAGCTGAGAAAAGAAGGAAATCGACCAGAGCCGTTGGACAAACATTGGGCATAGCAAGCACAACAATTTGGAATGTCCTGAAAAAGAAAGAAACTACTGGTGTACTGAGCAACAGACAGCCAAGGAAAACAACAGTAGTTAATGACTTTGATGATATTGTTAGAGCTGTGAAGAAAACCCCCAAAACATCAGGAAGTGACATCAGCAACGACCTCCACAGTGCAGGGGTGAAGGTATCACAATCCACTGTTGGAAGAAAACTCAGAGAGCAGAAATATAGAGGCCACACCACAAGATGCAAACCACTCATCAGCAGGAAGAATCGGAAGGCCAGATTGAAAGAAGTACAGAGATGAGGCGCGAAAGTTCTGGAACACAATCTTATGGACTGATGAGACCAAGATTAATCTCTAGCAAAGTGATGGAAAGGCCAAAGTGTGGAGAAAGAAAGGAACTGCTTATGATCCGAAGCATACAAGCTCATCTGTGAAGCATGGTGGCGGTAATGTCGTGTCTTGGGCGTGCATGGCTGCTTCTGGAACAGGCTCATTAATATTTATTGATGATGTAACCGATGATGGTAGCAGCAGAATGAATTCAGAAGTGGACAGAAACATTTTGTCTGGTAATTTACGGAGAAATGCATTGAAACTAATGGGGAGGAAGTTTATCATGCAGCAGTACAATGAGCCAAAGCACACTGCCAACAAAACAAAAGACTTCATCAGGGGGGAAAAGTGGAAGGTTTTAGACTGGCCAAGTCAATCAGCTGACCTTAACCCAATAGAGCATGCATTTCACCTCCTTAAGAGGAGACTGAGTGGAGAAACACCCCGAAACAAACAAGAAGTGAAAGAAGCTGCGGTAAAAGCCTGGAATAGCATCACAAATGAAGAATGCAACAGTTTGGTGATGTCGATGGGTCGCAGGCTTGAGGCAGTTATTGTAAACAAGGTTTATGCCACCAAATATTAAACGTTATTTACTTCAAGATTATTTGTTCCATTACTTTTGCTCACCTAAGAATGCTGTGGTCTAATACAAACGGTGGTATGTCCTAAGTTGTTTAACATCTACATGTGAATACCAGGAAATGAGAGCTGAAATTCTGAACCCAAATGTCTTCAGTGAACAACTAAAACTAAGGAATTTGACTTACCGTTCCAATACTTTTGGAGGGACTGTATGTCACCAGCTGAGGAGCATTTGCTTTCAAATAGTTTTAATGAATGTCTGTCAATACCTGAATAATCGATTATTGGTACATACAGATAATACCTTTTAAACACTGGTAAAATGGTTAAAATATGACACATTAATGGATTGGAAAGATAGAGCAAAGAAATTCTGATACATGAATAGATAAAGAGATTGTTTTCTGCTGTGGTAAAACCATCATAACACACTTTTGTGGTCATGTGACAATTTATCCTGATAATGGTAGCAAACTGTCTGTGTGGTACAGGACACAAAGCACAGCCATGTGTGCAGGAAGTGGTGGGCATTTTTGTGCCTGCAGGCTCATAGTGCACTGGGGTCACAGCTGGAGATCAGGAAGAACCTCTCACATACACAAAATAACTGAGTGCATAAGTATTCTCTTTTATAACACACCTAAACCATCACCATATAAAAAGTACATTAAAAGCTGCGCCAAGATGACCGTGTAATGGAGCTGTGAGAAGTGTTTTTAGGTTAGGTACAACGTCTGGTTAAGCCAACTTCCTCACAAAAACTTTGTCAAGTAGCCAGGGTTAGGGTTCACTGGTCATCACTGTTGAAAAAACTCCTTGGTTTTGCTGACGTTGAGCAGTAGGTTGGACTCGGTGCACCACTCTGAAAGACTGTCGTTTTCCACCCAACATGTAGTCTTATCGATGATGGTGGTGTCGTCTGCAAACTTCACAGCAGATTTCTCTCCATGTCGGGAGATGTAGTCGTGGATGTACAGCGTGAACAGGATGGGGCTGAGCACGCAGCCCTGGGGAGCTCCGATGAACTGTCTGAGATCTGTTTGTGAGGAAGAACAGTATCCAGTTGCAGAGTGTGGTTTGCTGATTGTGTTGAATGCTGATCTGATAAACAACTTTTTTGGCGCTGATAGAGCCTTCACCTCTCCATTCATCCAGGCTTTCTGGTTGGAGAATGATTTTGTCATCTTAGTGATGAACCAAGTCAGAGCCCAGACCTCCATTTAGCTCCATGTGCCCACACAGATACAGAGCCCTCTGATGTCTCATGTTTTCATGGTGTTATTGCAGATGTCTTTTCTCTCAGTTTTGGAACAGATGTGTGTATGACACAAAGTATACATTATCATGTGCACTGTTATTTTCTAGACAGTTTATACAATGTTATAAAAGATATATCTATCCATTGTGTACTTAGTATTTTATATAGCAGTGTTTATTTTATACAAACAAATTATGTACATATAGGAATTAAACTCGTGGTCCACTGAGATCCATTTTGTGACAGAAGAAGCATTGTATAATAAAACAGTTGAAGGAGTGGGCTGTTGGTAAAAGAGACCTTCAAATACCCACAGAGTAACACGCTATAAAGAGGTAGCACGGCGTTCCATTATTTTCCTGTGGACTTAGCATGCTAGCATTAGCATGATAGGGTTAGCCTTACAGCTGAAGGGAAAACTGATTAAAAACTTAAGTTAGCGAACTCACATCACAGCAGGACTCACACAGGACAGGTTGGATATTATATAGCGCGACCCCCCCCCCCCTCCCACACACACACACACACACACACACACACACACACATACACAATTTAACTTGCCTTCAATCCATAGACTGTACAGAAAAAGCTTCAATCCCAGAATTTGGAAAAGATTTCTGGATTGAGAAAGAATAAAATAAACTTACTTTTTGTCTCTTCAGCTTCTTCTTTTTCTTCTTCTTCTGAAGTATTGTCAGCGATTGACAAACAACGAATTGGCGCATTACCGCCACCAACTGGTATGGAGTGTGAATTGAATGATTAGTACTTATATCATTTACATAAATAAATGTAACAAAATAAAGTCATATCCTTTTTTGAACCAACTGCCTTCTTTCTTCCTGATTTGCCCACAGTAGTCACAACAGCCCGAGTTATGTTTGCCTATTTTAAATTATGTTCTATTAAGTCCAGCACAATGTCCAAATCTAAGTCAATTTAATGTACGATTAACCCCTGAAAATCCCACTTTTCATGCAGTGAGTCCAAATACCAACAGGAAAACAACAGAACACGCCACATGACTGCTCTTCTTTATTAATCCTATCAACACCACATGTTTCAGAGCATTACAGAATATTGGAAACATCTAGATAACAGTTCATGTATGTTTCAAGTAGTCCTCTGCAAAAAACTCATCAAAATACAGTGAAATTAAGCTTTTGTGTACTCGATTGTACTTTCCCTTGTAAATTACTTTCTCTTGCTAAATTGAATGCTAATGGAAGACATGAGCTGAGTTGACACTAGAACTTTTTTTGCGAGGGTGGTGAGGGAGTTTGAAGTAGCGATCAGACAGAGCGTGTTTTTGCAGTGAGAGGTGTCTTTTTCAGATGTTTTCTATTGGCAGTAAGTGATTTGCGAGCTGCTAATGAGCCCTGGGCGCCCTTAGAATCAGAATCAGAATCAGTTTTATTCACTAGGTATGTGTACACATACAAGGAATTTTACTTTGGATTGTACAATGCTCACGATGTGCATACTCATACAATAATAATACAATAACACAATAATAAAGTCATACACAGGCTACACTAGTGTGCACTAGTGTACAAGTATCACTTAGTGGTACTTGAGATTTCGGTAAGTTGTTTTCATTTATTTAAACTTTAGTTCTAGTTAACTGGTAGCATACAGTTCATGGTCGGTGTTAAGCTAACATTTAGCTAGTTACAAAGTAAAGTCTCACATCACCTGTCAGATTTTTAGGCTGTTACATAAGCTGTAGCCTGGGCCTAAACCCAAAACATAGCACTGACGACTGATGACCTAATTAGGATGAGGAGTGATCTGATCCAAATTCCCAAAATTTTATGTAACAATTCCTTGAAAAGGAAAAAAGAAATAGATCTCCTTGCTTATTCATAACAACGATAAAATAATTTTAGGCTACAATTGGTATTGGTATCAAGGGTACTGGTTTTGGTATTGGTATCGCAAAATTGTAAACAATACCAACCCTAGCTGTACTGCTAAGGCTACCTTTGTGATTGTGCTTGCACTGCCTTAGTTTCCTTTAGCAAGACACATTTGTTACTCGCTTCCCATTTGGGAGTTGTTTTCTGTGTCATTGTTCTTTAAGAGATACCTTTTTTTAGTTATTATAAATAAACAATTTTTTTTCTTTTGAACATAAACCTGTTTCCTCATTTCCTTGTACCCTGAAAACATTATTAATAGTTACTTAGCTTCCCCTGGACTTTTATCTGAGGTTCGTAACAAGAACAGAAAAGACATATGTCATATTACAGAAGGGTTTTAAAATAAAATGCAATTTCTAGTTCCCTTCTGCTACAAAGCAGAGAATATAAAATTATTGAATGGTAAACTTTATACACTATGTTGCCAAAAGTTTTAGGACACCCCTCTGAATCATTAAATTCAGGTGTTCCAATTACTTTCATGGTCATGTGTATAAAATCAAGCACCTAGGCATATAGACTGCTTCACAAACATTTGTGAAAGAATGGGTTGCTCTCAGGAGCCCAGTGAATTCAAGCGTGGTAGTTTTCCACTTGTCCAAGAAGTCCATTCGTGGATTTACTCATTACTAAATAAATGGTCAACCGTTAGTGGCAGTTGACAGTGCGCAGAAGTCGCCAACTTTCTGCAGAGTCAATAGCTACAGACCTCCAAACGTTGGGTGAGAGAGCTTCATGGAATAGGTTTCCATGGCTGAGCAGCTGCATCCAAGCCTTACATGATCACCAAGTGCAATGCAAGGCGTCAGATGCAGTGGTGTAAATCCTGGCTGGAAACATCACAAACTGGCATGGGATGTGCACGGCCCAGGACCGGAGGGCTCTGCAGCAGGTGATTCAATCTGCTCAGAAGATCATTGGTACCCTCCCGAGCATCAGGGATATCTGTGAGGTGCCTACGCAGAGCCCAAAGGATACTAAAGGACAGTACCCACCCAGCCACAGCCTGTTCACCCTGCTGCCTTCTGGGAAGAGATATAGAAGTTTCTGCTGCCACACCACCAGACTGCAGAGCAGCTTTTCCCCCCAAGCAGACTTTTAAACTCTAATTCATCCATAGCACTGCTCCAGAGATTATAGTTTATTTCGGGTTAATAATAATTGTTTCTGTATTAATGTAAATTGTCTGCTATGTAGCAGAAGTGACAAAAATCAGTTTCACTGTATAACTTGTTATATTGTGACAAATAAAGTACCTACCTACCTACAGTGGGTACGGAAAGTATTCAGACCCCTTTAAATTTTTCACTCTTTGTTTCATTGCAGCCATTTTCCAAAAATCAAAAAAGTTCATTTTATTTCTCAGTAATGTACACTCAGCACCCCATCTTGACAGAAAAAAACAGAAATGTAGAAATTTTGCAAATTTATTAAAAAAGAAAAACTGAAATATCACATGGTCATAAGTATTCAGACCCTTTGCTCAGTATTTAGTAGAAGCACCCTTTTGATCTAATACAGCCATGAGTCGTTTTGGAAAAGATGCAACAAGTTTTCACATCTGGATTTGGGTATCCTCTGCCATTCCTCCTTGCAGATCCTCTCCAGTTCTGTCAGGTTGGATGGTAAACGTTGGTGGACAGCCATTTTCAGGTCTCTCCAGAGATGCTCAATTGGGTTTAAGTCAGGGCTCTGGCTGGGCCATTCAAGAACAGCCACGGAGTTGTTGTGAAGCCACTCCTTCGTATTTTAGCGGTGTGCTTAGGGTCATTGTCTTGTTGGAAGGTAAACCTTCGGCCCAGTCTGAGGTCCAGAGCACTCTGGAAAAGGTTTTCGTCCAGGATATCCCTGTACTTGGCCGCATTCATCTTTCCCTCGATTGCAACCAGTCGTCCTGTCCCTGCAGCTGAAAAACACCCCCACAGCATGATGCTGCCACCACCATGCTTCACTGTTGAGACTGTATTGGACAGGTGATGAGCAGTGCCTGGTTTTCTCCACACAAACCGCTTAGAATTAAGGCCAAAAAGTTCTATCTTGGTCTCATCAGACCAGAGGATCTTATTTATCACCATCTTGGAGTCCTTCAGGCGTTTTTTTAGCAAACTCCATGCGGGCTTTCATGTGTCTTGCACTGAGGAGAGGCTTCCGTCGGGCCACTCTGCCATAAAGCCCCGACTGGTGGATTGCTGCAGTGATGGTTGACTTACTACAACTTTCTCCCATCTCCCGACTGCATCTCTGGAGCTCAGCCACAGTGACCTTTGGGTTCTTCTTTACCTCTGTCACCAAGGCTCTTCTCCCCCGATAGCTCAGTTTGGCCGGACGGCCAGCTCTAGGAAGGGTTCTGGTCGTCCCAAACGTCTTCCATTTGAGGATTATGGAGGCCACTGTGCTCTTAGGAACCTTAAGTGCAGCAGAAATTTTTTTGTAACCTTGGCCAGATCTGTGCCTTGCCACAATTCTGTCTCTGAGCTCTTCAGGCAGTTCCTTTTGACCTCCATGATTCTCATTTGCTCTGACATGCACTGTGAGCTGTAAGGTCTTATATAGACAGGTGTGTGGCTTTCCTAACAAGTCCAATCAGTATAATCAAACACAGCTGGACTCAAATGAAGGTGTAGAACCATCTCAAGGATGATCAGAAGAAATAAACAGCACCTGAGTTAAATATGAGTGTCACGGCAAAGGGTCTGAATACTTATGACCATGTGATATTTCAGTTTTTCTTTTTTAATAAATTTGCAAAAATTTCTACATTTCTGTTTTTTTCTGTCAAGATGGGGTGCTGAGTGTACATTACTGAGAAATAAAATGAACTTTTTTGATTTTTGGAAAATGGCTGCAATGAAACAAAGAGTGAAAAATTTAAAGGGGTCTGAATACTTTCCGTACCCACTGTATATAAGCACGCCACCACTGGACACTAGAGCAGTGGGGATGTGTTCTCTGGAGTGACGAATCATGCTTCTCTGTCAGGCAGTCCGATGGATAAGTCTGGTTTTGGCCATTGCCAGGAGAATGGTACCTGTTTGGTGGGTGAGGGATTTTGGTCTGGGGTGTTTTTCAGGGGTTGGGCTTGGCCCCTTAGTTCCAGTAAAAAGAACTGTTAAAGACATGGTATTATGCTCATTTTCAGGTTCAAAGTCTTAATTAGGGGTTGTACCAGAACAGGTTTACATGGTTTAATTTTCAAAAACCACCATATTTTTCTCATACTGCACATTGCTGCAGCTCCTCTTTTCACCCTATGTGTTGTACGCTCCGCTCTTTAGCTACAGAGTGATGCATCTTACTTGTACAAAATCTTTGTTGGGAGTTGCACATGCGCAGCTCCCAGGTAAGGACAACTAGCCAATCAGAAGCAGAGAAGGGCGGGTCGTAAGAAACAAGGTAGTGTTGAAATTCCATACAAAAACTGTAAATATAAAACTTACTGTTGCTGGCCTCTGTCTGGTGCACGCAATGATGATGCAGTGAATAGTGAATATTCTCTCTGATCAATCAGCAATCTGTCATTACATTTTAGTATCCCTCAGCTCGCTTGGAACCTGGACAGAGGTGAGGTGATACGAAAAAAGTACCTGGAAGCAGGTACAGGTACATTTCTACAATGGAAAACCAAACAAAGGCGAGTCGAGCCAAAGGGCCTCCGCTCAGACTAGCTTGGTTTGAGGGCGTGTCTGACCCCGCTAACCGCTTGGCAAGCTTTGTGACGCGTTTTCATTGTGACGTCACAAGTAAAGGAAGTGAAGGGCTGGACTACAAACGAGCTGTTTTCAAGCGGTTCAGAGCAGAGCTTTCTGTGGAGATGGGAACTCCTTTTGGGCTGGACTTTGGGCTTTTTCACTTTGCAAACCTGTTACATGCACAAAAAAGATATACACCTCAATAAAGGAGAGGGGAAAGCCAAAAAGTATAATACCACTTCTTTAATGCTTTAGCATACCAAGACATTTTGGACAATTTCATTCTCCAAACTGTGGAAACAGTTTGGGGATGGCCCCTTCTTTTTCCCACATGACTACGCACCAGTGCACAAAGCAAGGTCCATAAAGACATGGATTGCGAGCGTTTGGTGTGGAGAATTTGACTGGCTGCACAGAGTCGTGACCTCAACCGATAGAACACCTCTGGGCTTCTTGAAGAATGGTCAAAAATCCGAAGAACCCACTCCTAAACCTTGTGGACAGCCTTCCCAGAAGTGCTGAAACTCTTAAAGCTATATAGGGGTCGGCCAACTCCATATTAAACCCTACAGATTAACAATGGGATGACATTAACCTTCATGTGCAGTAAAGGCAGGTGACCCAAAACTTTTGTTGCATGGGCAGGGCTGAGGATGAATTTGAATTTGAGTCTCATGACTTGTGGGAAGAAGCTGCTTTGCAGTCTTGTGGTACAACAGCAGATACTTCTGTATCTCTTGCCAGAGAGCAGCAGGGTTAACGGGCTGTGGCTGGGTGGGTATTGGGTTCACGGTGACATTTCCAGAAGCAGCAGCGGGTGGAAACAGTCCAGTCGACTAATTTTGGGAAATTAGATCTTCTTCCCTATTAAGCACGGGGTTTAGGCTATCTCTTCTGCAGGTAATGATTCCTTGTTAAAACAACAACGAATCTCAGGATCCAAAAAGTGAGGGTGTGTTTTCAAACACTGAAAAAGAGAAAAGAAAAATAAGAGCAGAACAGAGCAGCGCTCGACCGGTGAGTTTTGTATCTGTATTCAGAAACAAAAGATTAGCGCTGAGAAGGTTCCGTCTCCTGTAACTGCTCACACAGTTGTGGAAAAAAACAATGTGCCAACTAGTGATGTGCGGATCGATACTTAAGTATCGATATGTGTGATACCAACGTTCCTGCTTTAGGATCGATACTCGTATAAAAGGTCGATATCTAAACTAATTTGGAGTGACAATATAAGATACTCATTACACTGGGCAAAGATTGTTTGAAATGGATTCACATCCGAAACTTGTTCACATTGCGCAAAAATAACCCCGATAATTATATTCACGCCACCTGGAACTGCACATCAATTCAACAATTTTGGAAAGACATCACTACACTTTGTTGGGTTGTCAAATCCCACTATCACCTTCCCTCTGCTTACTAAGACATATCAACAATCAATCTGGAAAACAAGGAAAACAATAGATTACTCCTGTGGCTACAACTATCGCCAAGAAAACCATTCTCATGAACTGGAAATCAAGGAACGCCATACAAACAACACATTGGAAAAACTTACTGATAGAGTATGTATCTATGGAAAATGTATCTGACCCCATCTCCAACATCCCAACAGACCCCACTCTACCTGACATCACTCATTAAATTCATTCAATCCTGATTCCATTGTTTTTACCTGATCACCAAATATAACGACTTCTACAAGGCTATATCATCAGGGAACAGGAAAGTAGAAGGAAGAAGGGAGGGTCTTTAAAGTTAAGTTAATGGTTTAAATAAGTTATGTGGTGGGAACCATCACCCTTGAGAAGCCCACCTGAGAGACTGTGTCATCAATGGCACTAAACCAGAAGTCAGTGACATGACGTGAACACAACGTGTGACCTGGGATTTTGGAAATCTTGAGACTGTTGAAAAACTGACGCTGTTTCACACAGAGGAAAACACACAGCTACAGACAGGCTGCAAACGGA
>NW_024040040.1:58158272-58447198 GCF_014851395.1 Micropterus salmoides | reverse complement strand
TTTAGTCCCCAATATACAGGTCTGTGCATTCCTCACTGCATGGACCGCATACACTAGATTGCTTTTCTTGTGTTTGGGTGTGCGGTCTTTGGGGTGTACCAGCATCTGTCTTAGTGTGTTCTTGGGTTTAAAAAACACGTCCAAGAAGAACAAAACTACAGGGGAGGAGGAAAAGAAGGTCAAACGCAACAACATTGTGATTCCATACGTGTCTGGAGTATCAGAGAAACTCAGGAGGATTTTTAACAAACATAACATCCCTGTGTTTTTTAAACCCAAGAACACACTAAGACAGATGCTGGTTAAATAGCTGAGTTTCCCTGCCAGTCAGTCAGAACCGAAGAAGTCCTTTGGATAAGGGACGAAACGTCTTCCAGTAGCTTCAACCAAGTCCAGTTGCCCTTCATTTTAACCTTCGTTGAATAATATTGAGAAAAACATTTGGTTTACGTAATTTCTTAACATCTATCTATAGAACCTCATTTCCTGACTGGCAATCTCTTCTCTCATAGATGACATCTTTGTCCTGTCTCAAGCACCGTAGCTATACTGCTTGCTTGGTTAGAGGAGGTGGGGTGGGGTGGGGTGGGGGTGGGGGGGGGGGGGGGGGGGGGGGGGGGGGTGCAATTCACAACCCTCACCACTAGATGTCACTAAAACTTCACACAGAACACACGAAAATTTAGGGCAGTGAAATCAGAATCAGAATAAGAGCACTGCGCTCCCAGAATGCAGGGTTACTTGTGGTTCCTAGAGTCTCCAAAAATAGAATGGGAGCCAGAGCGTTCAGCTATCAAGCTCCTCTCCTGTGGAACCAGGAACCAGAACTGAAGAAGTCCTTTGGATAAGGGACGAAACGTCTTCCAGTAGCTTCAACCAAGTCCAGTTGCCCTTCATTTTAACCTTCGTTGAATAATATTGAGAAAAACATTTGGTTTTACGTAATTTCTTAACATATCTATCTATAGAAACCTCATTTCCTGACTGGCAATCTCTTCTCTCATAGATGACATCTTTGTCCTGTCTCAAGCACCGTAGCTATACTGCTTGCTTGGTTAGGGGAGGAGGGGTGGGGGGGTGGGGTGCAATTCACAACCCTCACCACTAGATGTCACTAAAACTTTCACACAGAACACACGAAAATTTAGGGCAGTGAAATCAGAATCAGAATAAGAGCACTGCGCTCCCAGAATGCAGGGTTACTTGTGGTTCCTAGAGTCTCCAAAAATAGAATGGGAGCCAGAGCGTTCAGCTATCAAGCTCCTCTCCTGTGGAACCAGGTTCCAGTTTGGGTTCAGGAGGCAGACACCATCTCCACATTTAAGAGTAGGCTTAAGACTTTCCTCTTTCATAAAGCTTATAGTTAGGGCTGGCTCAGGTGAGCCCTGAGCCAGCCCTTAGTTATGCTGCTATAGGCCTAGACTGCCGGGGGATTTCCCATGATGCACTGAGCTCCTCTCTCCTCTCTCCTTCTTTCTCTCCCTCTGTATGCAACCTCATCCCATTATTGCATGTTACTAACACAACTTCTCCCCTTTCCGGTAGTCTTGTGCTTTCTCGTCCCTCTCCTCTCTCCTCCTATCACTTCCTGCAGGTGTTTCTGACTCTAGAGCTGTGGAGTCTGGATCTGTGGCTGCAGGTCACCTGCTGCCCCCGTGTTCCTGCTCGCACCCTCTGCTACAACGACTATTGTTACTAGTCCTATTGTTATTATGTTATTATAATCATTAACATTATGACTTACCATTAACACTACTATAGATATCTGTACCATTATTCATTTAGTCTATAGCAACATCACCTTTACTGTCTGTACCTTTGTGTGTATATTGTGTAGGCTGCCTCCCTCCCCTCTCCCTCTCCTTCCTTCCCTCTCTTTTTCTCTCTGTTCCTCTCCTGCTCTCTCTCTCTCTCTCTCTCTCTCTCCTTCACCCCAAACGGTCGAGGCAGATGGCCGCCCACCCTGAGCCATGGTTCTGCTCGAGGTTTCTGCCTCTTAAAAGGAAGTTTTTCCTTGCCTCTGTCGCCTAGTGCTTGCTCTTGGTGGGAACTGTTGGGCTTCTGTAAATAGCATCATAGAGTACGGTCTAGACCTGCTCTTTTATGAAAAGCGCTGTGAGATAACTGTTGTTGGGATTTGGCGCTATATAAATAAAATTGAATTGAATTGAATTGAATTGAATTGACCTGAGGTAGGTGTACTGGTATACAGTATATACAATATGACATAGTAAGAACAGCACTGAAATAGAGCATGGTGAATAAATAAATAATAATAATAAATAAAGTGGAAACCAGTAAACAGGTGCTGATTAGAGACAGAGTTACTGGGTTATTGCACAGGAATTGTTCCTGACACTGTGAGTCAGAAATCAGCTGTTCATCAGAGTGATGGCTTGTGGGAGGAACTGCTTCTGAGTCTTTGGTTTTGGCGTACAGTGCTCTGTAGCGCCTACCAGAGGGGAGAAGTTTGAACAGGTTGTGAGATGGATCTGCTGTGATGTTTCCCGCCGTTTCCTGACTCTGGAAATGTAAGTCCTGTAATGGAGGGCAGGTTGACACCGATTATTTTTTCTGCAGTCCTGACTGTCCGTTGTAGTCTGCTCCTGTCCTTTTTGGTGGCAGATCCAAACCAGACAGTGATGAACGTGCAGAGGACAGACTGGATGATGGCTGTGTAGAACTGGATCAGCAGCTCCTTAGGCAGGTTGAGCTTCCTGAGCTGACGCAGGAAGTACATCCTCTGCTGGGCCTTCTTTATGAAGGTGCCAGTGTTGGGGTCCCACTTCAGGTCCTTTTGAAATGGCTGAATATCTCTCTGCTGTCAGAGATGTCAAGCTGAGGTAACTTATTACCAAGTACAGACTCGGTGACCGCAATTGAAAAAGGGATAAAAAGTCCTGGTTACCAAGAGAATATAGAGTCTGTGAGCACTGTACGACAGGAGAGCTGGAGACAGAGACACATTTTCTCCTGAAATGTGATAAATATAGAAGCATACAGTGGGGGAAAAAAGTATTTGACCCCTTGCTGATTTTGCAGGTTTGCCCACTTACAAAGAATGCAACGATCTATAATTTTAATCATATGTACATTCTAACAGTGAAAGACAGAATCCCAAAGAAAATTCCAGAAAATCACATCATATGAATTTATTAAAATTGATAACCATCTGATGAGGAAAAACAAGTATATGACCCCCTACCAAACAGCAAGTATTCTGGCTCCTACAAGCCAGTTAGTCTTTCTTTAAGACACAGCCCCAATCCCAACCAATTATCTACATCAAATACACCTGCCTCACCTTGTTACCTGTATAAAAGACACCTGTCAACACCCAAACAACCAGCATCCAACATCACCACCATGGGCAAGACCAAAGAGCTTTCAAGTATTTGACCCCCTGGACAAACAGCATGTTAATATTTTGTAGAAAAGCCATTATTGGCCAGCACAGATGTCAAACGGTTTTTATAGTTGGTGACAAGGTATGTGCACATTTCGGCAGGGATGTTGGCCCACTCCTCCCTGCAGACAGCCTCCAAATCATTCAGGTTCCGAGGTTGTCGCCTGGCAACTCGAATTTTAAGCTCCCTCCAAAGATTTTCAATTGGATTCAGGTCTGGAGACTGGCTAGGCCACTCCAGAACCTTGATGTGCTTCTTCTTCAGCCACTCTTTGTTGCTTTGGCGGTGTGCTTAGGGTCGTTGTCGTGCTGAAACACCCATCCTCGACCCATCTTCAGCTCTCTCACTGAGGGAAGGAGATGTTGGTCCAGAATTCCACGATACATGGCCCCGTCCATCCTCCCCTCAATACGATGGAGTTGTCCCGTCCTCTTGGCTGAAAAGCACCCCAAAGCATGATGTTGCCACCACCATGCTTGACGGTGGGGATGGTGTTCTTTGGGTTGTACTCGGTGTTCTTTGCCCTCCAAACACGACGAGTTGAGTTGAGGCCAAAAAGTTCTATTTTGGTCTCATCTGACCACATCACCTTCTTCCAGGCCTCTTCTGAGTCGTCCAGGTGGTGAATGGCGAACTTCATGCGGGCCTGTACAGGTTTCTTCTTGAGCAGGGGGACCTTGCGTGCGCTGCAGGATTTCAATCCATGACGGCGTAGTGTGTTACCAACCGTTTCTTTTGTAACTGTGGTCCCAGCTGCCTTCAGTTGATTCATCAGTTCCCCCCTTGTGGTTTTGGGATGATTCCTCACCGTTCGCATGATCAGGGACACCCACGAGGCGAGATCTTGTGTGGAGGCCCAGACCGAGGGAGGTTGGCGGTGGTGTGGTGCTTCTTCCATTTCCTGATAACTGCACCGACAGGGTCTTTTCTCTCCAAGTTGCTTTCCAATTCTCTTGTAGCCCATCCCAGCCTTGTGCAGATCAACAATCTTGTCCCTGATGTCCGTAGAAAGCTCTTTGGTCTTGCCCATGGTGGTGATGTTGGATGCTGGTTGTTTGGGTGTTGACAGGTGTCTTTTATACAGGTAACAAGGTGAGGCAGGTGTATTTGATGTAGATAATTGGTTGGGATTGGGGCTGTGTCTTAAAGAAAGACTAACTGGCTTGTAGGAGCCAGAATACTTGCTGTTTGGTAGGGGGTCATATACTTGTTTTTCCTCATCAGATGGTTATCAATTTTTAAATTCATATGATGTGATTTTCTGGAATTTTCTTTGGGATTCTGTCTTTCACTGTTAGAATGTACATATGATTAAAATTGTAGATTGTTGCATTCTTTGTAAGTGGGCAAACCTGCAAAATCAGCAAGGGGTCAAATACTTTTTTCCCCACTGTAAGAGAGCAATATCTATTAATATTGTATTTCAAAGAACTTTAAGATAACAATAAATTAAGAATAATCCTAGGAGAAGTGGGCAGCATGGTGGAGCAATTGAAAGCACTGTGGCCCCACAGCAAGAAGGTCAGGGGTTTGATCATTGGTCGTCCCAGGCCTTTCTTTCTGGATGCTCTCCCTGTGTCTGCGTAAGTTCTCTCTGGCTTCCTCCCACAGTCCAAGAGAGGTTAATTGGTGACTCTAAATTGTCCTTAGGTGTGAGTGTGAGTGAGTGTGCATGGTTGTTTGACTCTCGCCCAGTGCCAGCTGGGATTGGCTCCAGCTCCCTTGCTGCCATGTAACATGAGGGACTCATGTTGTGACACAGGTGCATTCAGTGTTCTCTGCTAAATCTTGTTTGTTGTTTACTTTCTATCTGTATTTGTTATTTCTGTCGTTGTAACTTGTAATTGCTAAACTGAATCATGATTGCTTTTTGTTATATTCAAAATGTAAACTCCAAACCACTTTGGCAACATTGTATATCCTAAACATTCATGCCAGTAAATTGAATTGAATTGACTTGATATCATGTGTAGTAAGTGATGTGATGTGACGCAGTGTTCCTCTGTGCTAACTGCCTCCTGGTTGTGTGTGTTCCAGTTCATCACAGCAGGAGTGGTTGCTATCGTCTTGGACAAACACTGCACCATGAAGATTGTAAGTCTATAGACAACACATACACACAAGTGCAGCTATACAGTACATGCATAGTTGTATACAAACAAAGGCTTTCACAGTCCCACAGTTTTAAGATGAAAAATCATATATGTTTGCTTTGTTATAACAAACAAAAAACAGAGCATGTTTTTAAGCAGCTGCTGGCTAATAGTAGGCATCAGTATCAGTCCAGTAGTCACTGCTACAGTACTTGTGCAGCTGCTGCTCATATTGCTACTACTACTTTTCTGACCATTTTTAATGTTTTCAATGTGTGTGTTTTTTCAGCTGCAGGTGTGTTTGATGGTGAGCATAGTTTCCACTATGCTGTCAGTGGTGGCTGTGATCATCTACTCTGTGGACATGGACATGAATCCTGAAGTGGCCTGCGTCAAGTCACTGCATGGCAACTGTAGCGAGACACACTACGCCACGGTTGGTATCAGCTACCTTTCATATCACCATGCTGTTGTGTAAAAAATGCTTAAAACCTAAACTACTTAAAGGTCCTATGTGTAGTTTTCAGTGTAGTGATGGGATTTATGGCTCTTTGAAGGGAGCCGGATGACATGGCTCCGTTTCTTTCCGAGAGTCGGCTCTTTTTTCCCCAAATACTGTAGCTCTTCATTTAGTACTACTCCTGTTGGTCATTACCTAAGTTACTGTTATTTGTTGCAAGAAATAAATATGCAAGCTTCTTCATCTGCAATACATTGAAACATTCTGTCATATTGATGGTTAAAAAGTGGGATATGTCAAGAATAACATAAATAACCCTACTAATGAAAATTAAAAAGTATTGTTAATAAATAATACAACAACTCTATAGAGACACAAAGTGTAATTTGATCATTGTCATGCTTTCTGAATGATGGGAGGCACTCTATGGATAGTGAATGATGGGAGCAGACAGGAGTCGGCTCCCATCATTTCATTCATAAAGAGCTCATAGAGCTGACTGGTTTGCAACCAACATATCACTTTTTCAGTGACCTCTAGAGGTGAGGTTTGAGATTACAACCACTACCTTTCCAAGCGTGTACTTGTGTGCGTGTACTTGTGCGCATGTTCATGAACGAGACAGCATCACACACACAAAAGCCGTTCCTGATACATCAGTGTCGTGTATCTTTCATCAGAGAGGCTCAGCAATGTCAGCATAGCTAAATCTGCCCCACTGATACTGCTGTGAGCTGGCATTAGGAGGGGCATGACTGTATATCTGTATGTTGCTGTGTTGTACTCACTGTGAAAAGAAATCTTCCACTAGGACAATAAATCTAAGTGCTGACTCACATCATCCTCTTGCATACTTCCTCAACTTTAGGCGATAGGAAGCAAATGAAGCAGTTAACATAAACTATGTGCCTATATGCCAATGCAGAGAAGCTAAGACAGGAGAAATATGGGCTGTGTTCGAAACAGAAGGCCTTGATACCGTAATAGACAGCTCCCTCAGAAGGCATCACTTTCAAGTGAAGGCAGCTCTGTTTACAATAGTTTCGAACAGCCTTCTAGGGCAGCACTTACAGCAGCATGTGACGTCAGCACGCCATCTTGCAGCCTTAGCATCAGCTAACTAGCTACTGAAAAGCAAAACAGCAAACAGACGTCTCAGAAATCATACTGAACAAACGTGGTTGGTTTCAGTCACGGGCTAATATTATAGTTCAGTGTTTAGTTCTTGCTAGATTGTCAAAAATCGAAGCCAGAAAACTACTAAATACGTATATTTGTGTACAAATTCAGCTTGTTTGTCCGCCATCTTGACCAGTTTTGGAAAGCTCTGGCGGCGCTTCTTTATGGGTAATAGACAGCATCAAGTCACCATCGATGCTGCCTTCAAAACTGGCCGTTACTGGGGCAGCTTGAAGGCATCTCAGGAGACAGGAAGAGATCGTCTCGGGTTACGTATGTAACCCTGGTTCCCCGAGAAGGGGAACGAGACACTGCGTCCGTTACGACACTATGGGAACGCCTCTAGGCGTAGCAGGTCTGAACGTGAATGAAATCACTCCAATCCTATTGGCTTGTTGCTAGAACGGTAAGGTGTGACGGAATAACCGGAGGAGTATAAAGCACACCTGTACACACTCATCATTAGCTTAAACTTTGAAGCAGGCGCTTCAGGCGGGGAGAGAGAACCAGGGGGACCAGGGTTACTCGAACTGCGTCGGTTACGACACTATGCCCCAGTGTGCAATAAAGTGGCACGACTAAGAGGAGAGTGCACGAGTGCCAGATGCCGAAGGAAGGTCAAGACTGTAAAACCGAATCAATGTGTGCGGAGTGGCCCAGCCAACTGCTAAACAAACATCCTGCAAAGAGGCCCCGGAAAGGAGGGCTCGAGAGGCTGCTATGCCTCTGGTAGAATGAGCCCTCACAGCCTCAGGTGAAGGCAAACCGCGCACATGATAGGCCAGGGAAATAGTCTGAACAACCCAGTTGCTAATAGTATGTTTGGATGCAGGGAGCCCAGCCCTGGGGGACCCAAAACACACTAGCAGCTGGTCAGCCTTCCTCCAACGGGAGGACCTCAGAGTGTAAATACTCAGTGCTCTGACAGAGCAGAGCAGATGAAGTCTCCCGTCCTTTGCCGTCACATGAGGTGGAGGATGAATGCCTGCAGCACTGTGGACCCTGCCGCACAAGAAGGCACTTTAGGGATGTATCCTGGACGAGGGAGCAGGATAGCCCTAATATTCCCCGGGGCAAACTACAGGCTTGTGGGGAAACCGAAAGCGCTTGGAGATCCCCCACCCTCCTCAGAGAGGTGATAGCAAGGAGAAAGGCCATCTTGAGGGTCAAGTGATTAGCCTCAGCTGACTCCAGGGGTTCGAAGGGGGCCTCAGCCCACGCCCCAAGAACCACCGCCAGATCCCAAGTGGGAACCTTGGACCGAGTCACAGGTCTCATCCTCCGGGCACCACGGAGGATCCGTGTGGATGGGGCCCTGGAGCTGAGGAGGGTCTCGACTGCTCCGGCTGTTGGACCCGCCTCTAGGTACTGTGCCCCCTCAGGCGCCAGACTCACAGTCGCCATATGGCGGGGCAAGGGTGAAGAACCCGGCCCTGCGCCTGGGACAGCAGGTCTCTCCTCAGAGGGACCCGCCACGGCAGGCCGTCCAGGAGCGATCATGATGTCCGAGAACCACACCCGGGTTGGCCAGAACGGGGCTACGAGCAGTAGATCCGACATTGTCCTGGCGGACCCGCTCCAGAAACCCCGGGAGCAGAGCGACTGGGGGAAAAGCGTACAGACGTAGCCTCGGCCACGAATGTACCATGGCGTCCAGACCCAACGGGGCTGGAGGAACGAGAGAAAACCATAGCGGGCAGTGCGTAGTCTCTTGAGACGCAAACAGATCCACGTCTATGGGGCCGAACTCTTTGCATAAGAGCTCCACCACTTCGGGGTGAAGTCTCCATTCCCCGGGCCTCAGCCCCTTCCTCGACAGCAGGTCTGCTCCCTGATTCTGCGTCCCCGGGAGATACATCGCCCTGAGCGATAGTAACCTCTGCTGGGACCACAGGAGGATCTGACGCACCAGTCTGTACAGAGGGCGCGAGCGCAGACCGCCCTGGTGATTCAGATAGGCCACCACCGCTGTGTTGTCGGAACGAACCGGGACGCGGTGGCCTTGGAGATCGGGCAGGAAACTCCTTTGAGCCTGGAACACCGCTAACATCTCGAGACAGTTGATATGCCACTCGGATTGATGCACCTGCCAGGATCCCCTTGCAAAGCGGCCGTCCATGACCGCCCCCCAGCCCGTAAGGGAGGCGTCTGTTGAAATAACCAGCCGGTGACAAGACCCTCCCAGCACGGGCCCCTGGGACAGGAACCAAGTTTCCTTCCAAACTGATAGGGAACAAAGACACTTGCACGTAACCCAAATCAGACGGAGAGGATTTCCCCTTGGGGAAAAACCCTTGGTCCTTAGCCACCACTGCAGGGGTCTCATGTGCAGCAGTCCAGATGGTATTACGCTGGACGCAGCCGCCAGGAGACCCAACACTCGTTGAAAGTGTTTATAGTGATGGCGTGGCCTAACTTCACCCCTTTCACAGCAGCCAATATGGTGTCGACACGTGCCGGAGACAATTGTGTGAATCCCATACTACCCCTAGGAACGTAGTCCGTTGGGTGGGCGCCAGCACACTCTTCTTTGCGTTGAGCCTCAGCCCTAAACGCCGCAGATGAGCCAGAACGACATCTCGATGCCGAACCGCCAACTCTCGAGACTGGGCTAGGATGAGCCAGTCGTCGAGGTAGTTGAAATCCGGACGCCCTGGAGCCTCAGCGGGGCCAGTGCTGCATCCATACACTTGGTGAATGTGCGAGGGGAAAGTGCCAGGCCGAATGGAAGAACCCGATACTGGTAAGCCACACCACACAACTTTCTGTGAGAAGGACGGATGGAGACGTGGAAATAGGCGTCCTTTAGATCTATCGTGACGAACCATTCCTCGGATTGGATGTGCGTCACGATGGCGGGGATGATGAGCATCTTGAACCTGAATCTCCTCAGAGACCGGTTAGAACCCGCAGATCCAAAATAGGGCGCAGCCCTCCGTCCTTCTTGGGGACTATGAAGTACCGGCTGTAGAACCGGCGTCTCTGTCTGGGGGGGAGACACGTTCCACGGCCCCTTTCCTCAGCAGAGTACAAACTTCCTGTCCCAACACCGGACCTTGCTCCGGGCGGACCACAGTCCAAACCACCCCGTTGAATTTTGGAGGGCGGGTTTTGAACTGTAGTCAAAACCCATGCGGGAGGGGAGAAAGACTCCCCTACCCCGGTCTTCCCTGAGCTCCGTCGGGACTGGATGACGGTCCTCAGATCGCGTCTCTCAGAAGGCTGAGGGTGAGAGCGCCGTCTCGCTGCCCCAGCTCCTCGGGGGGGCCCCCGAGAAGCGACACTCTGCTTCCTCTCCTCTCCGTAGGAGCTCGTAGAGGGAAGGGACCTATGCCTGGCAGCCTCAGCTGCCTTGGGTCCAGACCGGCGAGGGAGGTACTGGCGGAACGCTTCGCCCTGCGTCTAACGCTCCGTGGTTCTGCGAAGCTCCGCCAGATCTTCCTCAGAGGGACCCCCTCTGAACCATCTCCTGTAGCAGGTCAGCTTGGTAGGCTTGAAGCACCGCCATGGTGTGCAAGCTCGCACCTGCCTGGCCCGCTACCATGTACGCCTTCCCCACGAGCGTAGATGTGGTGTGACACGGCTTGGAGGGTAACGCCGGCTTCTCCAGGGAGGACACAAGTCGAGGGGAGAGATAGCTCGCAAGCGCATCCTCCACCTGAGGCATCCTCTCATAACCACGGTCCCTAACCCCCATCACATTACTGTAATTCAGTGATAGGGATGTGGAACGCCGTGTAGAGAAGGATCTGACCCATGATTACTCAGTTCATCATGTAAATCAGGAAAGAATGGCAGAGACCGGCGTGGAGGTGGCGCGTGGTGCTTAAGAAACCTTTCATCAAGCTTACCACTACCCTGTGGTGTCTGCTCCTCCTGTGGCCAGTTGCTGTTGAGCTTAGCCACGGCTCTAGTCACCACCTCCAGCAGCACGTCATAGTCGGGCGCCGCCAGATGACGCCGCCCCGACACCCGGAAGTCATCGTCCACTACGCTGAGCACGTCTGCCTCCTCGGAGTCGGATTGCTGCAGCGTCTCCGGATCCAAACGCGAGCGGGAGAAGCCGAGAACGGGCTCCCGAACGAGGAAAGGAAGCGTCGGAGCCAGCAGATGAAGGTCGGGAAAAAGCCTCAGCCGTCCCGAAATCCTCCAACGTCGCTGTGAACCCCATGAGTGATGCTGCCGGGCCCGCACCACGGGGAAAACACATCCGGCCATCCTCGGAAAAGAGAGAGCCATGCTGTACCTCAGTACCCGCATGGAAAGGGCTTCGCAACAGGCGCAGGCAGCCCCCTCGAGAGCTGCCCGGGCGTGCTCCATCCCCAAACATGAGACACAAATCTAATGAGAATCTCCATCCGTGATGTACCGAGGGCAAGAAAAAAACACACCTTCTGTACATCTGGTTGCCGGACATGCTGGTAGACTTCTTCTTCAGGTAAGACACACTGCTTGTAAGACTGGAGCTTTCTTCAAACAACATACAGAGCGCCTGCTGAATAGAAAAAAGCTAATGATGAGTGTGTACAGGTGTGCTTTATACTCCTCCGGTTATTCCGTCACACCTTACCGTTCTTGCAACAAGCCAATAGGATTGGAGTGATTTCATTCACATTCAGACCTGCTACGCCTAGAAGCGTTCCCATAGTGTCGTAACCGACGCAGTTCGAGTTCCCTCGAAGGGGAACCTTCGAGCCATTTCGAACAGCACTCGATGCCTCACTGTTATGTTAGACACCTTCTGAGACAGTAGTTCAGCCCGTTTCGAACACAGCCATGATCTTGTTTCCTGGTTCCTGTCAGAACACGTGCTGCAGCATTCCTAATCAGCTGAAGAGTCTTAATGGAAGCAGCCTGATAATAAGGAATTGCAGTAATCCAGCCTAGAAGTAATAAATGCATGGACTAGTAAGTAGCATAATTTTTAGACAGGATGTTCCTGACTTTCGCAATATTACATAGGTGAAAAAAGGCAGTCTTTGAAATTTGCTTAATGTAAGAGTTAAATAACATGTCCTGATCAAAGATAACTCCAAGATTCCTCACAGTGGTGCTGGAGGCCAGGGCGATGCCATCCCAGGAAACTATATCTTTAGATAATGCATCACAGAGGTGCCTGGGCCCCAGACCAATAACTTCAGTTTAACATTAGAAAATTACAAGTTTTAACATCCTGAAGACATATTTGAAGTTTAGCTAACTAATGAGTTTCATCTGGCTTGATCGATAGATATAACTGAGTATCATCTGCATAACAATGAAAGTTTATGGAGTGTTTCCTGATAATATTGCCTAAAGGAAGCATATATAAAGTAAAGAGGATTGGTCCGAGGACAGATCCTTGAGGAACTCCATGACTAACTTTGGCATGCATGGAGGATTCATTGTTAACATTCGATCTGATAAATAGGACTTAAACCAGCTTAGAGCAAACTCCCTGATAACTGCAAGTCTGCTGAAACTTTTAAATTAAGACGGAAGACTTTTCTTTTTACCACTGCCTTTAATTAAATAAAATTTAAAGCCGTAGATTGGTAACTTTCACTGCACTGTAACCGGCTGTTTTCTTTTTTGTTGTTTTTAGATTTTCAGTGAACACTATTTACACTGTGAGAAACGAATAGGTAATTGAGTGAAAACATGAAGAGAGTGAGATTGAACAGAGTGAAAGAAGTGGTTTTAAATCTCGCGCCTGAGTGATTTGCAGAACCCTCTGTCCACCTGTAAACGCACAAGTGGGTCCAGAGTATAACTGGATCAAAGCTGTCTGCGGACAGACATGTCCTGGTTTCTCTGTAGTGTCCGAGGGTTTCTGGGGTCTCCAGCTGATAAGTTGGGTTTGCTGTGCGAAGCCTCAGACATAACCAAACACAGTGGACCCAAATGCTATTGCTATGGACCCGAGTACAGACTAGTTAGAGAGAGTAGATACTTCTGTTTATTCTCTTTTCAAAGACAAATAATAATTGTAACTCAATTATTTGCTCAACCCCTCAGCCAGTTTTTATTTTCTATTTAACTCTTTTAACTCTGAATGTACACTGTACTGTAGCTCACAGCAAAGTCATGGGTTCAAACCCCGGTCGCCCTGGCCTTTCTATGTGGAGTTTGCATGTTCTCCCTGTGTCTGTGTGGGCTTCCTCCGGGTGCTCCACCATCAAAAACATGTTAGGTTTCTTCAGTCAGTGCATTGACCAGACACTGACATAAAATCTAGAGTTGGTCCCCGGGCATTGTTGCTGTTAAACTTTATCCAGTATTTTAAACTAGACTTACATTACATTGGTATTCTGAATACTCAGATTTAAAGTTTTGCACAAAGTGACACTTCAAATTTCATTTTGAATGTTTGGATGGTGCTGACCAATCAGAAATGCTACTATGAGTTGTGTGTGTGAGAAAATGAAAATAAAAAGAAGCAGCAGTGTTGCAAAACAGAGTCACGTTGTGGCGTATGTATTTCTTCCTCTAGGGAAGTGGAATATTTGTTTCACAGTTTGAGCATGACGTTAAGCAAAATGTATCCATACAAATGATTTTAAATATTTTAAAAAGACTAGTTGTTTAAGAAAGGGATTAGATTGGTATCAGTATCGGCAGATACTTAAAGTTGCGGTATTGGTATCGGTAAGGTGGTATCGAGCCATCCCTAAAATCCAGTGTGCAGGAGTACAGAGCTTAGCAATTAAACATGCCACAAAAACCTGTCCAGCAACTTAAATAGAAAGGTTTCCCAATTACAATCTTTGAACATATTGTCCATTTGGCTGGATTCTTCACCATAAAGATTCCAACTTATCCATGTAATTGTTCTTCTTCTTATTAATTTATTAGGTTTGATGTAAGACTTTTTCATGCCCAAGTATAGTGAATTATAGTGTTGAATTACTGTATGTAAAGTGGACAGGCACACCTGCCTGCTACCTTGACAGTTTGAAGTTACAGTAAGTGTATGCCTGAAAGTGGCTGAAAACACTGAAAGAATTTTCCAGACATTTCCAAAGACCCCTGTCCACAGAGAAAATGTATGTGGCTTATTGGATATCACAGTCTTTATTTATTTCAACATACATCCAAAAACTTGAACTTAACATTAAAGTCCAACATTTTCCAACATTCACCACTTTTTCAAGCAGTGCATGATAACTGCTAAGCGTGCTAGGAAACTGATGTAAAGTGAAACGTTTCTACAGCCTAGAACAGCACTTACTTTTATGAAAATCTGTGTCATTGTGCTAAGTAATTTCCTGCCCTGTGTTGCAACATTTTCAAGGATAATCATGGGGGTATGGTAACATGTTTTATTTGAATAAATAGTGTTTAAGTCAAGGAAATCAACTTGACTTGTAAAAATAAAAGTATAAAAAACTTCCTTGAGTCCAGTGTAGATTTCAGTCAGCTACCACAACTCATTACGGTCTGAGCAAAACTGTGTGGAGTGTGTGGTTTTGTGCTTTATCTGTAAATTAAATAAAATGTACCTCACTGGAAACCACTGTGAGAGACATGTACATGTAACTGGGGACTAGATAAATTTAAAAAATACATACTTCCACCTCTCTGACAGCACTCCCAGCTATTGGAAGAGTGTGCCTGCTGTTATACCTAATGCATTTGTTTGTTTGTTTGACTGTGAGTAATGTGTCCTTTAAAACAGAGGCTGAGCAGAGGAGTGAAGTCGTCCCTCCTTCTCTTCACCCTGGCCCAGGCAGCCATCTCTGCCATTCTCTGCTTCCTTCTCTTCAGGCAGAGACGCAGCTTCGGACAGTATACTGTAAGATTCTAACACTTTCTCCTAATTAGCAAAGACTGGATTCATCTTCTCAAAGTGCATTAAATGCTGTAAGACAAGTGCTGATATGTTGGCCTTGTATTACTAGGAAAACTGGTTAATCAGTGTGGTAAATTTAGTAGAGATTTCTTGCTGTATTCAGTTGCTCCACATGTTGTTTGTATTCATATTTTTACATGGTGTGACACAGGAGCGGATTTTCAGGAATAATCCCGGTCCATTTGAGGCCGAACCGGCCAGTGTTCAAGAGTTTTTATTTTTCAGTTTCTTATGTTCAACTTAAAACGAGCCGCGACCATGCTGGCCAGCTGCAGTGAAAGCTGTCTGTGTCTATCAGACTAAGGCAAACTACTTTCAGTTACTTTCATTATTGCTGAAATCTGATTGGCTCAATATAAGCATTTATGTATAGCCATATAGGCATTATTATATATTTATGTATATTGTAGTGCTGGGCAGCGATTAAAATTTTTATTCACAAGATTTTCTGTGATTAATCACATAGTTATGTGCTAAATTGAATAATGAATTCTAAAGTAGTGTATTGTGCATTTTTAATTTCAGTATACTGCTATCTACACAAAAGTGCAGTAACGTGTTTTTTTTTTTTTTAAACAAATGCTTTTTATCAGCAGTATTCCCTTTACACAGTAAATCTCAACTTAAACGTTAATGTACTCAAATCAAATATTAAACCAAAGCTATTTGCCACTGCCAGGGCATTACCTTTTATCTAGCTTGTTAAAACAAGTTAGAGTCCAGAGCCACAATCAGAACATCATAACAAACACCTTCTGAGCAACAGGGTAACAGATATAAATCTGTTTTTTTGTTTGTTTTTTTCTGAAAAGGTATCAACAGAAACATTTTTCTTTTATCGGGGAGTAGCGGAAACACTCTATGTTCAGTAGCATGTGTCTTTGTAAGAGAGACTGATCCTCGCTGTTTGTGAGTTTCCAGAATCTATTACTGTTTAATATATAGTTATGAGGACATCAGCAGGAGGGGATTGACATGGCAGAGAAAACAAGATGCAAAAGTAGATGTAGACCTATCAGGTAAACTTATAACTTACAATTTTAACTTAAGTTAAATAGGCTACGGCTGTGTAGTGCACAGAAGCCGTACACTGCTCTATTTTATGAGATTGCATTGTAGTTTTTGATTATATTATATATATTTAGCACTCTGACTGACTCAGGCTTGCCTGACCTGGTCTTGTTCAGTGCAGTGAATCTAAATGCCCTGTACTTTTATAGCGCCTTTCTAGTCTTTTCGACCACTCAGAGCGCTTTTACACTACATCTGCATTCACCATTCACACACATTTATTCACTGAGCCTAAGTGCTCAAACAGAAACTAACATTCACACACATTCATACACTGGTGGAGTAATTATTATTACTGTATATGTCAGCCATGATCAGAAGGAAGCAGATTACAGAGTAAAATTGGTTGCTTGATGAGCAAGGGAGGAGAGGAAGTATCACATTATAATAATTTCACAGTAAGATAATTTGAGAGTGAAGTCACATGAAATAATACCATATAATATCAAAGTTCACCACAGTCACCAGTCAGTGCTCAATACAAAGCCCACAAGTCAACCACCTATGAATGGGTCCTTCTCTCAGTTCAAATCTCCAGTGTCCATATCTCAACCAAAACCTCCTTTTCTGGATCCCAGCAAACTATTCAGTTTGAGTTTAAATACAAAAATTGCCTAAAAAATTGCATAAGTGTTACATTATGGAGGATTCCTGGGAAACAGTTCAGTGACTCACATGATAACAGTTCAGTTAAGACATCAAATGACTTGGACAGTAACGTGTTACTCAATAACGTGTTACTGTAATTTCACTGGCAAGGACCACGCCACAACAATATGTCATTTAAAGGTTTAATGAATGTTCTGAATGTACAGATAAATAAATGGATGTAGAGGGGAATGATGGTGGAGAAAGGATGCCATCTGGATGCTGATCTGGGAGGATGCATGATGAGCGGGCAGCTGAGACTCAGAGTGGGGGTTCTGTCTCGGTAGAGGTTTCGCCCGAGTGATTTATTGACCTTCAAAAAGAGTCGGATTATATTGCGCTAATTCGTGTGTGGGCTTGATGGAGATCGTTGAGATTGTCGTGAATGTATGAATGTTAGGTCTGGGATGACCAATGGCCGAGGATCTTAATGGTTTGGTCGGAGATGCCTGATCTGGCCGCTGTGGAAGCGGCGCCGATGCGTAATAAATGGCTTGAATAATGTTTGGGTGATATGCCTGAAATGCAGAGGATTCTGTTCAGGTGTTTCTAGAACCAGAATCGAGTGGCCGTTTCTCCTGTTTTGGTGAGGAAAAGTGGGTGTTGTGGTGATGCCTTGGCTTTATACCTGGGATGTTTTCGGATAGTGGCTCGTAGGGGCTGAGATAGGAGCTGAGGCAGAAGGGAGAATGTAGATGGGGAAGGAAACTCCTAGCTGATCCGTTTTACTTCTTCAGAGTGTGAATATGAGAGAGTTGGAGGTGTGAATAGTGATGTCTGATAGACAGGGATGACGGGAAGGATTATTGGTGGATGATGTAGGGGCGAATTCTGAACACCTCAGGAAGCCGAAGAAAGCCAGCAAAAACATGGATTCTAGAGTCGAGTCCCCAGTATGTGCCCTGGTTGAATTGCTGGATTCGGCTGGCTGCCTGATTATCAAAATGCATGTGGTATCTGTAGAAACCTTCCCCCCAAACCGTAAAGCCATGTCTAACACGATGGAGAGATAATCGTCCAACTGCTTCCTCTGAGCGGGGAAGGCTAATCAGATGGTGTCGCGGAAGAAAGAAATGGCTAGATCAAATTCTGTTAGAGTTAATTCCCTAGCTCTGGAGGGTGAAAGGTGAGGGAGCTGGGCTGACTAGTGTCGATTATGGATGGTTGGAGGAGCTGGGCTAAGTCTATGTAATTACCGGCGAGAATCTGCTGGCGTAATGCGGGGGAGATGGGTGAAGGTCAATGGATTGTTGGCTGGCTGAGTGGCTGGTGCTGCTGTGGCTAGGGAAAGTTGTTAACACAAGCAAATACATTCGGGTGTTGGGGAAGGGAGGGGGTGGGGATGGGGGGTGTTAAGAACAGGCCAGTTGGAAAAGATGTAGGAAGCTCAGGATCACCGCTTTTTATGTCTGGTGAGGCCCTTTGAGTTGCTGTGCCGGGCTCCTGAATTGCTGCTTCGACTGTTTGGAAAGAGGGAGGAGCAGAAGCCGTATTGCTGTAAGCAGCTGAAGGAAGGGTAGAGAAAGGGATGATGGGATGAAAGGATGTGTGTGCACGGGAGGAGAGTGCAGCCTGCGGGCACAGGGATGAAAAGAAGGCCGAGATTGCCTGAGACATGGCAAAAATAGAGGGAGCAGGCACATGGGGAAATACAACCTGATCCCCACCAGGGGGGAGCTGGAGATGAGTGCCGTCAAGGCCCTGTGACGTGGGAGATAGGATCCTGGCGACGCCGTGGTGCTCACCTCGGATCGCAAGCAGCTCCCCCCGAGATGCTTGGCTGGTGTCTGACTGCTGTGGTGTAACTGGGACATAGCCAGTTTGGAACAGGTCATCTTACAGGCCGTCATCTGACTCGGGTGAGTAGATTTAGAGTTCCGGGTCCATGATTGCATCGAGCAAACAGAGACAGAGGAGGCCGGTTGAATAGCTCGGGTGTAGATATATTTGTCAGCTGATTAGAGGTGTGGTTTTAGGCGTTGCCCTGCTCCTGGACCTAAGTTAACCAATTAACTTCATATAATTACTTTTCCCATTTTTCCAAAACAGTAATAATATTACAGTTACTACTGAATTACTGTGTTGCCAGAACGGCTCTTGTTTTGTTGTCCTTGTTTTGTTGCACTTGAATGTGCGACTGTGCAGCAGGTCAGGAGCAGTTCAATCCGAAAAGCCGGACCATATGTTGTTCAAGTCACCGCTTTAGCCAAAAAGCTAAAGGAAGAATGGAGAATGAGGGAGAAAGGCGTTCTTTCCACAGCTGGAAGTATTGCCATTATTGTGTCACAGACACAAAGAACATTGTCATCCGATGTAAAGTTTGTTTGACTAGCAAAAAGCTTTCAATTACGAACGATTCTATATCCAATTTACTGAAGCATCTGCTAAAGCAGCAAAGTAGAGGCAGTGGTGGTGATGCATGCACTCATCAGGAGAGAGTGGCATTAAGCAACGCTTGATGTTTTGTAAAAAAAACAAACAAAAAAAACAACAATCTTATAAATGCATGTGCAAACAGTAGGCCAAAAGTCGGGAAAGAGTTGCTTGATTTTTTTATTTCAGAGAGTGGCGTGTAAAAAAAATACATACTCCTTGGTGTCCTTATGAATATGTTATTAGTTAAATAGTCGGGAGAGATTGGCTTTGCTTTTTATTTTGTTAAATAGGCCAACTGTATAGGCTATACATAACCTAAAACCATAAAATTCAAAATGGACGACTTCCTGTTGGGTTTAGGGTATCACTCCAAGAGGCTTTTTGGTATGTCTGGACATGATACATGTGCCACAGAAATTTCATACATGTAGGTAAAACGTGCCACGGGGGCTGCTTCGTTAAAGGTACTTTCTTTTTGCCAGCAGGTGGCGCTATGACCATGGTTGAATGTTGGCATGTACATGTGTTCAGGGCGGGACTCGCCGTCACGCCACTGCCAAGGCATTAAGTGAAAATTTACTAATTTTGCAACCTCGCCTCATTAATCTCATTAATGTGTAAAGGGCTTCCTGGACAGTTTTGAAGTTCATATGTCCAACCCAAGCGAGAAGGGCACACTGTATCAGGAAGCCATTGCACGTGCCTAAAGCACCAGAGAATTTGTCTGGGTGGGAGACTGGCGATTTGGGGGGGAACGGAACACCGGGGGGGGCACAGGCTTAAGTCAGCGGCCAGGGACTGAGGCGGAGATTGAGAGGGGGACCAGGGCTGCGTGAGGAGGGGATCAGTGAAGCGCGCACCGAGGCGCTGCACCTCTTCAGTGAGGAAGCCAAGCGCGCCCGACACAAACTGGAGATGAGCCGCGTGTCGGTCGAGCATGGCTCCCTCAGAGGCCACAGCGCGAAGGACTTCTTGGGGTATAGGGCCAGTGGAAGGGGGTGGGGAGGGGGAGCGTGCTGGGTCCATGATGGCTTGATCGTTCTGTTGTGAGACGGGACAGAAAGGACCCAAACGCAACGCTCAGAGGGAAGGAGGTTTATTGAGGGTTTACGGAGGGGGCTAGGGAAGTGGTGAGGGAGGAGAGGTGGACGCGTGGGCACGGAGGACCGAGGAGCAGGCGAGGCGCAGGTGGTGAGGCGAGGAGCGGGGGAGCCGGGAGGGCGCCTTGGAGGAAGCCCGAGAGGAGAGGACCGGAGGATGAGCCCAGCAGACAGGACGGAGGACAAGGGTGACTGAACCTGGGAGGAAAGCAGACAAAGAGACAGGGTTAGTGACAGAAGCGACAAAGCACAGGGGAATTGAGAGGAATCAAAAACATGAGAGCCTGAACGCAGAGGTGGCACCGGGTATGGAGCAATGATGATCAAGCGAGGATGGTGTGGAGAACCGGGGTTGAAATACAGGCAGGCATGAGGTTGATTACTGGCAGGTGTGGCAGGCTGACGAGGTGGCTGATGAGGTGCAGGTGCAGGTAGTTGGCTGGGTTCAGGAGCGGAGGGAGAGAGGATGAGAACACAGGCAGAGCAAAACAATGGGAGAAATAAAACGAAAAAAAGAAAACCAGGACACTCAACTCCTGAAATGGAGGAGCAGAGAAGTATGTTGCGACTCTGCTTCCTGGTCTCAACTCTGGATTGTCATGGATTTGGTCCACTAATAAACTTGGCCAGATTTCTAGAAATGAGAGCTGCTCCTTCCCAAGTGGGATGGATGCCATCAGAATCAGTCCGGGTCTTCCACAGAAAGTCTGCCAATGATCTACAAAGCCCACATTGTTTGCTGGACACCACCTCGACAACCAGCGGCGGAATGACGACATGTGGCTAAACACTGGTCAGATTTGGCAGGGGTCCAGAGAAAACTACGGTCTCCGACATTGTTTTTGCATATGTACACACCGACTCAACATTAATCTCATTGACCTCCGAATGGCCGGGAGTCATTACCGCCGACGTGAATAACAATCTTACTGTATTTACGTTTATCCTTGAATTTACTGGTTCCCAGCCCACTCAGGCTTGGACCCCTAACTTGTACCCCTAATTATGAGCAATATACTGACAACTGTATGATATGAGAAGAAGAGTAAGATAGATATCCAAAGTGCTGACATGAATACTGATGCTCTCTTTCTGTTTTTTACAGTCTCTCACCGAAGCGGCTCCCACAGCACTCATACCACCCGACCTGAACTGATCAATAATTGGACCAGTAGTCACTGAGATGATGGATCACTTCTCATCATGTGGTATTCAGATTGAATTTGTCTGTCTGCTTGTATCTAGGCCTATGACTTATCCACTGTGCTTCCTGATACAGTCCCCTCCAAAAGGAACGTTATGGCAAATTCCATTGTTTTTATTGTTCACTGAAGACATTTTTAAGATCAAAAGATGAGTATGAGACAAGAGTTCAGAATTTCGGCTTTTATTTCCTGGTATTCACATCTAGATGTGTTAAACAACTCAGAACATACCACCCTTTGTTTGAACCCACCCATTTTTCAAGCGAGCAAAACTATTGGAACATGTGACTGACAGATGTTTCTTGTTGCCCAGGTGTTGCCTTTTAGGTTGATTGAAATCGACCAGAGCCGTTGGACAAACATTGGGCATAGCAAGCACAACAATTTGGAATGTCCTGAAAAAGAAAGAAACTACTGGTGTACTGAGCAACAGACAGCCAAGGAAAACAACAGTAGTTAATGACTTTGATGATATTGTTAGAGCTGTGAAGAAAACCCCCAAAACATCAGGAAGTGACATCAGCAACGACCTCCACAGTGCAGGGGTGAAGGTATCACAATCCACTGTTGGAAGAAAACTCAGAGAGCAGAAATATAGAGGCCACACCACAAGATGCAAACCACTCATCAGCAGGAAGAATCGGAAGGCCAGATTGAAATTTGCAAAGAAGTACAGAGATGAGGCGCGAAAGTTCTGGAACACAATCTTATGGACTGATGAGACCAAGATTAATCTCTAGCAAAGTGATGGAAAGGCCAAAGTGTGGAGAAAGAAAGGAACTGCTTATGATCCGAAGCATACAAGCTCATCTGTGAAGCATGGTGGCGGTAATGTCGTGTCTTGGGCGTGCATGGCTGCTTCTGGAACAGGCTCATTAATATTTATTGATGATGTAACCGATGATGGTAGCAGCAGAATGAATTCAGAAGTGGACAGAAACATTTTGTCTGGTAATTTACGGAGAAATGCATTGAAACTAATGGGGAGGAAGTTTATCATGCAGCAGTACAATGAGCCAAAGCACACTGCCAACAAACACAAAGACTTCATCAGGGGGAAAAGTGGAAGGTTTTAGACTGGCCAAGTCAATCAGCTGACCTTAACCCAATAGAGCATGCATTTCACCTCCTTAAGAGGAGACTGAGTGGAGAAACACCCCGAAACAAACAAGAAGTGAAAGAAGCTGCGGTAAAAGCCTGGAATAGCATCACAAATGAAGAATGCAACAGTTTGGTGATGTCGATGGGTCGCAGGCTTGAGGCAGTTATTGTAAACAAGGTTTATGCCACCAAATATTAAACGTTATTTACTTCAAGATTATTTGTTCCATTACTTTTGCTCACCTAAGAATGCTGTGGTCTAATACAAACGGTGGTATGTCCTAAGTTGTTTAACACATCTACATGTGAATACCAGGAAATGAGAGCTGAAATTCTGAACCCAAATGTCTTCAGTGAACAACTAAAACTAAGGAATTTGACTTACCGTTCCAATACTTTTGGAGGGACTGTATGTCACCAGCTGAGGAGCATTTGCTTTCAAATAGTTTTAATGAATGTCTGTCAATACCTGAATAATCGATTATTGGTACATACAGATAATACCTTTTAAACACTGGTAAAATGGTTAAAATATGACACATTAATGGATTGGAAAGATAGAGCAAAGAAATTCTGATACATGAATAGATAAAGAGATTGTTTTCTGCTGTGGTAAAACCATCATAACACACTTTTGTGGTCATGTGACAATTTATCCTGATAATGGTAGCAAACTGTCTGTGTGGTACAGGACACAAAGCACAGCCATGTGTGCAGGAAGTGGTGGGCATTTTTGTGCCTGCAGGCTCATAGTGCACTGGGGTCACAGCTGGAGATCAGGAAGAACCTCTCACATACACAAAATAACTGAGTGCATAAGTATTCTCTTTATAACACACCTAAACCATCACCATATAAAAAGTACATTAAAAGCTGCGCCAAGATGACCGTGTAATGGAGCTGTGAGAAGTGTTTTTAGGTTAGGTACAACGTCTGGTTAAGCCAACTTCCTCACAAAAACTTTGTCAAGTAGCCAGGGTTAGGGTTCACTGGTCATCACTGTTGAAAAAACTCCTTGGTTTTGCTGACGTTGAGCAGTAGGTTGGACTCGGTGCACCACTCTGAAAGACTGTCGTTTTCCACCCAACATGTAGTCTTATCGATGATGGTGGTGTCGTCTGCAAACTTCACAGCAGATTTCTCTCCATGTCGGGAGATGTAGTCGTGGATGTACAGCGTGAACAGGATGGGGCTGAGCACGCAGCCCTGGGGAGCTCCGATGAACTGTCTGAGATCTGTTTGTGAGGAAGAACAGTATCCAGTTGCAGAGTGTGGTTTGCTGATTGTGTTGAATGCTGATCTGATAAACAACTTTTTTGGCGCTGATAGAGCCTTCACCTCTCCATTCATCCAGGCTTTCTGGTTGGAGAATGATTTTGTCATCTTAGTGATGAACCAAGTCAGAGCCCAGACCTCCATTTAGCTCCATGTGCCCACACAGATACAGAGCCCTCTGATGTCTCATGTTTTCATGGTGTTATTGCAGATGTCTTTTCTCTCAGTTTTGGAACAGATGTGTGTATGACACAAAGTATACATTATCATGTGCACTGTTATTTTCTAGACAGTTTATACAATGTTATAAAAGATATATCTATCCATTGTGTACTTAGTATTTTATATAGCAGTGTTTATTTTATACAAACAAATTATGTACATATATAGGAATTAAACTTGTGGTCCACTGAGATCCATTTTGTGACAGAAGAAGCATTGTATAATAAAAACAGTTGAAGGAGTGGGCTGTTGGTAAAAGAGACCTTCAAATACCCACAGAGTAACACGCTATAAAGAGGTAGCACGGCGTTCCATTATTTTCCTGTGGACTTAGCATGCTAGCATTAGCATGATAGGGTTAGCCTTACAGCTGAAGGGAAAACTGATTAAAAACTTAAGTTAGCGAACTCACATCACAGCAGGACTCACACAGGACAGGTTGGATATTATATATTAATTGGCGCATTACCGCCACCAACTGGTATGGAGTGTGAATTGAATGATTAGTACTTATATCATTTACATAAATAAATAATGTAACAAAATAAAGTCATATCCTTTTTTTGAACCAACTGCCTTCTTTCTTCCTGATTTTGCCCACAGTAGTCACAACAGCCCGAGTTATGTTTGCCTATTTTAAATTATGTGCTATTAAGTCCAGCACAATGTCCAAATCTAAATCAATTTAATGTGCGATTAACCCCTGAAAATCCCACTTTTCATGCAGTGAGTCCAAATACCAACAGGAAAACAACAGAACACGCCACATGACTGCTCTTCTTTATTAATCCTATCAACACCACATGTTTCAGAGCATTACAGAATATTGGAAACATCTAGATAACAGTTCATGTATGTTTCAAGTAGTCTTCTGCAAAAAACTCATCAAAATACAGTGAAATTAAGCTTTTGTGTACTCGATTGTACTTTCCCTTGTAAATTACTTTCTCTTGCTAAATTGAATGCTAATGGAAGACATGAGCTGAGTTGACACTAGAACTTTTTTTGCGAGGGTGGTGAGGGAGTTTGAAGTAGCGATCAGACAGAGCGTGTTTTTGCAGTGAGAGGTGTCTTTTTTCAGATGTTTTCTATTGGCAGTAAGTGATTTGCGAGCTGCTAATGAGCCCTGGGCGCCCTTAGAATCAGAATCAGAATCAGTTTTATTCGCTAGGTATGTGTACACATACAAGGAATTTTACTTTGGATTGTACAATGCTCACGATGTAAATACTCATACAATAATAATACAATAACACAATAATAAAGTCATACACAGGCTACACTAGTGTGCACTAGTGTACAAGTACCACTTAGTGGTACTTGAGATTTCGGTAAGTTGTTTTCATTTATTTAAACTTTAGTTCTAGTTAACTGGTAGCATACAGTTCATGGTCGGTGTTAAGCTAACATTTAGCTAGTTACAAAGTAAAGTCTCACATCACCTGTCAGATTTTTAGGCTGTTACATAAGCTGTAGCCTGGGCCTAAACCCAAAACATAGCACTGACGACTGATGACCTAATTAGGATGAGGAGTGATCTGATCCAAATTCCCAAAATTTTATGTAACAATTCCTTGAAAAAGGAAAAAAGAAATAGATCTCCTTGCTTATTCATAACAACGATAAAATAATTTTAGGCTACAATTGGTATTGGTATCAAGGGTACTGGTTTTGGTATTGGTATCGCAAAATTGTAAACAATACCAACCCTAGCTGTACTGCTAAGGCTACCTTTGTGATTGTGCTTGCACTGCCTTAGTTTCCTTTAGCAAGACACATTTGTTACTCGCTTCCCATTTTGGGAGTTGTTTTCTGTGTCATTGTTCTTTAAGAGATACCTTTTTTTAGTTATTATAAATAAACAATTTTTTTTCTTTTTGAACATAAACCTGTTTCCTCATTTCCTTGTACCCTGAAAACATTATTAATAGTTACTTAGCTTCCCCTGGACTTTTATCTGAGGTTCGTAACAAGAACAGAAAAGACATATGTCATATTACAGAAGGGTTTTAAAATAAAATGCAATTTCTAGTTCCCTTCTGCTACAAAGCAGAGAATATAAAAATTATTGAATGGTAAACTTTATACACTATGTTGCCAAAAGTTTTAGGACACCCCTCTGAATCATTAAATTCAGGTGTTCCAATTACTTTCATGGTCATGTGTATAAAATCAAGCACCTAGGCATATAGACTGCTTCACAAACATTTGTGAAAGAATGGGTTGCTCTCAGGAGCCCAGTGAATTCAAGCGTGGTAGTTTTCCACTTGTCCAAGAAGTCCATTCGTGGATTTACTCATTACTAAATAAATGGTCAACGGTTAGTGGCAGTTGACAGTGCGCAGATATCGCCAGCTTTCTGCAGAGTCAATAGCTACAGACCTCCAAACGTTGGGTGAGAGAGCTTCATGGAATAGGTTTCCATGGCTGAGCAGCTGCATCCAAGCCTTACATGATCACCAAGTGCAATGCAAGGCGTCAGATGCAGTGGTGTAAATCCTGGCTGGAAACATCACAAACTGGCATGGGATGTGCACAGCCCAGGACCGGAGGGCTCTGCAGCAGGTGATTCAATCTGCTCAGAAGATCATTGGTACCCATCTCCCGAGCATCAGGGATATCTGTGAGGTGCCTACGCAGAGCCCAAAGGATACTAAAGGACAGTACCCACCCAGCCACAGCCTGTTCACCCTGCTGCCTTCTGGGAAGAGATATAGAAGTTTCTGCTGCCACACCACCAGACTGCAGAGCAGCTTTTCCCAAGCAGACTTTTAAACTCTAATTCATCCATAGCACTGCTCCAGAGATTATAGTTTATTTCGGGTTAATAATAATTGTTTCTGTATTAATGTAAATTGTCTGCTATGTAGCAGAAGTGACAAAAATCAGTTTCACTGTATAACTTGTTATATTGTGACAGTACCTACCTACCTATATAAAGCACGCCACCACTGGACACTAGAGCAGTGGGGATGTGTTCTCTGGAGTGACGAATCATGCTTCTCTGTCAGGCAGTCCGATGGATAAGTCTGGTTTTGGCCATTGCCAGGAGAATGGTACCTGTTTGGTGGTGTGAGGGATTTTGGTCTGGGGTTGTTTTTCAGGGGTTGGGCTTGGCCCCTTAGTTCCAGTAAAAAGAACTGTTAAAGACATGGTATTATGCTCATTTTCAGGTTCAAAATCTTAATTAGGGGTTGTACCAGAACAGGTTTACATGGTTTAATTTTCAAAAACCACCATATTTTTCTCATACTGCACATTGCTGCAGCTCCTCTTTTCACCCTATGTGTTGTACGCTCCGCTCTTTAGCTACAGAGTGATGCATCTTACTTGTACAAAATCTTTGTTGGGAGTTGCACATGCGCAGCTCCCAGGTAAGGACAACTAGCCAATCAGAAGCAGAGAAGGGCGGGTCGTAAGAAACAAGGTAGTGTGTTGAAATTCCATACAAAAACTGTAAAATATAAAACTTACTGTTGCTGGCCTCTGTCTGGTGCACGCAATGATGATGCAGTGAATAGTGAATATTCTCTCTGATCAATCAGCAATCTGTCATTACATTTTAGTATCCCTCAGCTCGCTTGGAACCTGGACAGAGGTGAGGTGATACGAAAAAAAGTACCTGGAAGCAGGTACAGGTACATTTCTACAATGGAAAACCAAACAAAGGCGAGTCGAGCCAAAGGGCCTCCGCTCAGACTAGCTTGGTTTGAGGGCGTGTCTGACCCCGCTAACCGCTTGGCAAGCTTTATGACGCGTTTTCATTGTGACGTCACAAGTAAAGGAAGTGAAGGGCTGGACTACAAACGAGCTGTTTTCAAGCGGTTCAGAGCAGAGCTTTCTGTGGGAGATGGGAACTCCTTTTGGGCTGGACTTTGGGCTTTTTGTCACGATCGGTGGTGTGGAGCAGGGTGGAGCAGGTTGGAGGACCCAAAAGCAGGACACAGAGCGGAGCAGGTATGGTTCAGTGGTTTAATAAACAAACAAAAGGCGAGCACACTTACAAACTGAGTGGCTGCTGACAGAATCCCAAAACAAAGGCTGTCCAACAGAAATCCAAAACTGAGCAGGGTAACAACGAGACACGGCGAGTAAGGCTGAAGACACGAGAACAAACTGCAACACTGGGTGACAACATACAAGGCTGAAGACACGAGAACAAACTGCAACACTGGGTGACAACATACAAGGCTGAAGACACGAGAACAAACTGCAACACTGGGTGACAACATACAATGACCCGACCAAGACAAGACAGAAACACCAGGTATATATACACACAGGGACTAACGAGCAGGGCGGGAGCAACACAGGTGAAAGACATGAGGCTAATGAGACACAGGCAGGGAGAGAGAGAGCGCGAGTGTAGGGGAAAACAGAGACAGAAATGCAGAGTGTGACAGTACCCCTCCCTCAAAAGGACGGCCCCTGACGTCCTAAAATGAAACATCACAAACAAAAAAAAAACACAAACAGGTCAAGCCGGCCCAGGGTGGGCGGAGGGAGGCCAGGTGGAGGGCCAGAAAAACAAAACCAAGAGTCTCAAAGGGCCAACTACCGGCAGGGCAAGGCAGTTCAGGAGGCCGTCCAAGGCGGCCAGAGGGGAACAAAAGTTCAGGGGGTCGTCCTGGAGGATAACCCAACGGACCAGGTGGGCAACAGAGTTCAGGGGGTCGTCCCGGAGGGTGACCCGTGAGGCCGGGCAAATCAGGGGGAGAACAGAGTTCGGGAGGCCGTCCGGAGGACGACCCAACAGGCTGGGCAGAACAGGGGGGCCACAGAATTCGGGAGGTCGTCTGGGAGGACGACCCAACTGGGCGGGAGGACCAGAGGGACCACAGAGTTCAGGTGGCCGTCCCGGAGTACGGCCCTGGAGGCTGGACTGTTCAGGGGGACGACAGGAAGGCCAACAAAGAGGCTGGAAACCCACTGGAGGCTGACGGGAAGGCCTCTCCGGAGGTCGGCACCCAAAGCTCTGGTGCTCTGGAGCTGCAGCAGGGCTGAGGTCCACGGACTGAGCAGCTGGGCTGAGGACCACGGGCGAGACAGCTGGGCTGAGGACCATGGGCCGGACACGAGGAGCTGGAGTCGGTCTGAACACCGACTGAGCAGCTGGGCTGGGGACCATGGACCGGACACGAGGAGCTGGAGTCGGTCTGAACACCGACTGAGCAGCTGGGCTGGGGACCATGGACCGGACACGAGGAGCTGGAGTCGGTCTGACCACCGACTGAGCAGCTGGGCTGGGGACCATGGAACGGACACGAGGAGCTGGAGTCGGTCTGAACACCAACTGGATAGCTGAGCTGAGGTCCACGGACTGAGCAGCTGGGCTGAGGACCATGGTCCGGACACGAGGTGCTGGAGTCGGTCTGAACACCGACTGGACAGCTGGGCTGGGGACCATGGACCGGACACGAGGTGCTGGAGTCGGTCTGAACACCGACGAGGGAACAGGAATCGGCTGGGCCACCGACGAAGCAGGTGCCGGTCGGACCACCGACGAGGGAACAGGAGTCGGCTGGGCCACCGGCGAAGCAGGTGCCGGTCGGACCACCGACGAGGGAACTGGAGTCGGCTGGGCCACCGGCGAAGCAGGTGCCGGTCGGACCACCGACGAGGGAACTGGAGTCGGCTGGGCCACCAACGAAGCTGGTGCCGGTCGGACCACCGACGAAGCACAAGGAACGGGAGTCGGCTGGGCCACCAACGAAGCTGGTGCTGGTCGGACCACCGACGAAGCACGAGGAACAGGAGTCGGCTGGGCCACCGGCGAAGCAGGTGCCGGTCGGACCACCGACGGAGCACAAGGAACGGGAGTCGGCTGGGCCACCAACGAAGCTGGTGCTGGTCGGACCACCGACGAAGCACGAGGAACAGGAGTCGGCTGGGCCACCAACGAAGCTGGCGTTGGTCGGACCACCGACGAAGGAACAGGAGTCAGCTGGTGATCAGGCTGGCTGCTAGCAGCGCTAGCAGGCCGGGGATCAGGCAGGTGGGCAGGCACAAAGCTAGTAGCACTAGCTGGCCTGGGATCACGCTGGTTGCAGACCGGTCGCTGCTGGTGACCTGGTCGCCTCCGATGACCACCACGGGAACCCGAAAAGATGGCCAGGCGACTTCCCTCGAAGGAGGACTCCGGGGGAGCCTAGCCTCCAGGCTATCAGGCCATAGGCTAGCTGGTCGACTCCGAGCTGGGTGGCTGACTGGTTGGGAACTAGCAATCCTAGGGCTCTCTGGTTCTAACGAAGCTGGTGTTGGTTGGTCCACCGACGGGGATGATGCAGGTGCCAGTCTCTTGGCCGCTCGTCGTCGTGGCCTATGTCGTCCTCCAGCTGGCCTCACTGGAGGTGGATCCGACGCAGAGTTCGACGAGGTGCGAGCCTCCAGGCTAGTAGGCCCAGAACCGGAGCTGTGTAGGTCTGCTAGCAGCCCGCTAGCAGACCGGTCTCCCTCCGACCAGTGGTTGGTTGGCTGGGGACACTCCGTCTGTTCACTCTCTGGCTCCAAAGGTAAGTCCAACAGAAAGGCAGCCAGAGAGCTGGAAGTCCAAGAATCCCCAACCAACCTGGAAGTTTGAGCCAACTTGGAGGGGGATGGAGCAGGCAGATGACTAGCCCCTGCAGTGGTAGCAGGCCAGGAAACAGGCAGGGAGCTAGCCGCTGGAGCGCTAGCAGGCTGGGAAAAAGGCAGGCTTGGAGAGTGGCTGTACAGGCTGATGGTGCCAAGCCTGACTGATCGGGACGCAGGCTGGGGAACATATAGCCTGGAGCTAGCAGCGCTAGCGGAACAGGGATCAGGCTGGCGGCTAGCAGCGCTAGCGGGCCAGGGATCAGGCTGGCGACTGGCAGCGCTAGCCAGGAAGGACGGGTGGATGCTTCCCTGCATGCAGCCGGCAGGCCGGGGCTCGGGGCTAGCAGGCTTAGCAGTCACACACTGGGGGGTTATGGAACACAACTTGGAAACAGTCTCAAAAACAAATGTCTTTTTCCACCTGGAGGATGCCACAAGCAGAGCCATTTCTGGGTCGGTCCTCCACATTACAGACAGCAGATCAAAAAACTGGGATTCCTCCTCCACTAGCTCCTGTTTTGGCACTCCTAATGCCTCCCAGGTGCTAGGCAGTCTCACGATGTCCGCTGGGTCCATCTTTGGTCGGGTCATTCTGTCACGATCGGTGGTGTGGAGCAGGGTGGAGCAGGTTGGAGGACCCAAAAGCAGGACACAGAGCGGAGCAGGTATGGTTCAGTGGTTTAATAAACAAACAAAAGGCGAGCACACTTACAAACTGAGTGGCTGCTGACAGAATCCCAAAACAAAGGCTGTCCAACAGAAATCCAAAAGGGTGAAAACCAGAATCCAAAACTGAGCAGGGTAACAACGAGACACGGCGAGTAAGGCTGAAGACACGAGAACAAACTGCAACACTGGGTGACAACATACAAGGCTGAAGACACGAGAACAAACTGCAACACTGGGTGACAACATACAATGACCCGACAAAGACAAGACAGAAACACCAGGTATATATACACACACAGGGACTAACGAGCAGGGCGGGAGCAACACAGGTGAAAGACATGAGGCTAATGAGACACAGGCAGGGAGAGAGAGAGCGCGAGTGTAGGGGAAAACAGAGACAGAAATGCAGAGTGTGACACTTTTTCACTTTGCAAACCTGTTACATGCACAAAAAAGATATACACCTCAATAAAGGAGAGGGGGAAAGCCAAAAAGTATAATACCACTTCTTTAATGCTTTAGCATACCAAGACATTTTGGACAATTTCATTCTCCAAACTTTGGGGATGGCCCCTTCTTTTTCCCACATGACTACGCACCAGTGCACAAAGCAAGGTCCATAAAGACATGGATTGCGAGCGTTTGGTGTGGAGAATTTGACTGGCTGCACAGAGTCGTGACCTCAACCCGATAGAACACCTCTGGGATAAATTAGAGCCCACAAATGCGCTTCTAGAAGAATGGTCAAAAATTCCGAAGAACCCACTCCTAAACCTTGTGGACAGCCTTCCCAGAAGTGCTGAAACTCTTAAAGCTATATATAGGGTCGGCCAACTCCATATTAAACCCTACAGATTAACAATGGGATGACATTAACCTTCATGTGCATGTAAAGGCAGGTGACCCAAAACTTTTGTTGCATGGTGCAGGGCTGAGGATGAATTTGAATTTGAGTCTCATGACTTGTGGGAAGAAGCTGCTTTGCAGTCTTGTGGTACAACAGCAGATACTTCTGTATCTCTTGCCAGAGAGCAGCAGGGTTAACGGGCTGTGGCTGGGTGGGTATTGGGTTCACGGTGACATTTCCAGAAGCAGCAGCGGGTGGAAACAGTCCAGTCGACTAATTTTGGGAAATTAGATCTTCTTCCCTATTAAGCACGGGGTTTAGGCTATCTTCTTCTGCAGGTAATGATTCCTTGTTAAAACAACAACGAATCTCAGGATCCAAAAAGGTGAGGGTGTGTTTTCAAACACTGAAAAAAGAGAAAAGAAAAATAAGAGCAGAACAGAGCAGCGCTCGACCGGTGAGTTTTGTATCTGTATTCAGAAACAAAAGATTAGCGCTGAGAAGGTTCCGTCTCCTGTAACTGCTCACACAGTTGTGGAAAAAAACAATGTGCCAACTAGTGATGTGCGGATCGATACTTAAGTATCGATATGTGTGATACCAACGTTTCCTGCTTTAGGATCGATACTCGTATAAAAGGTCGATATCTAAACTAATTTGGAGTGACAATATAAGATACTCATTACACTGGGCAAAGATTGTTTGAAATGGATTCACATCCGAAACTTGTTCACATTGCGCACAAAATAACCCCGATAATTATATTCACGCCACCTGGAACTGCACATCAATTCAACAATTTTGGAAAGACATCACTACACTTTTGTTGGGTTGTCAAATCCCACTATCACCTTCCCTCTGCTTACTAAGAGACATATCAACAATCAATCTGGAAAACAAGGAAAACAATAGATTACTCCTTGTGGCTACAACTATCGCCAAGAAAACCATTCTCATGAACTGGAAATCAAGGAACGCCATACAAACAACACATTGGAAAAACTTACTGATAGAGTATGTATCTATGGAAAATGTATCTGACCCCATCTCCAACATCCCAACAGACCCACACTCTACCTGGACATCACTCATTAAATTCATTCAATCCTGATTCCATTGTTTTTACCTGATCAACCAAATATAACAGACTTCTACAAGGCTATATCATCAGGGAACAGGAAAGTAGAAGGAAGAAGGGAGGTGTCTTTAAAGTTAAGTTAATGGTTTAAATAAGTTATGTGGTGGGAACCCATCACCCTTTGAGAAGCCCACCTGAGAGACTGTGTCATCAATGGCACTAAACCAGAAGTCAGTGACATGACGTGAAACACAACTGTGTGACCTGGGATTTTGGAAATCTTGAGACTGTTGAAAAACTGACGCTGTTTCACACAGAGGAAAAACACACAGCTACAGACAGGCTGCAAACGGAACAGCTGATGGTGTACGAGGACCAGTACTGAGGAAGAGGAAGAGCCAAGGGTCGTGGTTGTAGAGGCAGAGGAGGAGGACGTGGCATATCTGATGCTTGTTTGAAAAACAAACAATACTGGACACTGGGCCAGAGATCATCCTGAGAATGAAAATGATCAAATGGCTGATTGACTGGAGAGGGGGAGACCGGGCCAGAGAAAGAACGGACTGGTTTGGACCCAGGAGCTGAGATGACAGAACAACCTACACATAAATCACGTGAGAGCACCCACAGAGGCACTGAAGCAGGTGCATATAAATGCTCGCCTGAACACACACAACTCAGGGGCGACATAAAACACATATTAGAAGTTAAGAATTTCAAACTGTTCTATAAGATTTATAGTGATAGTGAGAATTGTTGTGAGTTTCTGATACGGCACCACAGTTTGTTAAACTGAGTCAAAGGGAGTTGTTATATGCATATAATAGAAGGATGCCAGGAGCAGCAGTAACCTTTGTCAACCATTCCTTAACACTTTTCAAAACTGCATGCACACAGACTCAGTGTCTCCACAAAAACTCGGCTGCACATCACATGTACATCTTAGTGCTGATACGACCTTAAGGACAGATGGTTCAGAAACATGAAGATAAAAACACACTCAAGCTGAACTGATTGTATTGGAGCAATAAAAGATGTGCGGTTTCAGTTACTGTGAATGATCCACACTCTAAAACTCTGTTTCAGAGACCTAACTCAGTTGCCCATGTCTCTCTGGTCAAAGCTAAACATGACAGGTGGGAGGATTTAGGACCCTGGATGAAAAGCCGGTGGGTGGGAAAAGACATCAGATCCAAATGTTGACTTTCATAGTCAACTACAGGTAATTTGTAAACAATTTTCTGTTGTAGTAAATGCAGTAAGAACTGTTCCAGAAACAGATTTTCTGATGTCAAATTTAATAACAGATGAAAAAACAAGGTCATGACAAACAAATCTTTGTGAAAGACGTCTCTAGATTTAACTCCTTCCTGATGATGGCCATAAAGCTAGCAGATCTAAACTGCATTCTGTGTCTGAATGATATTGTTTTGGGTTATGTGATCTCATCCTAAAGGAAATTTAAGCAGTTCAAACCATTTCAACATGGGAGACAAAGAAATAGGTAAATTAACTTTTTAGGGATGACAGTGCTAACATTAAAGCACCATGGGCAGAAACAGCACATGGGGAAGGCCTGAGATTTTTTGATTGATTTAAAGCTGGCTCTTTAATGTCCTGACTGTAACCAGACTGTAACAAAACTTTCACTTGACCGTTGACGAGAAGGAGGGTTACAGGACTTCAGTGTTGACCACAGGGGACCACTGAGACCTGTAGCCTATTTTTCATCCAAACTGGACTCTGTTGCAGCAGGGCTTGCAAACTGCCCGAGAGCTGTGGCAGCTGCAGAAAAGGCAGCCATGGCATCACGTGACATTTTGGGTTACTCAGACTTGACATTATGCGATGCAGTGTCGATGATTTTGCTCGAACAAAAAACATCTCATCTCTCTACAGCCAGGTGGCTGAGATACAACACTGTGCTCCTTGACATAGCTAACATTACTGTTAAGCAGGGCTGGGCTGGTAATCTGGCATACCGGGCAAATGCCTGTGGGCCGCCGTACCTTTGGGGCTGGTGTAACGTAAATTATGTATTTATATAACTGTTTTTTTTTAAATGGGCCAATGACCTGCCCATAAAGAATGGACAGCAGCCCATTGGGTGATTTTCTATAGTTGACACTGGGCCGGCCCAATCACATCTCTTACTACCCCCACTGACTGTAGCCCTGAATGTAACTCAACAACAACATAAAACATTTTCCATATTAGGCTAATATTATTAGGCAATACTATTGCTACATTTTGTTTGAAGTTTTGTTTGAAGTTCAAATAACGTGACCCCCGCCATTACTGCCTGCCTGCAGAGAGAGAGAGAGAGAGAGAGAGATTTGTCCCGAACAAAATTGTAATCAAAACATTTAAATATAAATGTTGTCGGTCAGTGTCTAGTCAATGTACTTACACAAACGGTTTACTGACTCTCTGCTCCAGGATGCTTAATTCCCTCTGAAGCGGCTGTGAGCTGCACTTTATCAGAGGTGCTGAAGTGAACGTGTTTTCAGTTTCAGTTTTCTACCTCTGGCTGTGAAGCCGGGGACACAATCGCATTCCTGGACAAATCGCTGCCTGACATGTTGGATATTACTCCACCGTCGCGGGGCTGGCTTATTGAACGTGCACACAGAAGCTGCCCAGAACAACGTTAATGGTCAGACCTTGATTACAGTTTATCCAGTCGGGGGACAGAGACCGCATCCCACGTACATCCCAAGAGAAAGGCGAAATTCGGTGGGAAGTGAAACGAGTCATGATTTTACCAGACTTCTCCAGGGGAACTGTGACCAAACCTGATGCCTTCAAGGAGTGCAAAAAGATGCTTCACCAACGCAGGGTGAAGTTTGCTCTACAGTACCCGGTCACGCTCAGAATCGATACAAAAGAGGGTCCCTCTTCACTTCGTGAACCCGAGGTTAGCCATGGATTTCATCAGGAACCAGCTACACTCATCACCCAAAGCTGCTGCCTGACCAGTCATTCCTGTACTACGGATGTTGCTTTGCCTTTTGTTTTGTTTTTCTTCAACGTGTGGAACGGACAACTTTTGTTAAAGGGTTATGTTTGGGTTTTTTTTCTCTCCTTCTCTTCTCCTGCCCACACACCTTCCGCCCACCAGCTGACTATCTGACAACAAGGTAATTCAACTACACGTTTAAAGTGCCGCAGTTTTATAAAGACGCTGATAATGGGCCTGGCTGGTCAGAATTACTTTATTGACAGATCATGGACATGAAGGGGTTTTTCTCAAGGTGTTCAAGGGCTGAGTGGAGGGCAGTGGAGATGGCATCCTCTGTGGATCTGTTGGTCCTGAAAGCAAACTGGTGAGGGTCCAGGCTGGCTGGGATGTTGCTCTTTATGTGCTGAAGAACAGCAACTGCCAACTTTAGAATGTTGGTGTTAAGCTGCTTGCACACTGCTCAAACAAGCTGTGTCTCAATTCAGGGACCGCATCCTTCGATGGCTGCATTTGAAGACTGAATACGTCACAGTCGGTTCGACTAGGCTGTCCCATTTTGAAGGCTCCTTCAAATATGGCCGAGAATTGCAGTCTTATTTTCCTCCGTTTGGAGGATCCAAAGGCTGGGTCATTCGCAGCCCCAGGTAATCCCAAGATTCATTGCGCACTGGTTGATTGTCCCAGCTTAAACAATGGCGTCAACTGTGGCTGTGGAGTTTACCTATAAATGTAAGTATTGGATTTCAACTCACTAGAAATAAAAAATAACAAGAGGCATAAAAGGTGGAATATGTCGTTTAAAGAATAATATTGTGCAATAAGATAACCGTGAGTTGAATGATTCGCTGGCCAGCTAACGTTAACTGAGGTTCTTGATGTGTTAACATTAAATGCAACTGGGCTGGGCAAGTTGAAACCTCAAAAATAAAGCCTTTAACGTCTTCACTTAAAACGGAAGAGATTTAGTGTCAGACCTACATCTTACCGAGATTAAGGCGATATTATACATCACGTGTACTTCCTATTATGTACATAAAAATACCACGTGACATTAGACTAATTTAACGTTAGGTTGTAAACCCTGCTTGTTTTTCAGACAGTTAACGGTTACAAAAATCTAGGGATATAGTATACAGTTAACATAGCTAGGTTATTTTCCTATTTATGCTGCTTTTTGTTTGGTGATGTGAGGCACAAAACTTACTTGAACATGTCGTTTTGTTTTAGGGAGCAAGGAGCAAACTGCCCTCTTTCTTAAATTGAGGGGGGAGAGCGACCACCTCTTCACTGGGGCAAAATTTTCTGCCAACGTGGTTTGGAGGTAATTAATGTATCAATAGCCCTTTTGATATATCTGCATTTGATCATCTTGTCCTTAAAGTTACAGTAAATTAAATAATCCTTAAATAATAATATCTATAATATTTATTAATCAATTAAAATAAAATATTTGTTAAATAAATGATCTTATTTTCTGTGGTCTTTATAACTATTTACAACATATTTACAACATTTATTCTGTTGAGCAGGGAGACCCTGGTGATGCTGCTGGACCTGGAGGCTGCCACAATAAAGACCCTGGTGTCTTCTGTCAGCAGGACATCATCTGGGGTGGTCTCCAGAGTGTGTTGCAGGTGTGGATGCATCTCTCCACTGTCCACTGCATCGTCCATCAGTGGGTTTGCAGGGCTGGTTCAATTGACGGCTGCCATGTCACTAAGATGTTTTAGTAAGAGGCAAGAATAATAAGCTGTGCACACAAAATACTTATTCACAATCTTATTTTGACAAAATAAATCTCTACAAAATATTTCAACAGGCCAAATCTTTTACTTGCCTGTTAAAAATATTGGTGGTCATGGAGCACCTCCTCCAGGGCAGACACCTCTGCAGACAGTGGTCAGGGAGCACCACTGACGGTCTCCAAACCGTTCTCCCCCACAATGTCACCAGCCCCAAGATAGATGTTGGAGAGGATGGCACATGCTGTTATGACCTGAAATGGTTGAAAATATATTTGAATCAGTCTGTTGATTTACTCATTAGTATAATAAAAAAAAAATACTCACATGAGGTACAAAGATGTGGTGCACATCCAGCGCTTGCAGGAAGATGGCCCGGAACCTGGTCTTCATCATCCCAAAAGCACGTTCTATAATGGAGCGTGTCCTGGAGTGATGGCTGTTGAAGCGCTGGGCTCCCACACCTTGTATTGGCCTCTTGTAGGGAGTGATGAGGGGGAGTGGGTGTTGGAGGCACGGGTACCCTCTGTCTGCAAAGATGAAATGCCCTGAAGGAGGGTAGAGTGAACTCCTGTACAGTGGGCTGTAGCGGAGCACTCTGGAGTCGGTGTCAATGAAGCGGCCCTGATGGTCACAGAAAGCCTGCAGGTTGATGGATGAAAAGAATTTCCTCTTCCTGTAGCACTGACCACCAGTTGCTTTAAAAAAGGCTCTGTTTCTTGCCAGCCCTGCAAACCCAAGGGATATCGGTTGTAACTCATCCTGGGTCTTCGGTAGGTGGATGACCTTGTGGCGAATGGCCACCACCTCCTCAGTGACTCTGTGGACGATGCGGTGGACAGTGGATCGAGGCATTGCAAACACAACTCTGGAGACCACCCTGTATGATGCCCCGCTTGCCAGCCAGAAGAGAAACACCAGGGTCTCAATCGTGGCACCCCATCCCTGTCTCCGTTCCTGGTTTAGGAGGCCCAATAGCACTCCCAGGGCCTGTCTGCTCAACTGGAAATCCGGCCGTGTGTCCTACTGGTTAAAAAACCTGTCCAGCACAGGAACACTCAAAGTTATCCTGGGGCTGGTTTAGGGAGACAAGGAGAAGAACAACTGTTATGAAGTGTAGAGAGCTTAGTTAGATAAGGCTTGTATATCTTTCTATTCAACTTGCTTTAGCTGATCAATGACAAAAACAGTGTCAATATTTTAATATTAAAGTAAGGTTAGGTTTTCTTTAAATATGAAATTATGTTGTTGAAGAGAAATGGCAGTAGCAATAAACTACGGTAACTGTGGTTTACATCACTGTTAGCTTTAGGAAGCCCATATTGCCTAAATACATATAAAATATAATGTTTCTTAGCTACTTTCCCCCACTATTTACCTGGCCAGGGTCCTCTCTCAGCCTGAGATACCTCATGCGTCGGTGCCGGTGGTGAAGTATTGAGAGTTAAAATATTAATATTAAAATGTTAGTCTCCATGCCAGTGGAGGTTGCTAGGCGACAGGAGTGGCGCTTCCCCGCGTAAGAGCAGGGCCAGTTGGTGATGCAAATAGACTGTCCTCCGTAGACCAGACTGTCTCATTTAACAACAGTTCGGCCTTTTGCGGCCGTATGCCTTCGTAGGCTGTGAAGGCCATGCCTTTCAAAGGATGCAGTCCCTGAATTGAGACACAGCAACAGTGCCCAACTAACACCAACATTCTTAAAGCCCCCCTCCAGCCAGTTTTAACTGCCGTTTTTGGTGAACGTTCTTTCTCAAACAGAGAATGGGGGTGTGGTTAATATTTGGACGTAATACATTACCATGACAACCAGAAACTGACCGGCTTGAGTGTTCACTAACGATATGCTGTTTTAATATCACTACACTTTACTGTCTGGCAGGATTGGCTATTACTTACGAATGACAGAAACTAATGTGTGCGTATCAGCTGTTATCAATCATACAGTCGATGGTCCTGTCACGCACTGCACACGATAACTCCCACTACGTTTTATGATGCGCTTACTTTACCGCGGGGGTGGGGGGTGGTCTGTTACTCTGTTGAACTGTATGTAAAGACGATGCAGTGGTAAAACGGCCGTCAGTAAAATGCATGTTGCAGACTGTATATAAGACGGTGGCAGGTGAAAGTGCAATGCATTTTCTGTCATCTGTCCTCCACCAACACACGCTCTGTTAGCTAACTTTCTGCAATAATTATGCTAGCTAACTACACCTGGCTAACTACAACTAAGTTAACTTAGCTAACTAAACTAGAAAGACAACCCAACAATCAGACACAGAGAGACTTACTTACTGTAAGTTCTAAGTAAATTACATGATAAATATGTAAATATCATCACAGAGTATGGTCTAGACCTGCTCTTTTATGAAAAGCGCTGTGAGATAACTGTTGTTGGGATTTGGCGCTATATAAATAAAATTTAATTGAATTGAATAAATTGGTTAGCTAGCTCACAACGATGTTTATCGGTTTTATCGAGGCGTGAAGGCTAGACAGTTTTTTAACGAGGCATGACAGTGTGCCTGCTCAAGCTTGGAAAATGACGTATAACTTATGGAATTACTATGGTCATACGTCACCACCCCGTTTTAACAACTTAGCTACTTTTGCAACTTTGAGCACAAGACAGTGTCAGTTGACCAGACAGTGACTGACAAGCCATGGCTATTTTTTCTTCTTATTATATAAGTAATAATAATAATAATATATATATTATTATATAACAACGTGCTTGTTAAATATGGTCAAAGTATTCACGGTCCACCTGGCCTTTAAAGCTGTTAGGTGTGTACAAGAGAGAGAGCAATCAAGACGAGTCAGGAGGAGACTGGTCCACTGTGTTTTCTGAGGTCTAAGGTCAACGCAGCCGTCTACCAGGAAGTTTTAGAGCACTTCATGCTTCCTGCTGCTGACCAACTTTATGGAGATGCAGATTTCATTTTCCAACAGGACTTGGCACCTGCACACAGTGCCAAAGCTACCAGTACCTGGTTTAAGGACCATGGTATCCCTGTTCTTAATTGGCCAGCAAACTGGCCTGACCTTAACCCTATAGAAAATCTATGGGGTATTGTGAAGAGGAAGATGCGATACGCCAGACCCAACAATGCAGAAGAGCTGAAGGCCACTATCAGAGCAACCTGGGCTCTCATAACACCTGAGCAGTGCCACAGACTGATCGACTCCATGCCACGCCGCATTGCTGCAGTAATTCAGGTAAAAGGAGCCCCAGCTAAGTATTGAGTGCTGTACATGCTCATACTTTTCATGTTCAAACTTTTAAGTTGGCCAACATTTCTAAAAATCCTTCTTTTGTATTGGTCTTAAGTAATATTCTAATTTTCGGAGATACTGAATTTGGGATTTTCATTTGTTGTCAGTTTTAATCATCACAATTAAATGAAATAAACATTTGAAATATATCAGTCTGTGTGAAAGAATATAATATCCAAGTTTCACTTTTTGAATGGAATTACTGAAATAAATCAACTTTTTGATGATATTCTAATTATATGACCAGCACCTGTATATTGACTTTTTTAAATCAATTTATTCATATATTAATATTCAATGTTTTGGAAGCTTTATGTTATTTGGAACGTGGCCGTATGGAGAGAAATAATGTTTTGAAGCTAACTCCCAATAAAAGTGAACATATAAACAGTAAATATGGCCAAAATATTGTGTAATAACTGTTGTATCAGTTTCTTTTCATCAAATTTACAGTTACAGTTGTATTCCAGGTGTATTAGAAGATATTTAGGTGCATTATAATCTACCTTATGATGGTTTTTGGTTTATTGCATTAAAATATAGCTTTTTTTTACCAGGTGAGGATGAAAATATCATATTGTTTTCTGTATTGCATCTCCATGTAGTCTGTAATGGTAAAATAAATATGTTAATGTACAATGGATTTATATTCCGTAGCTTCTGACCTTTCAAAGGAGACCAGAATTATGTATCTAGGGCAAATGGTTGAGGAGATGTTACTGATTTATTTTGGGAATGTTATTTTAGGTTTTTTTCCTGGAAATAGGTACATGTTATGATAATTGACTCTACTCATGACTGTTAAAATTACAATTTAACCTTGTCCAGATGTCTAACCTTATCCTAAACTAGAACTGTCAGGACCTATGAGTAGACCGGGGCCATATAATAATAATAATTATAACTAGAACTGCAAGCAGTTGTAAGCGGGGTCCAAACCCCCGGCCGGCGTATGTCTACAGGAGTGTTATTTCATGTACGATTAACAGCGCGACCTAGAGGCTGATTGACAGCAAATTTTACATAGCCCCTCGGGAGGGCGTCCCAGAAAAGGTCCGCGAGTTTGGTGTAGTTCAGACGTTGAAAACCTAAAATATGACATCACATCCTGTTTTTAGCATTTTTCGCAAACATTTGTTAGCTTATAATTGGGACATTTTTTCGTGAATCAAAGTTTCCTCTAAAAACTTTCATCGGCTTGGTCTAGAGATGGTCCGTGCCAAATTTAGTGCCAATTAGAGTTGCCATTTTGGAGGAGTTAATTAAAAAAGGTTTTTCATTTTTCCCACTTTTGCGAAAAAAAAAAAAGTCTAGGCGGAAATGGGTGAGGCAGGAGATTCAGCTCCATCACCTGAACGCGTGGATATAAGGTTTGTGATATGCGCCTTCGTGGGTGGGAGTTCCAAGCCCATATAGCCCATATAGCGCCCCCAAAAGGTAGAAGAGTGCGGATTTTTGCAAAAAAGATTTGTACAAAATGTCTGTGATACATATATCATATCCAGAAGTCCTCTTGGAGCAATGCCCAGCAGGAAGACATTTTGGATTTAATTGTCATTATTAGTAATTGACACACACCGTACTAGGGGTCGACAATAATCGTTCTGGCCGATTATTTTTCCAATAACCTGCATCGGTCATTTTAAAAACAGATACCCGATATAATTAATTAATTTAAAAATGCACTCCTTTGGCTCTGATGCAACCGCCTCTCTCTGTCTGTACTCACCACTCTGTGTGCTGAAACAAAGTCCCGCCCACAGTTCTAGCTGATTGGTTACAAGTCACGAGTAATAGTCTAGTATCAACACTGACTATTGTGCGGCAGTGATGGGAAAAATCACTCTTTTGACAGACTCGAGTCACCAAATCTCATTCATTAAAATGAACTCATCTTTTTTTGTGTCATTTCGTTCATTTTAACTAGGCTGGTTATTGCGGCACTGCAACCCTCTAACTGAGTGAGTGATTTTAAAAAAAGGTTTTCATACCGCTTATCTGTCTTTACATTCTGAGGAATGTTGAAACGTTTTAACTTAAAAAAAGAGAAAGCCGTGTGGATCGCTGGTGTGTGTGTCTGGGCCTGGAAATTCACAATCACAACCTGTAAGTATGCTTTATTGGTTGTGAGTTATATTTAAAATAAACACGGCAATGTAACTTCACAGAAAAAGTCCAAACTTGATCCAGATGTTTTAGCCAACTATAGACCTATATCTAACCTTCCATTTCCAAGATCCTGGAGAAAGCAGTTGCTAAACAGCTGTGTGACTTTCTACAGAGCAATAGTTTATTTGAGGATTTTCAGTCAGGATTTAGAGCTCATCATAGCACAGAGACAGCACTGGCGAAAATTACTAACAACCTCCTAATTGCATCAGACAAAGGACTTGTCTCTGTACTGGTTTTATTAGATCTTAGTGCTGCATTTGATACCATTGACCATCAGATCCTATTGCAGATACTGGAACATTTCATTGGCATTAAAGGAACCGCTCTAAGCTGGTTTAACTCCTATTTATCAGATCGATTTCAGTTTGTACATGTTAACGATGAGTCCTCCATGCACACCAAAGTTAGTCATGGAGTTCCTCAAGGATCTGTCCTCGGACCAATCCTCTTCACTTTATATATGCTTCCTTTAGGCAATATTATCAGGAAACACTCCATAAACTTTCATTGTTGTGCAGATGATACTCAGTTATATCTATCGATCAAGCCAGATGAAACTCATCAGTTAGCTAAACTTCAAATGTGCCTTCAGGATGTTAAAACCTGGATGACCTGTAATTTTCTAATGTTAAACTCAGATAAAACTGAAGTTACTGTTCTGGGGCCTAAGCACCTCTGTGACACATTATCTAAAGATATAGTTTCTCTTGATGGCATCGCCCTGGCCTCCAGCACCACTGTGAGGAATCTTGGAGTTATCTTTGTCGTTTAAGTCTCACATTAAGGAAATTTCAAGGACCGCCTTTTTTCACCTACGTAATATTGTGAAAATCAGAAATATCCTGTCTAAAAATGATGCAGAAAAACTAGTCCATGCATTTGTTACTTCTAGGCTGGATTACTGCAATTCATTTTTAGACAGGATGTTCCTGATTTTCGCAATATTACATAGTTGAAAAAAGGCGGTCCTTGAAATTTAATTTCTGAAGTAGCCAATAGAACGAGCAAGGCATCATGCTGCAGTCCCTCTCCTGGTCTCTCAGCAGAGCATACACGCATACAGGGAGCAGAGCTAGCGGAGTACATCAGTGTAGATTACACAAGTTGACCATAACTACGCCCCAAAAACAGCTAGTTATAAACAAGCTAAATCTCTGGACTGTACCTAAAAATTTAGCAACTCCTTGTAAACTATATATTATAGCAACATTACCTTCACTGTCTGTACCTCTGTGTGTATATTGTGTAGGCTGCCTCCCTCCCCTCTCTCTATCCTTACATCCCTCTCTCTTTCTCTCTCTCTTTTTCTCTCTCTCTCTCTCTTTTTCTCTCTCTCTTTTTCTCTCTTTTTCTCTCTCTCTCTCTCTCACCCCAACCGGTCGAGGCAGATGGCCGCCCACCCTGAGCCATGGTTCTGCTCGAGGTTTCTGCCTCTTAAAAGGAAGTTTTTCCTTGCCTCTGTCGCCTAGTGCTTGCTCTTGGTGGGAACTGTTGGGCTTCTGTAAATAGCATCACAGAGTACGGTCTAGACCTGCTCTTTTATGAAAAGCGTTGTGTGATAACTGTTGTTGTGATTTGGCGCTATATAAATAAAATTGAATTGAATTGAATTAAACTCAGCTGCTTGTTGAGAAAAAACAGCTCCTCTCTACCAGCAGCAGCAGAGGGGGGATGAGAAGGAACGACTGACTGACTGATGTCTTCTTTCTAAACTTGACTCAGTATTTTGATGTCAGGAATATAGTGTATTTTACATGGTCCATATTTTTCCAGTGAGATACAAATTTAATATTTTTTACTTTGCTGCTGTAAACTTTACTTTTGTTGCTGCTCTGAAAACAGTCTCTAATTCATTTAATTTACTATTTATGAAGATTAAACATGAAAATTAACTTTAATTGTGTTTAGCCTCAGATGAAGATCTCTCAGATCTTCATCTTCAATTTCTCTTGTGGTACCTCGGATTCGACTAAATACCATGGGTGCCAGATCTTTTAGTTATGCTGCCCCCCGCCCATGGAACTCTCTTCCCCTTGATGTTCGCAATAGCGACTGCTTGTTGACTTTTAAAACGCGTCTTGAGACACATCTTTTAGACAAGCTTTTTTATAACATGTTGTACTGAGTTTTTAATGCATTTTATCTGTATGCGGCTTGTTTGTTGTGTGTATTGTTTTATGTAGTGATCTGTATATTGTTTGTGAGGTAACCTTGGGTGAAAGGCGCCATTAAATAAAATGCATTATTATTATTATTATTATGATTCCCTCTTCAGGAGAAGACAAATCCTTTCATGTAGCCGATCTTGTTACAGACTGACTCTGCTCTGTGGGTGATAACAGATTTGTACATAAAGAGAAATTCAACAAAAAATTTACAGTAACAGTATCATAATTTATCAGCTTGCACTTTTCAACCACAACTTCAGCTCTGACTTGAAAATGAGAGAAACAGAATTTCACTTTATTCATGCGTAGTTTCATTGATACAGGGTTGCACATGTACAGTAGAAGAGGTATAAAATAACAGGCGCGAAACCAATGTCACTACCATAAAATCCAGTGGTGGATGTGATACTGGAAAGACTAAAATACCACAAAAATGAAGGCATCTCCAACTCCATCAGCCATAATTATCAGCTACAACTACACTTAGTGAATATCATTGGTTATATTTACACAAAAATAATTTTAAAAACATATTCAACGTAGTGTGAACCACACTTCAACCCATATTACATTTAAGGAACATCAGATCTAGGACACAAAGACAAAACAAAAAACACACCTTATTTTGCTTTTCATGTGACAATCTACCCAGAAAGAAAAAAGATCAACGTCACCTTCACATTGAGAGATGAAAAGGCACTCACTGTGTTTTTACATGAAATGCTGACAGCAGAGCAGTCCAGAACCTGTTTGTCCCAGTTTAAGGTGTGACTCCAAAAATCCAGTTGTCAAGACACCATTTGCAGGACATCAGCTGAATCCAGCCAACCACAAACACAACAAAATACTGACAGCTCTACATCAACTGGTCTGCATACACTGTGGAGATGGCAGTATCAAGGTTCACTGTATTTACTAACCTCAACAAACAAAATGAAAGACTACTGTACATAAAACCCGACTTTGGCAGAGAAAGGCATTTGTGATGTTATTTACAGTTCAATGTCTGTTGTGGTTTTAAGGTAAGCATCCTAGATAAGTAGGAAGATTTCTGACCTCCATCCTAGATGACACTCAACAGGCTGAGCATCCAGTTGAGCAAATCAATTCACAAGTCACAACAATTAACTAACAAAAAAAAACCAAAACACAACAGCTCAAAAAGGTGTTGGAACTTAATCTATAATTTATCATTTGTGTGTATTCCTTTATGTTTATGACAGTTAATGTTTGTTATCTCTCAAACTGCATTTCCTTGATGGCCTGTCCAGAGTAATAACTGACATACACACTGTGTATGCTACTACTTCCTGCTTGATTATGATTTATGGTTGGGACACAGACACCAAAGGCTCTGAAAGGATAATGAGTGATATGTTTTTTGCTGTAACGGTAAGGAGGCTTGAGTCAACCCTGAAAGGCAATTCTTCTGGCAGTATTCTTACAGTTTAGTTGTTAGCATTCATGACAACCAGACTTACCACCAAATCCAGGTGATTTAAACAGAATTATCACTATCAGAGGATTCAGGGGGTTTATGACAATTTCAATTTGAATTGAAAGTCATTCCATCGACCAATACTGTACAAGCTGTCTTAGCAGTGTTGATTTATGAAGAGGCATTGAATGAAAAAATGAGGTAGCTATTGTAGAAATTCTGTTTCATACAGCTCTTCTCATAAAAAAATAGGTGTGTGTCTGTGAAGATTCTCAGTCATCCAGGTCAAGGTAGAAGCACTAAGTTAAAGGCAACTCGACAGCAAACCTGGGGCCTAGCAGTAGTCTATTCTAGGATAGGAACTTAGGGTAATATAATTAAGATGTGATGTGTGTGTGTATTTGACAGGGCACATTATACTTGTGTACAGTATAGCACAGAGAGTGGTTGGCTGTTGTACTCCTCTCATTTGAGCCCCATCGCAGATTGATCCATATTTTACCAATCCACTCACTTGACTGATGCTGGTGGTTGACTGGATGGAAAAGAGCTTATATTGGGGGCTATTGTGCAGTCAGAAGAGCAATCTCTGCACTGTGTTTTTTTTTAGCTGTTGTCTCAACAGGACCGTGTTTCCAGGATACAGAGCTCTTTCTCAATTCACTGGAGAATATAAGAAGCTCACCAGCAACTCTTAAGCATTAGCTATAAAGACATTTCTTACTAAATGACATTGGAGCAAACCTGACATACAGCAACCTGACATTGCTACTGTGGGTAGCAGAACTGTAGTCATAATAAAGTGTATTTTTGTTTAACATGTCTGAAGTCTTAATACACATTTTATTGCTATTTTGTTTTTTTTTGGCCAGTGAAACATTTCCCATCAAAGACGTCCGATAGCGATAACTTTTGAGGGATTTTCAGTCAATCGTTTTCATGGCACTCTGGTTTCTTTCCTTTTGTTGACTTTTTTAGACTTTTTTCTTGATTCCTTGATTTTCCCGGCACATTACATCAGAAGTCAGCTCTCACTTAACAAAAATTAAAAAAAAAGGAATCAAAGAAATATACTCAAGTTTGGAATCATTGAAAATGTAGATAGAAACCACAACCATGTACTGATAACGTCTCTTAAACCTTTGGTAAACTGAACCCAGCCCTGTTTTTATTATACTCATCGGATGTCCATTTTTATTACACACTTCACAAAAACACTTCCTTTCTTTGTCTTCTCACCTCTGGAAAATTGATTAATAACTAACTTGTACATGCTGCCTGGCTGGGGGGAGTCGCTTTCAAGGGAGGTCTGAAGGAAGGGGGTGGGATTTTTTCGGTTGCACGCTTTCAAACTACACCAGCTTTATATAATGATCAAGGCAAAGAGGAAAAGAATGTACTGTCCAAATGCGGCTCATTGCTTACTCCTGTGCCATTATGTGTCCCTGATTTGGATGCTTCAAGAAAGGAATGGAAAATGGTCACAGAGGAGCATTGTAACATCAGTCTGGGAGGACTTGGAGGGAGCTTCTTCAGGAGGTAACGTCCCTATAGGAAGTTGGTGGAGTTTTTTGGTCCATCAATCTGGAACTGGTAGGCACCATCAGAGGAGCTGAGAATGTTGCTGGAGGAGGAAGGCACAGAAGCCACAGGAGAGAATGCAGCTTCAGCCTAGGATGTGAAAATAGAATGGAATTTCTATTAGGTAAGTCACAGTAGAGACAGAAAATTGTGAAGAAGAGAGAGAGGGGGGCCATGCTACAAAAACGTCCCTCAATGGAATTGAACCAGGGACATCATATGGTATGCGTTTTAAGAACAAGACCGTTTCTAGGGCCTTATGAATCATGGACTTTAAAGCCAGAAGTCTGAGAATAAAATCATCAATTGTAACTTTATTCTCAGAACTCAAGTGTGACCCTTATTCTCTTCTGTACTATATGCATAATTGCAACCCACTTTTGCGAAAAAAAAAAAAGTCTAGGCGGAAATGGGTGAGGCAGGAGATTCAGCTCCATCACCTGAACGCGTGGATATAAGGTTTGTGATATGCGCCTTCGTGGGTGGGAGTTCCAAGCCCATATAGCCCATATAGCGCCCCCAAAAGGTAGAAGAGTGCGGATTTTTGCAAAAAAGATTTGTACAAAATGTCTGTGATACATATATCATATCCAGAAGTCCTCTTGGAGCAATGCCCAGCAGGAAGACATTTTGGATTTAATTGTCATTATTAGTAATTGACACACACCGTACTAGGGGTCGACAAATAATCGTTCTGGCCGATTATTTTTCCAATAACCTGCATCGGTCATTTTAAAAACAGATACCCGATATAATTAATTAATTTAAAAATGCACTCCTTTGGCTCTGATGCAACCGCCTCTCTCTGTCTGTACTCACCACTCTGTGTGCTGAAACAAAGTCCCGCCCACAGTTCTAGCTGATTGGTTACAAGTCACGAGTAATAGTCTAGTATCAACACTGACTATTGTGCGGCAGTGATGGGAAAAATCACTCTTTTGACAGACTCGAGTCACCAAATCTCATTCATTAAAATGAACTCATCTTTTTTTGTGTCATTTCGTTCATTTTAACTAGGCTGGTTATTGCGGCACTGCAACCCTCTAACTGAGTGAGTGATTTTAAAAAAAGGTTTTCATACCGCTTATCTGTCTTTACATTCTGAGGAATGTTGAAACGTTTTAACTTAAAAAAAGAGAAAGCCGTGTGGATCGCTGGTGTGTGTGTCTGGGCCTGGAAATTCACAATCACAACCTGTAAGTATGCTTTATTGGTTGTGAGTTATATTTAAAATAAACACGGCAATGTAACTTCACAGAAAAAGTCCAAACTTGATCCAGATGTTTTAGCCAACTATAGACCTATATCTAACCTTCCATTTCCAAGATCCTGGAGAAAGCAGTTGCTAAACAGCTGTGTGACTTTCTACAGAGCAATAGTTTATTTGAGGATTTTCAGTCAGGATTTAGAGCTCATCATAGCACAGAGACAGCACTGGCGAAAATTACTAACAACCTCCTAATTGCATCAGACAAAGGACTTGTCTCTGTACTGGTTTTATTAGATCTTAGTGCTGCATTTGATACCATTGACCATCAGATCCTATTGCAGATACTGGAACATTTCATTGGCATTAAAGGAACCGCTCTAAGCTGGTTTAACTCCTATTTATCAGATCGATTTCAGTTTGTACATGTTAACGATGAGTCCTCCATGCACACCAAAGTTAGTCATGGAGTTCCTCAAGGATCTGTCCTCGGACCAATCCTCTTCACTTTATATATGCTTCCTTTAGGCAATATTATCAGGAAACACTCCATAAACTTTCATTGTTGTGCAGATGATACTCAGTTATATCTATCGATCAAGCCAGATGAAACTCATCAGTTAGCTAAACTTCAAATGTGCCTTCAGGATGTTAAAACCTGGATGACCTGTAATTTTCTAATGTTAAACTCAGATAAAACTGAAGTTACTGTTCTGGGGCCTAAGCACCTCTGTGACACATTATCTAAAGATATAGTTTCTCTTGATGGCATCGCCCTGGCCTCCAGCACCACTGTGAGGAATCTTGGAGTTATCTTTGTCGTTTAAGTCTCACATTAAGGAAATTTCAAGGACCGCCTTTTTTCACCTACGTAATATTGTGAAAATCAGAAATATCCTGTCTAAAAATGATGCAGAAAAACTAGTCCATGCATTTGTTACTTCTAGGCTGGATTACTGCAATTCATTTTTAGACAGGATGTTCCTGATTTTCGCAATATTACATAGTTGAAAAAAGGCGGTCCTTGAAATTTAATTTCTGAAGTAGCCAATAGAACGAGCAAGGCATCATGCTGCAGTCCCTCTCCTGGTCTCTCAGCAGAGCATACACGCATACAGGGAGCAGAGCTAGCGGAGTACATCAGTGTAGATTACACAAGTTGACCATAACTACGCCCCAAAAACAGCTAGTTATAAACAAGCTAAATCTCTGGACTGTACCTAAAAATTTAGCAACTCCTTGTAAACTATATATTATAGCAACATTACCTTCACTGTCTGTACCTCTGTGTGTATATTGTGTAGGCTGCCTCCCTCCCCTCTCTCTATCCTTACATCCCTCTCTCTTTCTCTCTCTCTTTTTCTCTCTCTCTCTCTCTTTTTCTCTCTCTCTTTTTCTCTCTTTTTCTCTCTCTCTCTCTCCAACCGGTCGAGGCAGATGGCCGCCCACCCTGAGCCATGGTTCTGCTCGAGGTTTCTGCCTCTTAAAAGGAAGTTTTTCCTTGCCTCTGTCGCCTAGTGCTTGCTCTTGGTGGGAACTGTTGGGCTTCTGTAAATAGCATCACAGAGTACGGTCTAGACCTGCTCTTTTATGAAAAGCGTGTGTGATAACTGTTGTTGTGATTTGGCGCTATATAAATAAAATTGAATTGAATTGAATTAAACTCAGCTGCTTGTTGAGAAAAAACAGCTCCTCTCTACCAGCAGCAGCAGAGGGGGATGAGAAGGAACGACTGACTGACTGATGTCTTCTTTCTAAACTTGACTCAGTATTTTGATGTCAGGAATATAGTGTATTTTACATGGTCCATATTTTTCCAGTGAGATACAATTTAATATTTTTTACTTTGCTGCTGTAAACTTTACTTTTGTTGCTGCTCTGAAAACAGTCTCTAATTCATTTAATTTACTATTTATGAAGATTAAACATGAAAATTAACTTTAATTGTGTTTAGCCTCAGATGAAGATCTCTCAGATCTTCATCTTCAATTTCTCTTGTGGTACCTCGGATTCGACTAAATACCATGGGTGCCAGATCTTTTAGTTATGCTGCCCCCCGCCCATGGAACTCTCTTCCCCTTGATGTTCGCAATAGCGACTGCTTGTTGACTTTTAAAACGCGTCTTGAGACACATCTTCTTAGACAAGCTTTTTTATAACATGTTGTACTGAGTTTTTAATGCATTTTATCTGTATGCGGCTTGTTTGTTGTGTGTATTGTTTTATGTAGTGATCTGTATATTGTTTGTGAGGTAACCTTGGGTGAAAGGCGCCATTAAATAAAATGCATTATTATTATTATTATTATGATTCCCTCTTCAGGAGAAGACAAATCCTTTCATGTAGCCGATCTTGTTACAGACTGACTCTGCTCTGTGGGTGATAACAGATTTGTACATAAAGAGAAATTCAACAAAAAATTTACAGTAACAGTATCATAATTTATCAGCTTGCACTTTTCAACCACAACTTCAGCTCTGACTTGAAAATGAGAGAAACAGAATTTCACTTTATTCATGCGTAGTTTCATTGATACAGGGTTGCACATGTACAGTAGAAGAGGTATAAAATAACAGGCGCGAAACCAATGTCACTACCATAAAATCCAGTGGTGGATGTGATACTGGAAAGACTAAAATACCACAAAAATGAAGGCATCTCCAACTCCATCAGCCATAATTATCAGCTACAACTACACTTAGTGAATATCATTGGTTATATTTACACAAAAATAATTTTAAAAACATATTCAACGTAGTGTGAACCACACTTCAACCCATATTACATTTAAGGAACATCAGATCTAGGACACAAAGACAAAACAAAAACACACCTTATTTTGCTTTTCATGTGACAATCTACCCAGAAAGAAAAAAGATCAACGTCACCTTCACATTGAGAGATGAAAAGGCACTCACTGTGTTTTTACATGAAATGCTGACAGCAGAGCAGTCCAGAACCTGTTTGTCCCAGTTTAAGGTGTGACTCCAAAAATCCAGTTGTCAAGACACCATTTGCAGGACATCAGCTGAATCCAGCCAACCACAAACACAACAAAATACTGACAGCTCTACATCAACTGGTCTGCATACACTGTGGAGATGGCAGTATCAAGGTTCACTGTATTTACTAACCTCAACAAACAAAATGAAAGACTACTGTACATAAAACCCGACTTTGGCAGAGAAAGGCATTTGTGATGTTATTTACAGTTCAATGTCTGTTGTGGTTTTAAGGTAAGCATCCTAGATAAGTAGGAAGATTTCTGACCTCCATCCTAGATGACACTCAACAGGCTGAGCATCCAGTTGAGCAAATCAATTCACAAGTCACAACAATTAACTAACAAAAAAAACCAAAACACAACAGCTCAAAAAGGTGTTGGAACTTAATCTATAATTTATCATTTGTGTGTATTCCTTTATGTTTATGACAGTTAATGTTTGTTATCTCTCAAACTGCATTTCCTTGATGGCCTGTCCAGAGTAATAACTGACATACACACTGTGTATGCTACTACTTCCTGCTTGATTATGATTTATGGTTGGGACACAGACACCAAAGGCTCTGAAAGGATAATGAGTGATATGTTTTTTGCTGTAACGGTAAGGAGGCTTGAGTCAACCCTGAAAGGCAATTCTTCTGGCAGTATTCTTACAGTTTAGTTGTTAGCATTCATGACAACCAGACTTACCACCAAATCCAGGTGATTTAAACAGAATTATCACTATCAGAGGATTCAGGGGGTTTGACAATTTCAATTTGAATTGAAAGTCATTCCATCGACCAATACTGTACAAGCTGTCTTAGCAGTGTTGATTTATGAAGAGGCATTGAATGAAAAAATGAGGTAGCTATTGTAGAAATTCTGTTTCATACAGCTCTTCTCATAAAAAAATAGGTGTGTGTCTGTGAAGATTCTCAGTCATCCAGGTCAAGGTAGAAGCACTAAGTTAAAGGCAACTCGACAGCAAACCTGGGGCCTAGCAGTAGTCTATTCTAGGATAGGAACTTAGGGTAATATAATTAAGATGTGATGTGTGTGTATTTGACAGGGCACATTATACTTGTGTACAGTATAGCACAGAGAGTGGTTGGCTGTTGTACTCCTCTCATTTGAGCCCCATCGCAGATTGATCCATATTTTACCAATCCACTCACTTGACTGATGCTGGTGGTTGACTGGATGGAAAAGAGCTTATATTGGGGGCTATTGTGCAGTCAGAAGAGCAATCTCTGCACTGTGTTTTTTTAGCTGTTGTCTCAACAGGACCGTGTTTCCAGGATACAGAGCTCTTTCTCAATTCACTGGAGAATATAAGAAGCTCACCAGCAACTCTTAAGCATTAGCTATAAAGACATTTCTTACTAAATGACATTGGAGCAAACCTGACATACAGCAACCTGACATTGCTACTGTGGGTAGCAGAACTGTAGTCATAATAAAGTGTATTTTTGTTTAACATGTCTGAAGTCTTAATACACATTTTATTGCTATTTTGTTTTTTTTTGGCCAGTGAAACATTTCCCATCAAAGACGTCCGATAGCGATAACTTTTGAGGGATTTTCAGTCAATCGTTTTCATGGCACTCTGGTTTCTTTCCTTTTGTTGACTTTTTTAGACTTTTTTCTTGATTCCTTGATTTTCCCGGCACATTACATCAGAAGTCAGCTCTCACTTAACAAAAATTAAAAAAAAGGAATCAAAGAAAATACTCAAGTTTGGAATCATTGAAAATGTAGATAGAAACCACAACCATGTACTGATAACGTCTCTTAAACCTTTGGTAAACTGAACCCAGCCCTGTTTTTATTATACTCATCGGATGTCCATTTTTATTACACACTTCACAAAAACACTTCCTTTCTTTGTCTTCTCACCTCTGGAAAATTGATTAATAACTAACTTGTACATGCTGCCTGGCTGGGGGGAGTCGCTTTCAAGGGAGGTCTGAAGGAAGGGGGTGGGATTTTTTCGGTTGCACGCTTTCAAACTACACCAGCTTTATATAATGATCAAGGCAAAGAGGAAAAGAATGTACTGTCCAAATGCGGCTCATTGCTTACTCCTGTGCCATTATGTGTCCCTGATTTGGATGCTTCAAGAAAGGAATGGAAAATGGTCACAGAGGGCATTGTAACATCAGTCTGGGAGGACTTGGAGGGAGCTTCTTCAGGAGGTAATGTCCCTATAGGAAGTTGGTGGAGTTTTTTGGTCCATCAATCTGGAACTGGTAGGCACCATCAGAGGAGCTGAGAATGTTGCTGGAGGAGGAAGGCACAGAAGCCACAGGAGAGAATGCAGCTTCAGCCTAGGATGTGAAAATAGAATGGAATTTCTATTAGGTAAGTCACAGTAGAGACAGAAAATTGTGAAGAAGAGAGAGAGGGGGGCCATGCTACAAAAACGTCCCTCAATGGAATTGAACCAGGGACATCATATGGTATGCGTTTTAAGAACAAGACCGTTTCTAGGGCCTTATGAATCATGGACTTTAAAGCCAGAAGTCTGAGAATAAAATCATCAATTGTAACTTTATTCTCAGAACTCAAGTGTGACCCTTATTCTCTTCTGTACTATATGCATAATTGCTTGATACATCAAATATATTGATAATGATTCACTTTGTAATATTACTAATTGAATTGCTGAAATTGTCCTTATCCAACAGAGGATTACCCACTCTTTCTGATGACAAAATGGACTTAAATTGTAAAACACAGAATTCAGGACAGAGGTCACCCAAAAGAAAAAAAAGATTATTTCGAAAATCACGATTAACAAGTCTAATATGATATGGACTTAGCTCAGAAAGAGTAGCAGAAAAGATAACAAAAGGGAAGATTAAGGAGATTGGAGAGATTAATTTCATTGTCAGACTTGTAGTCCTCAGCCCCAACTGACACTGACTTAAGTGACATCACTTGAGGACATTTTTCACACAGCTCCCTTTGAAGACACAAAACACCTGTAAACACACACTGATGTGGAAAATTGGTGGAGTTCACCTAGGATATGTTAAGTCTTAAAAAATAGGTGCTTATAAATAGGTTTAAACACATTTTTCTTACTATAAAAGATCCATCCAAAAACTCGTTCAATATATTTACTTTACAATCACATTAGGAATGCAGGGCTCAACAACAACAAGTTCTAAAATGACCAGTGGGGAATCTCAGCAATTTAACCTCTGTGGGTTTGTTTGCTAAGATCATTTATACCACTGGTTTGTTGCTCCTGGCTTTTGTAACGTCGTTATGGTCGTTAGAGCCACCTGAGGCCAAGCCTGAACGACCATTGTTGGCATTTTCACCTGAGGCCAAGAGGTAATGCTCCTCCCCAGGTTAAAATTGAACCAGTCTGGTTTGTCTGTTTATAAAGCATAATGTATAAATTATCACCCAATTCCGTGTTACACTTTCTTAGCCAATCTCTTTCCAAATCATTAACACTAGTTTTACACTTTTTTTGGAATTCAGGGTCAAAAAATATCATTTATATGAAATTATGCCTGGGCATGCCATAAACTGGCAGTGGCTTCTTTACTGGATTAGTACCATTAGCGAGCATCAACAGACCCAAGTATGCCTGCTGAGGTATGGGATCCATCTTTGCCATACACATAATTCCTGTTCTTTGTCATATCGATAGTTACGTATTGTAAATCCAGATTCTATGGGTATAGGCGCAGCCCTCTTAGGCCATCGCTATTGTGTTTACCCTTACGCCTACATGCGTGGCATGCTTGTCTACGCCCACCGACAGCATGGGCCTCTCCCACGTCTGCACCTTGTATATACACACACACACACACACACACACACACACACACACAACGGTGAGACCTGGCCATCAGCTCCCATAATGCCTTTTCTTCAGCACTGAGAACCAAGGTCCAGTGAGGCCCACTGCTTAGAGGGCTGTGCCTATACTCGCCCTCTAAGGCCATTGCTATTGGGTTTAGAGGCGAAGCAGGATGAGTCAACGCCTCACTGGGCCCATACGGTACCACCAAGCACAGACCCACCTGCCCAGAGCCAACATAATATGCTATCAATACTACTTTGTGTTTCTGTTATATTTCAAAAAATAAAAATAAATTTATTTTTGTAAGATTTGCAATAATAATAATAATCTGCACAATTAAGCTAATCGCAATCGCGATGTCATAATGTGCGATTACATAACCACAAAATGCGTGTGATTTAATAAAATAGTAAAAGCATGTGTGACACTCTTCTGTGTGTGCAGTCTGCACTTTACAGTGCCTTGCGAAAGTATTCGGCCACATTGCAGGCTTCAAACATAAAGATATAAAACTGTAATTTTTTGTGAAGAACCAACAACAAGTGGGACACAATCATGAAGTGGAACGAAATTTATTGGATATTTCAAACGTTTTTAACAAATAAAAAACTGAAAAATTGGGCGTGCAAAATTATTCAGCCCCCTTAAGTTAATACTTTGTAGCGCCACCTTTTGCTGCGATTACAGCTGTACGTCGCTTGGGGTACGTCTCTATCAGTTTTGCACATCGAGAGACTGAAATTTTTGCCCATTCCTCCTTGCAAAACAGCTCGAGCTCAGTGAGGTTGGATGGAGAGCGTTTGTTTCCACAGATTCTCGATTGGATTCAGGTCTGGACTTTGACTTGGCCATTCTAACACCTGGATATGTTTATTTGGGAACCATTCCAGTGTAGATTTTGCTTTATGTTTTGGATCATTGTCTTGTTGGAAGACAAATCTCCGTCCCAGTCTCAGGTCTTTTGCAGACTCCATCAGGTTTTCTTCCAGAATGGTCCTGTGTTTGGCTCCATGCATCTTCCCATCAATTTTAACCATCTTCCCTGTCCCTGCTGAAGACAAGCAGGCCCAAACCATGATGCTGCCACCACCATGTTTGACAGTGGGGATGGTGTGTTCAGGGTGATGAGCTGTGTTGCCTTTACGCCAAACAGAACGTTTTGCATTGTTGCCAAAAAGTTCGATTTTGGTTTCATCTGACCAGAGCACCTTCTTCCACATGTTTGGTGTGTCTCCCAGGTGGCTTGTGGCAAACTTAAAACAAGACTTTTTATGGATATCTTTAAGAAATGGCTTTCTTCTTGCCACTCTTCCATAAAGGCCAGATTTGTGCAGTATACGACTGATTGTTGTCCTATGGACAGAGTCCCCACCTCAGCTGTAGATCTCTGCAGTTCATCCAGAGTGATCATGGGCCTCTTGGCTGCATCTCTGATCAGTCTTCTCCTTGTATGAGCTGAAAGTTTAGAGGGACGGCCGGGTCTTCGTAGATTTGCAGTGGTCTGATACTCCTTCAATTTCAATATTATCGCTTGCACAGTGCTCCTTGGTAGGTTTAAAGCTTGGGAAATCTTTTTGTATCCAAATCCAGCTTTAAACTTCTCCACAACAGTATCTGTTTCATGAACAGTGTGCGAGTAACTTTTAAGACAACAAAACCCACCTAAAAAAACAACCCACAAAAATGAATGGTTCCCACTGAGGTTAAATAGCCGAGTTTCCCTACCAGTCTCTTGGATGGGGGACAAAACATTTTTATGCTCATCTACTCAAGCACTAATTAAAAACACCAAAATGATGCTTTTTTAAGCAAATGCACATTTCTATTTCTATGCACTTGGTTAGAGTGTTAGTTTCCTGAGCAGCCCTTTTAAATCAGACCCAGGTTCGAATCCTACCTCCGGCAGGAGTGATAATTGCTTTGAACTTCTAACACCTGTCTGGTGTTCAGTTCCCACTGACTTTCAGTGGTTGTTTTTAAATTTGTATGTTGTTAATCTTTCTAAATGCAATCAATGTTTACATGGATATCAGTGCTTCCTTAAAGTAGTTGCTCTATGTATTTTATGAGACAACAGTGGACTGGACCTCAAAAAATATATATTTACAAGCTACACTGTGGTGTGCCAGGAATGTTTGGTCATTCAGCGCTGTCTGTTGGTGCTTTGGAGGCATTTCATGTCAATGAAAACCAGAGCAATAGAGAACATAGAACTTACCATGTCCAGTCCATTTACCTGCTACTTCCTTTTTCATGGCAAAACATCAAAATTCATTGCCACGCTATGGCCATGCATGTTCTCGGGCCCTGATAAATTAATTTAAAAAAAATTACCATCCTTTAAGGTTCCTTACTGAAGGTTTAATATAGTAGCCTCCACAAATACACAATATGATTAAGTTGCTTTAACAGATACAATTGAGTATGAATGTGCACTGAAAACTAAAACGTAAAAAGAAGGAAAGGAAATATGGTGAGTGGAGCAGAAGGTGCCACAGTTTGTGTCTGTGTGTGTGTTAGTGTGAGTGTGTGTTGAAATGTCCCTGCCACACCACGCACCACAAATCACTGGTAAATGTATAGTTCTATCATACAGTGACTTGGAACATACTGGGCTCAGTAATTTAACATCAATATAATATTTCTAGAATATTCTTAGTTTATATTTTTCTTTGTATGTGTGCATCTACCTGTGATATAGCAGTCAGCAGGGGGTCGCCAGATGAGGAAACCATATCCTCCATCTTGAACTCCTCCTTAACAGGGTCACTGGCTGCTGCTGGTGGAGGAGAGCTGTACATGACTGGAGCTGGAGCATAGCCCTACACACACACACACACACACACACACACGTTATTATTATATTTAGGCATTTCATTTATTTCCTGTTGAGAACTTCCTTTACCATTGTCCTGCTAAGTATGTAAGTGTGCACAAGTTTGCACACATTTGTATGTTCCTGGATTTTTCTTAATCACCATGTTCAACCATTTTTCATGTATCTACAGGCTACTAACTCATTTCCACTCAAAGCTGTATTGCACATATATAAATCTGATTCTATAGGAGTGGAACCAACTGAGCATGATGACTGGGTGTTTGCTGCATCACATCTAGCTGATATTGTCCCGCTGGTTTACTCCCTGCCTCCTGCCTCACAAAGGTCACAGGCCTTTCTACCCTGATCCTGAATCGGTGTTGTAGGTTTGCAAAACTAACTAAAATGAAAGAGTAAATGTCCTTAGTTTTCATGTATTTATTTCATAGGACCGACGCCTACATTTCGAGTGATTATGAAGCCTTGGGAACTGACGTTGCAGGGCAGTTGGTATGTCCGGACCGGCAGTTCAGCAGCGCTGTGATTAGCCACCTGTTGGTGAGCCGCATGAAGAGCTGGCACACTGCGTGTCGTGTGGCTGTCCTGCCACGATTGCTTTATCCATCAAGAGAACCTGGGGTCAGGGCGGCGTCTGGCCGAAGCATAGCAGGGGGTGACCACTGTTACGAGGAGAGCCCCATGTAACGTTAGGGGGAGGCTAACTTAGTCGGGGAGACCCAGGTAGGGATCAGCTGTGTAGTTGGGGGGATTGGTGGGATGTTTTTTAGTTGTGTTTAGTTCGGGTTGCAGGTAGTGAGTCACTGTCTTGGTGGTTTTCTTTTCCTTGTTTTGATGGTCTGCTTAGAGCTCATCCTGGTGTGGGATAAACTTGGGTTATCCCACACCAGGATGCACTGGATGAATGTGTCTGCTGGTCTTTGTTTTTTTTTGTTTTGTTTTTTTTTTTACAAAAAATAAACTAAACTAGCAAATCCATGTTAAAAACTAATTTAAACTAAACTGAAATGGAAAACAAAAAGTCAAAACGAAATAAAAATAAAATCTAATGACAAATCAAATACTATAATAACCTTGCCTTGCACGTGAAGCGCATCTTGGAGTGCCACAGTTGCTCATCAGATGCTGCACATCTGCCAACACGGTTCTGAATTGTCACACACTTCAGATACTGCAGGAAAGACTTAAATGTCACTTCCTGTGTCCCCTATGTGGTATTGCAACATGACATCATCAATGTGTTAAAGAGGTGGTATTATGCTTTTTGGCCTTTTCCCTCTCCTTTATTGATTTCTTTTTTGTGCATGTAACAGGTTTGCAAAGTGAAAAAGCCCAAAGTCCAGCCCAAAGGGAGTTCCCATCTCCAACAGAAAACTCTGCTCTGAAAACAGCTCATTTGTAATGCATGTATGCCGTGTCATATAACACTTGCCAAGCAGCTACTCCGACACGCCCTCAAAAACACCCTCTCCTCTCCCTTTCAAACACTAGCTAAACTCCAGGCAGTCAAAGGACAGAAAGTTGTTACTGTGATGTAGAGACAGAGCTCAGTTAAAACTTTATGGATGAAAGTTTGTTACAGATTAATAACTCAACAAGTTCCTGTGTCATGGCGAAGCGCTGAACTTCGCCGCCATGCCACCACCACACCATTTAACCAAAAACTCAAGTTTTACAACATGGCATCGTCAATGTGTTTAGGGTTTTCTGGGACAGTTTTGACGATTATACAACCTGCTATGAGTAGTTCATCACAATGTAGAAAGTGTAATTTCCTGTTGCCAGTAGGTGGCGCTATGACTTTGAGTGAAAGTGACGTGGATAGATGTGTTCAGGGTGGGACTACTACCATACATGTTAAATTTGGTGCAGATGTGAGAATGTACACTGAAGTTATAACAACTTCATGTTTTACATTTATTCATGTCACTAGTCATTATGTCAGAGGTCGCACGCCTCTGGAGCAACTAGGGGTTACGTGTCTTGCTCAGGGACACAATGGTGGATGGGTTACAGAGGGGGATTGAACCCGGGTCTCTCACACCAAGGGCATGTGTCTTATCCATTGACCCCCGTTTTGCAGGGGGGTCCCGACCCCCAGGTTAAGAACCACTGCTCTAGAAGGAGTTTGTTAAATACACACCCTTTAAAGGGGCTATATGTAAGTTTTTGATTTTAATAAATCAAATTGTCATTGCCTTATTGTCAGTGGGCTCAAAACTCACTTAAAAATGAAGCACACGCCTGTTTTCTTGTTGCCTGCATCAGTCACTATTCTGCTTTTAATGTGAGGACACCGGGTCAGATTCAGCCCTGTGCGCGCTCCCGAGCCTCTCACGCTACAGCGACAACACGGTAGCTAACGACATGCAGTCTACTAACACCATAAAAATAACCGGCTCACAGTAAAACACGGGCTCCATGTAAGGCCACAAAACAACAATAAAGGTTTATGTGCTGAAGCCCATCAGACCAAACAGGTTCAGATGATGTCGAGCAAGAACAAAGTGAGCATTAGTAAAGCTGGAGAAACACAGAGAAAGTCACGTTAGCTCGCCGGCTAACACCGAGCAGTTGCTAATGTTATCCGATCACTTTCCACATTACTTCACCAACTAACGCGACCGTATTACTTTCCTGTGTACCACAGATATTATGTCAAAGTGTCGAAGCCTGCAAGAAATGATGTAACGGTAAAAAGCAAATGTGGAACGATTTGTTTACTATCCCATAGTGATGCAGCCTGGAACAGCCAGCTAACGCTACATTAGCTCGGACCTGCCGCTGTTTGCTTCGTAACGTTCAATTTAGATTTATTGCCTTTTACCAATACTCAGGTACACATCTTCTCCACCTCTCAGTCGCTGTAACTAACATGACCCACATAATATACAACACAGAGGAAGAGCCATCCACTGTCACTACAGTAAATTTACTTACTGCGATCTAACTGTTATAAAGTGTGACACAATCTCGTTATAAGGTCTCTCCCTCTCTCTCTCTCTCTCTCCCTCTCTCTCTCTCTCTCCTTCACCCCAACCGGTCGAGGCAGACGGCCGCCCACCCTGAAAGTATATTTCAGAAATTACGGTACAGTTTAAGGTCAGAATAGTTTCTTCTGTCTATACTATGTACTATGTGGGTCAGTCAGCTCTTTGTCAGGGAATGGAGACACTTTTCAAAGCTTCAAGTCTTCCTTGATCTGAAGCAGCTAAAAGGTCAAAGGTCATATACTGAAATGGTCAGTTTCCTAAAAAGAGTTGAAGAGATGGATCGTACCATTGGAACTTCAGGTCCCGGGGGATACTGGCCTGGCGGTGGACCGTTCCATTGTGGAGGCTGGGCAGGGGGGTAGGCTGGACCAGCAAGAGGGAAAACAGGATTCTGGGGTGGGTAGGCTGGGTTAAAACCCTGCAGAGGGAGATAATCAGGAGTCAGAGTACAGTAAATACTGAGGTAGGAAGCAGGAAATCTGCTAAGTCAAGGAAAACACAAGGCACTAGCTAAAAAGATCAGCCTTGAATGAAACTTGACTCCAACTAACAGCTTTGGGTCCAGTGGTGTAAGCATGATAAGGATGGGTTTATCCATATTCAAGAGAGGAGGCTTGCAGTGTGATACTAACTGGGGAGGGTGGGGGACCATTCCACTGTCCTGGGCCAGTGGTCGGAGGGGGAGGGTGGACTGTAGGACCCTATATAGGAACACACATTAAACATACAGACATAGACACAAGAAAAAAAAACGCTTGTTTTAGATTATGTTACACAATCCATTCACCAATAATTCTCCATTTATTAGACAAACCCAGTAAATACAGCAATAAGTTGCGTAATGACATTCACACATATTTACTCTGTATAGATATGTAATCAATGTGAAATGAAATGTATGTACCATGCTAGGGTCGAGGCCATGGTAGTACATCTGCAACCATAGAAAAACACAGTTCATTCTTTAATTTAGTAACATTAAATCAATACCAGATTCACTTTGAGACATTAATATAACACTAATACTGTTTTTATAATTATATAAAGATATGTTTGTGAACAACATCCAGAAATACACATAAAGTGAAATCAGTATCTTACCACTCCTGGTTGTCCGGGAGTGGTGTACGGAGGAGAAGGTCCAACAGGACCACTGTGAAGAGGATGGACTGCATCTGGGGTAGTCTGGTGAGAGAGAGATGAGGCAAGTCACTGTTTTGGTGGCTGCAACTAATAATTATTTTCATTACTGACTGTTGATTATTTACGTCTGTTGTAAAGCTGTGTGTAGGTCTGAACAGTTAATCAAACTTTTATTGAAATTGCATTATGGCCTATTGCAATTTTCAAATTACAGGAGGCGCAATATTTGTGAAAGGTTATATTTATATTTGTGTCAAAATACCATTTTGAATTAAATATTGTCGTGCTGCAGAGATATCCAGGCCTACACATCATATTCTAGACTTAAGAAAACATCTTTGTTCGTTACAGATCCCCGCAAAACCCACACCATAATCATTTAAATATGTTTTCAATGAAAATGAGAATAATGATGTAAAAATGATCATTCTCCCAAGTATTGCAAAACATGTCGCAATTGCGAATAATCGCAATTATTTATTCAAAATCATTCAGCCCTATTTCACAGTGAAACATGGTATGGTATTTTAGCATAATTCAGTGCTTGGTTGAATTTTGGTCGATACCTATATTGTTTTTGGGGTAAAGGCATTTAGTACACAGATACCAAACAAGCAAGACAATATGTTTATATGGACTGGCATTTCAGTCAACTCATGCAAATAGTCTGGGACTGGGACACACTCCGGGCCAGCTCTGATGTCAGTGCTTTTACAGAAGTTACCCTGGGTCTCATTGGCTCACTGGTGGATGCTCACATGGATAAGACCTGCCCAAATCATAAAACCATCCATTACGCACTGAAGGGCTATAATCTTGCATGCAACTTAGGGCTTTCTTCCAGAACGTGGAGGAGTGCAAGACAGCCTCCTATGACGTGCAAAGAACTGTGAAGGAGGCTAAGACGTGATATAGGAACAAACTAGAGCCCCCATTTCCAGCAGGCACTCGTGCTTCTGGCATGTGGCAGGAGCTATGAACAATAACGAACTACAAAGGGGAAAACCCCTTCATGGTGAACACTGATGCTTTAAGGCCAACAATGCTAGTGCTAGCCTACAGGCCCACCAACAGAAGTGAGCGCCCCCCACACAGAGGAATGAGTGATCACAGTCTCAGTGCATAACATGAGGAGGGGTTTATAAAGAGTGTAAACACCCGGAAGGCAGTACAACCAGACTGACCGTACTGTAGGCCTGGACATTGCACCTGTGCCCAACACGGCTCAAACAGCATGTCTGAATGACTACCATCCAGTGGTGCTCACCTCCGTGGTCATAAAGTGCTTTTGCAGAGTGGTTGGTAAAGGACCACATCTTCTCCTCCATACCCAGCACCTTAGACCCCTTCAATTTGCGTACCAATCTGATGACACCATAACCCACATCCTGCACATGGCCCTCACCCACTTGGACAACTGAAAGGGAAAATATGCGAGAAAGCTGATTTACTGATTACAGTGTAGTGATACCGCCTGGCTAAAAATTACCCTCACCCAGGAAGATGGGAAGTGAGTAGTCTGCTACATCAAAGAACGAGGTGAGGGTTCTTTGGAAGAGATCAAACAACTTTGCTGTGCCCAGAAAATTAAACATTTGAAAAATGACTTGCTCTACAAATAACTTCTGACTGACTTCTTAATCACTCAGACACTTTAAAACTGTCAGTTTTAACACTATAGAGACTCTATACACCATCCTATTGATCCAGGTAGTCATGAAACAGCACTTAACAAACTTAGATGTGACCACAAAGACAATATGAACTGACGAACCAACATACACAACAGAAGATTTTTGCTTTGCATGACTTATAAGACCCAATCACTGTGCCAAACGTGAGCGTCTGTGCCATTGTTTCTAAAGTCCTCCGTTTTGCCCATCCTGTACTTAAACGCTATCTGGAGTTTAAAACAAAAAACGGGGTCAGCAGCATTTTCAAACTTCTTCGTTTTAGGTCTTTATTTTAGCCGTTTTAGTCTGGACAGGAGGTGCAAACGTAGCAGAAGGTCTCTTTTTTTAATACAAAAGGCAATAATTTGAGTGGGCCTGAGTCAAACCTTTTGCTCCACAAATCTTATATCAATTTAAATGTAAACTTGGTTAACAATTTAGCTAACCTTAGGTGGGATATAAGGTGATGCAGTTTAGTTAAAATCCAGTGTTGGGTTTCTAGACCTGCTCTTTTATGAAAAGTGCTCTGAGATTGTTGTGATTTGGCGCTCTATAAATAAAATTTAATTGAATTTTTTTGCTTAGATTTTTTAAAATGGTAACAAGAACTGAACACTGAACTGACTTATTAGCCATTGACTGTAACTTTCTCATTTGTCTGTAAGGCCATTTGCCTTTTCAACAGCTAGCTAGCTGACGCTAAGGCTAAGTGACGTAAGAGAGAAGTAAGACATGCTGACATTACACATTGTTGTAAGAGATAGCTTACAACAATAACAATAAAAAGGAAGTTTTTCCTTGCCTCTGTCGCCTAGTGCTTGCTCTTGGTGGGAACTGTTGGGCTTCTGTAAATAACATCATAGAGTACGGTCTAGACCTGCTCTTTTATGAAAAGCGCTGTGAGATAACTGTTGTTGTGATTTGGTGCTATATAAATAAAATTTAATTGAATTGTAAGTGCTGCCCTGAAAAAGCTGTTCGAAACCAATGTTCTTAGAAGATGCCTGGACTCTAAAGATATGCCTTCTGAGACTCCTGTCTGTTATGGCAGTGAGGCAACTGCCTTCTATTTCGACAGAGCCATTATATGTGAACTGTGCCTTTCATAAATGAATCCAGTTTTACCATGTGACCATACTTCCATCCAATGTATGAGAAGATTATGTTTGATAACATAATAGTATTTAGGAACGTTATGCGGAGGAATGTTTTATGATGTGATTTTCCCTTTTTTGGTTCTGTTGTGAAATTATTGAAAATTACAATTTTATAACTGCCTACATTATAATTATTTGTTCGGCCAAAGTGAGAAAAGGAGCAATATGGTTAATGTGCCTAAATTATGTTATTGGAAACAAATTACAATGAAGACAAACGGACAGAGAAATCTTAACAGTAAGGCACAAAATCTCTGTCCACACCCTGAGAGTCTTAGATAAAAACCACAAACTGTCTTTGTCTCACTCCCTTTCGCTCCTCTCTTCACATCAACTTTTCTGTGCTCTTCACTTCAATATCTTACGTCTTAGCTTGCTCTGTCTGTTAGATCCGCACCTGTAGCGTTGCAGCAGTGGTGGCTTTCTTCTTGAAAATCTTCTTCCGACAGCAGCAGCAAATCCCAGCAGGGATTCCCAGCAATAAGAGCAGAGCCATGAGAGGGTTTCCTTCTGAGTATTCATGATAGTCTGCAGTGGAAAAAAGAGGCGGGGGGGGGGGGGGGGGCACAGGTTATTTGCCTTATATCTTTAAGGCAAGTACAGTTTATTTGTAAAGCACATTTTAACAACAAGGCAATTCAAAGTGCTTTACATAAAACATAATGCAACATACAGCAGATAAAAATTAATTTAAGTTCTATTAAAAAAGAGTTAAAAAGAAAATAAAGGAGTGTAAAAATTGCATTGGTGTAAGATATTAATCAAAAGCCTCAAATGTGATTTAATCACACACAGGCAGTGGCAAAAAGAAAAGTCTTCAGCTATGATTTAAAAGAGCAGAGTACCACCAGAGTATTCTGGGAGTTTGTTCCAGATATATGGAGCATATAAACTGATCGCTCCTTCTCCATGTTTAGTTTTGACTCTGGGGACAGAAAGCAGACCTGATCCCAGACACAACGTAGTTCACAACGTAGCAGAAGATCAAAAATGTATTTTGGCCCTAAACCACATGTGTCAAACTCAAGGCCCTGGGCCAAAACCGGCCAGCCACGTAATTTTATGTGGCCCATGAAAGCTTTATAGATTCATGAAAATAAAAGTCTATGCTGCCATAAACTACGTCTCCCACAATGCATGTCGATTTTGTGACCCGAGAAGTGACGGCATCCCACCACTAGATTGCAATGTTTCCACACCCACTACGGTAGTTTTCCGACAAGTGGAGATGAGAAATGTATACAAATAATAATAAATGTCCAAGATGAGAAAAATTGATGCAGAAGGAAGGCAATTTCATGAATGGTGGGAAAATGAATACATATTTGGGCTTCAAGGAGAAAAACCGGTAGGCTAGGCCTATGTCTTTTGTGTCATGAGGCAGTATCAGTGATGAAGGATCAACGTTAGTTAAGGCCTGTGCAGACTACAAGACCTTCAGCATTGCCCGATGGCCGTGCTGCTCACACTACATGACTTGCCGTCTTGTGACGTCTCGTTGTGGCACTCACACTACGTGACTGATCGGTGACAGGGGGTCACACTACACGGACAATGTCTCCCGCTGGTCTCCAAACCACGTTTTGTCAAGAAAACACAGGTGAAATGTGAAACGGGAAATGATGCAAACCTACAGACAAAACAGCTGTTGTTTGTTATTATCCATGCATACAGTATTTGTATACTGTTCTGTACTTCTTTATGTACTCCTATGTACACTTTATTCCTCTTTTTGCAATAAAGTTTTAAGGAGGAAAAAATTCAGATTATTCCAACACCACTCACATCTCCCTTCGCAAATGCAGTGGAGAAGCTATGGTGACCGACACGGTGTCGGCTCACGTGATAAAAAATTGTTGTTTATTACAATTATTTGTCCACATTTCATGTCTCTTCTTACTTCCAATAAAACAGTCAACTACTCCTCCTACTACTTCTTGTATGTATTCAACATAGTGACGAAACAAGCTATTTGTCCATTTGGGCTACTATAGGAACATGGCGACTTCCATGTAAGAGGACCTGCAGTGTATGTAGATAGAAATGACTCTAAGGTAATAAAAACATAACTGTTCATTATGTAAGGTCTTTATACCCCACTTATTGTATATACAGTTATGTATATTATATTGCATTTTTGTCAATAGATCCTCCTAAACAGGCCCTGCAATGGACTAGCGACCTGTCCAGGGTGTACCCCACCTTTCGCCCGATGTAAACTGAGATTAGCTCCAGCCCCCTGCGACCCTGTGTGATAAGCGGTTGACGATGGATGGATGGTTTGATCCTCCTAAACATTATACACTGAACCTATTAGAAAGATTTATAGAAAAAAAGCTGTGTTTTTTTGCTTATTTGCATATTGACTTGTTTATTGTTTAAAATGCTGATTATTGTAAATCACTGTGTTTTTATGTTCATCTTTTTGTTGTATTTTATCCTGCTGCTGCATCCTGCTCAAATACTCCTGGTCTACTGTCATTCATCGCTAGATTGTTCTGACTACTTAGTGGCAAGAACTCTAGGCCAAAGACACTTTGCTAATAGATTCCTCTTGTGTTTTTGCCCCGGGGTTTATTAACGTTGTCTCTGTGCTCTAGAGCTGAAATTATTGTTATTGCTCTCATTATTAGTACTATTATTCATTTTCATTGATGTCTGTACCACTACCACATTTACTTTCACTTGCTTTTCTTTGTGGATATTGTGTAAGGCTGCTGTTTCTCCAATATTCTAGTGTCCAGTTTTGGTGAGCCTGTGCAAATTGTAGACTCAGTTTCCTGTTCGTAGCTGACAGGAGTGGCACCCGGTGTGGTCTTCTGCTGCTGTAGACCATCTACTTCAAAGTTCAACGTGTTATGCGTTCAGAGATGGTGTTCTGCACACCTTGGTAGTAACAAGTGGTTATTTGAGTAACTGTTACCATTCTGTCATCTGGAACCAGTCTGCCCATTCTCCTCTGACATAAACAAGGCATTTTCGTCTGCAGTACTGCTGCTCAATGGATCTTTTCTCATTTTCTGACCATTATCTGCAAACCCTAGAGATGACTGTTCGTGAAAATACCAGTAGATCAGGATCAGAAATACTTCATTGATCCCCGAGGGGAAATTCTGTAGATCAGCAGTTTCTGAAATACTCAGACCAGACCGTCAGCAACCATGCCACGTTCTAAGTCACTTAAATTCCCTTTCTTGTGTACACACACACACACACACACACAACATTGATTTTTAGAGGCATTGCAATGTGGACTTGGACGATTATAAATCGATTCAAGTCCACAATCAAATGTCAATAGTCGATTATCTAGAGGTTAATTGATAACGTAATGTTGACGGAACGAAAAAGGCGGAAGTGCAGCTCCAGAAAGATCTGTGGTGAGCACACAACGGAGACGCGTGGTTCTCCTTGTTCGTAAGGACAGGCAGCTGTTGACTGAATGACTGTTGCTACTAAACTTTAACATGATCAACAAAATCAGTGTGCAACTTACTGATTTTCACTGGCCCACTGTGCAGTACGGTAGCACTTCGCTAGCATCTTCTCCTCATTCTTCAAAAGAAAGCTAACGTTACATGACAGGCGGCAGTAGGTGACGGTGAATGCAGCAGAGCAGAGGAAAACATGAGCGCTACGTTTCAGTCTGGCTATAAATGTATAGTGTATTGAAGTGTATATGTAAGGTGCTTATGTAGACACATCCTGGAAGTTTTGTGTTGATTGGACAAACAATTTGTAGTTTGTAGCCTGATTAGCGTTTTATCACCTGCAGTTTGTTTGCATTTATAGCACTCCCTGGTGTTCAATTTGATTGAAACTTTCAGGGTGTGTGTCAGTTACTTATAAGGACATATCCTGGATTGATTGGAGAATGAATCTGTGATTTATAGGGAAATTTGTGTAATTCTAAGCACCTTTCTTGCGCTTGTAGTGCCCCCTAGTGGCATGTGTACATCAAGCTGTGTGATGATTGGCCCTACAGTTGCTGACTTGTGTTCATTTATGTCCAGAGCCACCCCCCTTTCGAAGTTCATTGGTCCTTGAAAAGTAATTGAGATATTGACATATTTCTACGGAAGCACATGCACACAATTTCCAGTTATAAGTTTCATGTTAGTACCTCATTCCAGCTTGGGAATTTGAGCTGGCGCGGGAGACAACAAAGAAAAATTAGAATGGGCATTCACTAAAGTAAATGCGTGAGAGCTGTCAGCTGTGACTGCTACCAAAGCTGATGCAAAGTAGTGCTCCATCAGCAATTTAAAATCCTTCAGCTCTACCTACAGGTAAAATGCCACACTAATTCTGTAAATATTAAAGCAGCAATCAGCGTTGGACGGGCCCTCGCATGTGAAGTGCGTCAGATAGTGTTGCTCTGAATTGTGCACTTTGGAAGCTGCATGAAATAATTAAAAGTCACTTCCTATGTCCTTTGTGGTGCAAAGGAGCACCCAGTAATGATATGTTATGTCCTAGTACATCATGTTGAGAAAATTTATTTTAATCTCGTATCACACAAGCCTCACTTCCTGTTGCCAGTAGGCTATGACTATAACTGAATTTTGGCATGGAGATGTGTTGAGGGCAGGACCATTATCAGTCATGTACACTTTAGTTTACTTCCTGTTTTGTGGCGAATCATTGGTATTCCACTCCACGCCACGGACTGCCCCAGTCGACCGAAACTCATTTGTACAACGTGTACAATGATGAGATAAGGCTGCACAGCAAAACTTTTAAGTCACCCAGACTATATCTCTAGGAGTTTGTTCCTGTTGGTTTTTGACCCTCCTGGCACGTGTTCAAAATTTAGTTTTGAACACGCGCAAAATTTAGTTTTCAAGAACGTTAAGGTCATCAAAAATTTGCACTTTTGCACGTGCAGAAATACTTCTTCGGTTCAGTATTGATTACTTCATTTAGAAAGACTAACAGACACATTTAAAACCGACCACTGCAAGTTGGTGGGAACTGAACTGCACACAGGTGTTATTACTGCTGCCGGAGGTGGGATTTGATCTTGGGTCTTAACAAAAAGAGATGCTAGGAAACCAGCGCTGTAATCAAGAGAGCTATAAAAAGGAGATATCTGATGAAGCCACAATTTGATCGTTTGTTGATGGTAAAGTGCATTTGCTTAAAAAAAGCTTTTCAGCTACCATTTTGGTGTTTTAAGTTAGGAGACATCTTTAGTTTGTCATCATCTTTCTTTCAAACAGGTGTTTAAAGTTGAAACTGCCGGCTGCAGGATTCAAACTCACAACTGGAACAAAAGGTGCTGCTCTAGAGACTGAAGTCTAACTATAACACCAGCCAGCCTGCATGTACTGAGACAATTTGATGGTTTGTTGATACAAAAAGTATTTGCTTAAAAAAAAGCTTTTCAGCTGTCATTTGGTCTTTTTAGTTGGTGCCAAACAGGGAGTAAGATAGAGCACGTTAAAGACTCAGTGACAGGGGGAGACCTCGTGCTGCAGCTACAACAGGAGTGAATGAGAGACGACTGAGACTTTCCAATTAATTAAGGATCAGAGATAAAAAAAAAAAAACTACTTTTTTGTGCTTATGGAGATAAATATACACGACTGGCAGCAGTTTACAGAAAAAACTGTGGTCTGCTAAATCCTCCGCTCCACATTTTAACGTGATCACATGACACACTCTAAAGTCTGCGAAAAGCTGTTCACTTTGGAAGGACACAGCTCTAAACCCAGACTAAAATTTTTTTTGCAAACACCAAATACAACTTTGAAAGATCAACATCAGCTCAAATGGAGTCTGTAGCTGCACATATTCCGGGGCATTTAGCATTTAGTAATCAGCTGGACCTGCTTGCGTTGTGACTTACAGTCTATGGTCCAGACAGCTGTGACGAGTGACAACATTTTTTTTTTGAGTTTTTCATCATAAACATCTAAATACTGAAGCACAACCTTGCTCTGTTTGGAACCATCCATCCATCCATCCATCCATCGTCAATCGCTTATCCTGCGTACAGAGTTGCGGGGGGCTGGAGCCAATCCCAGCTGCCATCAGGCGAAAGGCGGGGTACACCCTGGACTGGTCGCCAATCCATCGCAAGGCCCTGTTTGGAACCATGAGCACTTTATGAGCTGCTGAAGTTAATGTGTGGTGAGATTTCTGTCTGATCACAAATTTACTTTTGGTTTCACATGCAGTCCCAAACTGCGTGTTCAAACCATCTGAACGGCATAACATTACTACCAGAGGATCAAAAACGTAATGCACAGCAGAGTACAGGGAAGGTAGACTTCTCATTAAATGATGACGTTAGTCTGGTAATATTATGACTTTTCTCTGGACATGTCAGAGAACACAGATAGGGAGAGATTCAGAATGTGCAGGAAATTTTGACCATAAGCAGAAAATCTGCTGAAACACAGGAGCTAATAAAGTCCAGGAGTTTATAACTGAATTTAAACTAAATACTATCTTTAAGGTCAAAAGCTGCCACAATCACGTTTAAAGAGGTTACTTCCTGAAACAAAGACACAAAAGAGGAGGGAAGACTAAATCATGACTCAGCAGGGATATTAAGCTGATCTACAGGAGAAATATACAGTATCTGAGAGCATTACAATATGACTGCTATAGTTAGGCTATAGACTTTGAAATGTCACCATCCATCCATCGGATCAACTGCTTATCCTGCGTACAGGGGGGCTGGAGCCAATCCCAGCTGACATCGGGCGAAAGGCGGTCGCCAGTCCATCGCAGGGCCACATATAGAGAAACAACCACTCACACTCACAACTAAGGACAATTTAGAGTCACCAATTAACCTAGTCCGCATGTCTTTGGACGGTGGGAGGAAGCCGGAGCAACCGGAGAGAACCCACGCAGACACGGGGAGAGCATGCAAGCTCCACACAGAAAGGCCGGGACAACCGGGGTTCGAACCAACAACCAATGGTTAAACTTTTCTTATAATTCAGCACTAAAGATTTCTTAAAGAGGCGGTATTATGCTCATTTTCAGGTTCAAAATCTTAATTAGGGGTTGTACCAGAACAGGTTTACATGGTTTAAATTTTCAAAAAACACCATGACTACAGAGTGATTCATCTTACTTATACAAATCAAAGCCGCTTCAGACTGCGAACGTAACCGAGCAGATGGTATAAGTTACTCAAGTCCACAACCACAGAACATCATTGTTCCACACCTACCATAAACCACTACAAAAATCACCATATTTCAACTAAATTTTACATAAAAACTGGCCAAACAATTTGAACGTTTGCTCAGTAGCTTTCACATCGGGTGTAACATTAGCATTATAGCTATAACTTAAGCTGTGTTAGCCAACGTTTACAAAACAACTCCGCACTTGAACAGTCTGTGAAGTTACATTGCCATGTTTATTTTAAATATAATTCACAACCAATAACCGACAGAAATTTCGAGATCACAAGAAAACCTCTACTCAGACCTATGTTGAGTTTGCCCGTGAGAAGGGAACTCTATTTGATAAATGGTGCACAATATGTAAGGTAAATGACGTCAATGCCTTGAGAGAACTGATCCTGCTAGAGGATTTCAAGAACTGTTTATCTGAGCGTATTGTTGTATACTTGAATGAACAGAAAGTGAGCACACTTTCTGCTGCTGCTGTACTGGCAGATGAGTATGTGTTAACTCATAAGTCTGTTTTTCCTCAAGTCTCTGCTGTTTCGCATCTCCCTTCTCCTCCTAGACCATCAAAACCACGTGGGCTTAAAGAGGAACGGGAGTGCTATTACTGTCACCAAGTTGGCCATGTCATTGCAAATTGCTTGACACTAAAACGCAGAGAGCAGTCCTCACGCTCTGTCCAACCAAAAGTGGTAGGACTGATTAAAGCAGATCGTGGTGTGAACACTTACTTGTCTGACCAGAAAATTGATGACTGTTTTAAGCCATTCATGTTTGATGTCTTTGTGTCACTGACTGGAGAGTCAGCTGATAAACGCCCAATATGTGCTTTGAGAGATACTGCATGTTCGCAATCTGTAATCCTTTCTTCAGTTTTGCCTTTCTCTGATAGCTCTGCCTGTCACTACAGTTCTGTCCTTAGGAGAGTTGAGATGGGTTACGTGCCACGCCAGTGCACCGCGTCCATATTCAGTCTCCCTGGCTACTGGTTTCTTCCCAGTAGCAGTTTGTGCTGAACTGCCGATCCCCGGTATCATGCTCCTGATGGGGAACGATATTGTGGGAGGTAAGGTAACTCCCACATTAGAAGTTCTGGATCGCCATCAGTGTGATGGGATCCAGACCTCAGATCAGACCCCCCCGAATGTTTCCTGCATGCGCTGTAACTTGCGCACGCTCCCATGACATTAGCCCCGATGACTATGAAGCATCATTGCGTGACAGTTTGTTCCTGTCACTTTTTTCATGTGACACAGAAAGCGAGAAAGAGGTTGAGAGCTCCGTATTACCAACCCAGGACGAGTCTGCTAATCAAAGGCCCCCGGCTGGCCCGGAACTGCCGTACGCTGGAGAAGCGGCATTTCCAGTCAACCGAGCGCGCTTGAGCCAGATGCAGAAAGCAGACCCGACCCTAAAAGGGTGCTTTTCCAAGGTGGTGAGTAATGACAAAGCAAGGGGTGAGAAAGTAGCCTATGTTATGGATGGTGAGATGCTGTTACGTAAATGGTCTTCCTTCGTAACTGGTGATTCTGACTGTGACTCTGTTTATCAGATAGTTGTTCCTGCCGGGTGCCGCCAACAGGTGTTGTCAGTGGCTCATGAGAGTAAGTGGGCAGGACATTTGGGCATAACCAAAACATACCAAGCCATCCTCCGTCATTTCTATTGGCCAGGTCTAAAGTCTGATGTTGCTAAACACTGCCGTGCGTGCCATGTGTGTCAGGTTGTCGGGAAACCTAATCAGACTGTCCCCCCGCGCCTTTAAATCCCATTCCTGTGATAGCAGAGCCCTTTGAGCGGGTGATTATTGACTGTGTTGGCCCTCTACCTCGAACTAAAAGTGGTAATCAGTATTTATTGACTATTATGTGCGCCGCCACTCGTTACCCAGAGGCTATTCCGCTCCGGTCGATAACCGCTACTGCCATAATAAAAGTTTTACTAAAGTTCTTCTCTACTTTTGGATTGCTGCGGGTGATCCAGACCGACCAGGGCTCTAATTTTAAGTCTGGTCTCTTCAGACAGGTACTCAAGAGTTTGAGTGTGCATCACATTGTGTCCTCGGCGTATCACCCCCAGTCGCAAGGAGCTTTAGAACGCTGGCATCAGACGCTAAAGTCGATGCTCAGAAAATACTGTGTGGAGACAGAGAAACAGTGGGACGAGGGAGTTCCCTTTGTCCTATTTGCGGCTCGTGATGCTATGCAGGAGTCTATTGGCTTTAGTCCTGCACAGCTTGTTTTTGGCCACACACCCCGTGGGCCACTTAAGTCGCAGCATGACCAGTTCCTGTCATGTGAGTCTTTGCCCAAAAAGCATGCGTTAGACTACGTTACTCAGTTCCAGGAGTGTCTGCAACGAGTCAACACCCTCGCTAGAGCCACCCTCCGTGATTCTCAATCAGCTATGAAGCGCTATTATGATCGTGCTGCCACATCCCGCAGGTTTGAGGTGGGAGATAAAGTTTTGGTGCTACTGCCCACCACCAGCTCAGTCTTCACAGCTAAATTCTCCGGTCCGTATGTCATTAAGGAGCGTCTTAGTGACACTGATTATGTACTCTGTACCCCGGACAGAAGGCGCAAAACTAGAGTCTGTCACATAAACCTGTTAAAAGGCTACCAGTCCTGCGAGGACAAGGTTAGCCCTGATGGGCCCTCGGCAGCAAACCCATCAGAAGCCAAAACCGCTGCCATCATTGTGACAGAGCCTGTGGGCACTCTCCACGGAGATGATCCACAAATGCGCGTCTCTTTACATCCGCCTGTCCGCCTCCCAAATTCAGAAATGCTTGCACACCTGCCATGTCATTTGCAGCATTTAACTACTGAACAGCAACATGATCTTGAAGGCCTCATCGGCCGGTACCATTGTCTATTTGGTGATATTCCAACCTTCACGTCTGTTTTACAACATGACAGAGGTAAAAGATGCGCGCCCTATAAAACAACATGCTTACCGTGCCAATCAAACTAAACGTCACTTGATGAAACAGGAGGTAGAGAACCTCTTGCAAAATGGGCTAGCTTCCACTAGTTCCAGTCCGTGGAGTTCTCCGTGCTTACTAGAAGCTAAATCCGATGGCTCCCCTCGGTTCAACACAGATTTCCGCAAAGTAAATGCGGTTACTGTCAAAGACTCATACCCGCTCCAGCGCATGGAGGATTGTATTGATAACCTGGGCACCGCAAAATTTGTTAGCAAGTTAGACTTGCTGAAAGGTTATTGGCAGGTATCTTTAACGGACCGTGCCAGAGAAATCTCCGCATTCGTCACTCCCGATCATTTCTGTCAATACAATGTGTTGGCGTTTGGAATGTGTAACGCGCCTGCAACATTCCAGAGGTTAGTTAACATTGTATTATCTGGTTTGCCAAACTGCAATGCGTACCATGATGACTTAATCGTTTATGCAGACACCTGGGAGAAGCACATGTGCGTATTAGAGCAGGTTTTTGACCACCTGGCCTGCGCTAACCTGACTCTAAATTTGGCCAAATGCGAATTTGGAAAAGCCACTGTCACCTATCTTGGACAGCAGGTTGTGCAGGGACAAGTGCGCCCTGTTGAGGCCAAGGTTGTTGCCATCAGGGACTGCCCTCTTCCCACGACCCGTAAAGCCCTGCACCAGTTTCTGGGGATGGCTGGATACTATAGGAGGTACTGCCGCAACTTCTCCAGTATCGCCTCCCCAATCACAAGTTTACTCAGCACCAAGGTGGATTACGTATGGACCCCAGAATGCCAGGTAGCATTTGATAGTGTAAAGACCTTGTTATGTCACACTCTTTGTGCTCGCTGCCCCTGACTTTACCGCTCCCTTCAAGCTTGAGGTAGACGCCAGTGCAGTGGGCGCTGGTGCTGTCCTGTTACAGGAAGGGGAGGATGATATTGACCATCCTGTTGCTTACTTTTCCCGCAAGTTCAACCGACACCAGATAAATTATTCCACCATTGAAAAGGAAGCCCTTGCTCTGTTGTTAGCACTACAGCACTTTGAGGTCTATGTTGGGTCTACTCCTCTGCCTGTTGTTGTGTTCACTGATCATAATCCCCTTGTTTTTCTGTCTCGCATGTTTAACCACAACCAGCGACTCATGCGATGGGCACTGGTGGTTCAGGACTTCAACCTCGACATCCGACATAAGAAGGGGTCTGAAAATGTGCTAGCTGATGCTTTGTCGAGACTGTAGAGATTAGCTAAGTGTTTAGCAGCTTTATTGCCAACCCACGGGGGCTTGTAATTTAAGGGGGGGGGGGAGTGTTACGGCCGCCGCTGGCTGCCTTAGAGTAGTTGTGTTTTGGAGTTCTCTGAACTGTATGCAAATCCCCGCTGCAAGCACCTGTTGAGGATTGGTTCCCCTGGACCTGGAACCACCCTCTTCCTGGTTGCTGTTTGCTGGCATCTGATTGGTTGGTTTGAGGGCGTGCCTGACCCAGCTAGCCGCTTGGCAAGTTTATGACGCGTTTTCATTGTGACGTCACAGGGAAGGAAGGGAAATGGCTGGCCTAAAAACAAGCTGTTCGAGCAGTTCAGATCAGAGCTTTCTGTAGGAGATGAGAACTCCCTTTGGGTGGACTTGTTACATGCACCAAAAACAGATATAAGTCAATAAAGGAGAGGGGGAAAGCCAAAAAGCACAATACCACCTCTTTAAAAATAGTGTAAATATAATAATATAATACAATCTTGAATCTCATCTCGTCTCGTGGGTTAAGTGTGTGGGTGGGTTATATGGGGACCCACCTGTCAGGTCCATTCTGGTAACAGACGCTACCCTGTCTCTGCGGTCTCTCAGGGTGTAATGTCCCTCATCACTGTAGTTGACATTCCTGATCTCAATGTTCAAGGAGTGGGTCTGAATCCGGTTCCAGTAATCCGGAAGGTCCTGGGATACCCGAGCACCATCACGCACCTGAGGGACACAAACTGCTGTCAGAGCATCAGTTAGGACCACAAGCTGCATTTCCATCTGAATCACAGGGAATTTCTCACAAGCTTTTAAAAAACAAAATTGCATCCATCAGGCGTCCAACTGCAAAACCTTTGAGAAGTAATTCGTGTTTGGGGAATTATCATTCCTTGTGGTCACCTCAACTTTGACACCCACAACAGATGACTAAGCATCATTATTTTACAAATGCATTTCCATTTTGGTCTGACACATTAATTCCACTTTTTGCAGCAAAGAAAAAATCCCCATCCCACTCAGCTATTCTAGATATGTACAAATACATAAATACTAACATTTGTGATATTCAAGTACAAAAATACTGAAAGATGAAAACACAGGTATTGGGAAAAATGTAACCTCCTACTTCTGTGCCTTTAATAAGCCATTCCCAAATACTGAATCCCTCTATCCCTCTGCTGATTTTTATCCAAACCATTCTTCCATCCATCATCTATTCATCCATCTATCCAGCTCACCAGTGTAACGTTGGCAGCCTCCCCTGAGAAGGAGAGGACAGCATCAGCCAGGTCAATGCCCTCCAGTGAGATGTAGAGACTCTCTCCTGCTACACACTTGACATAGTTATATCTGGCTGGAATAGTGAGGAGGAAACGGAGAAAGAAAGTCAAGTCATCATATGAAGTTACACAAGAAACCCCTTATAGTGGTCAAAAAACTCAGGACAGAATCACTCCTATACAAATGCTATTTAAATAATTTGATTTTAGTAGGGCTATAACGGTTCTGAAACTGAGACCCAAACCACAATATCAATTCCCACGGTCCTGTGGCACACCTGCTCCCCGGACTGTCAAGCTCTCATAACAACAGTGCAACTGGCTTTTATTTAGTATTTATTCACTACTTGAATCTGTGTAGGGGAACAGTGAGTAGGACATGACGTTGGGGGCACTGTCTCAGCTGTTAGGCAGGAAACTGCATATCAGGAAGTAGGGTCTTGTCTTTCTCGGTTATCATGGATCTAATTTGTGGGGGTAAATCAAGACTAAAAACAAGTCATTCAAATCTTTGTTGTATCTTGTGTTCTTACTGCAGCAGGAGGTGAGCGAGTAGGACATTACCGCAACCTGTCAACTGTCATAGCACAAAATATTCAAAAATAATTTTAGATATCAATATAGTAAATATGATTCTTAACTATTTAAAATTTCACACATGTACAGTAGCTAGACAAAATGGTTAGTCTAGTAAGCTTTTGTACATCGGAATGAGGCTGAGGTTTCACAAACTGGATGTTTTTATTAAATCCGACACAACTTCTTAGGCTATTTTTACTGCTTTCTGGTGGTTCCATGGAGCATCACCAAAGATGGGTCAAACAAATTATGCTATGTAGCACATTCTAACATTATTTTGTCTTTTCTGGTGTGTGTTTTATTTCAAAATGTTTGAATAGGCTACTAACTTGTCTGTAGTAGCCTGCCTCCCTAAATTTCACAGGTCGAAGTTTTACTGACTTAAATGAGCAGATGGTGTGCACAAAAGTATAGCTATTTATTTCTTATCATATCGTGGTTGTTTATTTTCTCTTCATTTAGAATCTAAAATACTGTTTAATACTGAGAATCCCTACATCATCCTCATAGTGCAAACAATGTCGAGAAACAATGCACATTAGCAGTAAGCTATTAAAAGACAAAACAGTTTTATCAGTATTATCAGCTATAGGAAAATTTTGTGAGTCAGCCCTTAACTGCGAGGAGAGCGTATGTGTGACCTGTACCATAAATGGTGGGCAGGGGAGGAGGTGGAGAACATGGGGAATTAACAGAGACCCTGCCAACGTTTAGTTAAAAGTTAAAGACAAAAACATCTGAAGAAAGCGTGATATTAGTAAATGATGATGTAGACAGACTAAGCTCCTAAGCTACAGCCTAAGACTATTTTAATAATGTAGTTCTAACTTCTCTATCATCGGGATTCTCCATCATCTTTCATCATGGTGTGTGTCCCTTTTAATAGTTAATTCTTTGTATTCTAACAATGTCTGCAGCATGTTATATGGGAGAGGGCAGACAGGGAATCCGACACCTATTTTAAAAATTTTACGGTCATTATCATATGATGCACAGACTTCCCACAAAATACTGCATAAACAGTAGTTAAAGATAATTCGTAGGGGTTTTTCCTATCAAACTGCTTGAACTTCTTTTGTTCTTTTAACTGTAACACATCTATCTGGTATCTATAGAGCATCCCCCAAGGATCACTGAATGAAAAACTAAAATTCTAATCAAAACATGGGAACGAGATACTACCTCGTGGCCACGAAATACTCAAGGTACAAGGTAGTCATTATACAGCACAAGGCAGCATTATGAAATTAAATTCGTAGTTCAACGAATGTTGTGTGCTACACACACACACACACACACCATATAATTAGTGTATTCTCTTTCTCCATCTGTATGCATTCTTATCCCATTAATAATAATAATAAATTGAATTTGTATAGCACTTTTCACGAACTCAAAGTCGCTTTACAGAGCAGATAAAGAAACAAAGCAAAAAGTAACTATTAATGCATGTTACTAACTCGACTGCTTCCCTACCCACGTAGTTTTGTGCTTTCTCATCCCTCTCCTTTTGCTTCTTGCTGCCCCCATGTTCCTGCTCGACACCCACTGCTTCAATTATTATAATAATACTAATTTTTTGTACCACTACTACTTTTACTGTCTGTATTTCTGTGTGAATATTGTGTTTGCTGCTCCCCTCACCTGGTGTTAGACAGAGGAAAAGAGAAGTAGGTCTAAGAATATTACCATTATCAATATTACTGTCTTGTGTTGATATAATGAGATAAAGTTGTTTGTGAGAGTGAAATGAACTTTGTGTTTTATATACATATATACATACACTATATACATATACATATATACACATACATACATACATACATATTATTATATATGTAATTATTATTAAAGCTGCAAGCAGCATTGGGCGGGGCCTCGCACCTATAGCGCATCGAGTTTTGTGAGGCGGCCGTGTTGCAGATTCTGGAGCTCTGCTGGTACGGCTGTGAATTTGCCACGCGCTTTCAATCATCACTTCCTGTGCCCCCTTTGTGGCACTACATAGTACTTGGCACTACGACGATAACTGAATATTGGCATGTCGGACTGTTTGGTGCAGATGTGAGCATGTATAATGAAGTTACAACAACTTTTAAATCGTACAAAAGTAAAGTACAAAGTGTGTAAATCGCAAAAATGCCCATTAAATCCAAAAAAAACCAAATCAAAAAGTAGGTGAAACTTCGCCCAGGGGTTGCTCTGTAGATGGCTCTAGTTCGCCCCACCTGAATTATGTGCAAATTTTGGTGAGGTTTTTTTTTTTTTCCAGAAAAGAAAGAAAGAAATAATAAATACATTGTCCCTTCAGTTTCAACAGGGACCTCACATGGTTCTTGCTAAATAAACCATGGCTAATCCAACCGTCACTCACGTGTGACAGCCACTTTGACAGTGGAGATCTCGTTATTCCAGAAGTCTCTCTGGATGTATGTTCCCTGGTCCTCATAAGTCACCTGACAAGACAAACAGACCACATAAATACACAGTGAATATCTAGATTATCTGGCCTCACTGTAAACTGAGCTCTAAAAATGTTGACTTGAAACAAGAGACTTGGCTACCTTGTCGATGTACCAGCGTCGGTCACTGCCTGTGCCAGATATCCTGCCTTTTGTCATTCTGTAGAAGACAGAACAACAGCCATATGGAAATACATTGAGTGCAACAACTCTGGGAAAAACTCACAGCTTCTCTCCTTGTCTATCCTGTCCACAACCAGAATTTTTGCTGTCCCAGAGAGTTTCTGACCTGAATGTGCCTTTCTCCCAGTACAGAAAGGTATTGCTGGGATTATCAGATGGAGTGAACTCAAGCTTCTCTGCACTCTTGGACAGGAAGATCTTCAACTGGCGACCATGGGCCAAACGCTCATGGAGGTCATGGACTGCATAGGACTCTAAGACAAATACAGAGGGAGAAGCAAAATGAGGCGGAATGTCTGCTACTAATGTCATTTTAAAGACATTTTATAGTTTTCAGTCATGTGACATGCGCAGTGACCTGGAGGGCAAACAACACACTAACGACCGCGACTCCCCCACAGAGACACCGCAAAAGCAATCAAATTTTATTTGGATCACCTTCAACTTAAGAAAAAGAAAGAGATGAACACAAACTGCAAAGTGTTTGGGATGTCCATATAACGTTACAGCATCTGCTGCCGCATTTCTACCGTTAAAAACCGCCAGGTCCCTGCCGCCACTCAACAGCGGTATGTTTAGGTTTACCTTGTGGGGAATCCCTCACCTAACACAGCCCAGGCTTGTCTCCTCCTTGATTAGTAAATCTGAAAGCACAACTATCCAGCATTTTGGCAACGCAAAAAGTAACAAACTCAAAGTAACAGTGTATCATTGCTTATTGGTTGGCAGGCAGCTGAGAATAACGTCTTTTTTGCTCTCAAAGGGAGCATTTTCCTTGGAGTGTGACGTCACGCGAAAACTATGAATAGGGGAAAAATAAGCTTATGCTCCGAAGCATCCAAGCTCATCTGTGAAGCATGGTGGAGGTAATGTCATGGCTTGGGCGTGCATGGCTGCTTCTGGAACAGGCTCATTAATATTATTGATGAGGTCTGAATATGGGCTGCAGGGTCTTCATAATGTGGGAGATCAGTGCCACAGGTCTGTGGTCCATGGAGTCACTGGGATGTGGCATCTTTGGAACAGGAACGAGGCAAGATGTCTTCCACATCAAAGGAACTCTTTGGAGACTCAGGCTCAGGTTGAAGACAAGGTCAAGGACTACACATAGCTGGGGAGCACAGGGTTGAGCCTCCTCAGCTGTCTTCTTGCCTGGTCAGCAGTGAGGCACATAGAGGTTACAGGTGGGGAGAGGAGGAGTCGTCAGGCTGGAGAGAGCTGTTAACCTGAGAGCCGGAGGAGTAGGGGGTAGGGTTCTCCCAGGAGGGTGAGGGACAGTGAGGAGGAGGAGGGGGGAGTAGTGGGGTTGGTGGTATGGTGCTTTCAGACCAAAAGCGAAGCGAGCGTTCGGGGCGGTGAGTTTACATACAAAGTCAATGCAAAGACACAGAGCTGTGATTTCCTGTCGCGAAGGGGGCGGTGCCGGTGTCGCGAAGTCGTGATAGCCTATCAATGTTGAGATTGTGTTTTTGTCACAGACAGCTTCAGAGCATTGTGTGGAGAGGGCCAGGCAGAGCGGGCGATCTGCAGGCCGGCTGAGAGTTGCTAAACTTGGGCTAGAGGAGCAGGGAGCAGCGCTCCAGGTTTTGGACAAATAAACCCCCGTGGTCGGACTGGATTTTCCTCTGACAACTACGCCGTTTGCTCGAGGGAGGACCTCGGAGTAAACTGCTTTTATGAAATTAGCTTTTTACTTTAGTTTTTATGATTACAACATTTATCTTCACTCGAGCTTCTCAGCAGCTACATTCCGTGCACATCCGGTTCCAGTGTTGTTAGCGTTGTTTGGCACTACTTCATATTTATATAAAACCCGGACAAAACTGGACATTGCTGGGAGAAAAGAAAGCGAGGAGGTTGAACTACGTGGTGAGTTCAGAAAACATGTGTGTAAGGTTTAGCCCCATGGTGGAAGGAGGAGACATGGACATAGAGTTCTTCACCTGGTGCTTCAATTTATTTTTACACCAGATACGTGGAAAGTGCAGTTGTGCAAGTGAAGTATTGTAAAAATATATCAAAAATTAACAAAAAACAAACAATGAGGAAACTAAGTATATACTATTCAAATTATCATTAAAAACTGAGATTACACAACACAAAAACAAAACCTATATCAGCCCTGACTATTGGGCTCCAGCCAAGCTGTCCACGCCAAGCTGTTCTCCCCAGGGGAGCCTCTGCCTCCTTCCTTTATACCAGAAGCCCCTCCTACAAGACAAACCAAAGTTAATTGACAATCAATTAAACACCAGTATGTTATCTCAACAATCAAACACATCTCTGGCTACATCAACACATCAACTATAAAACCAGAAATGAAATGTTACAGGCTAAACAAAAGCTTCTCAAAACAGCAACTTTAAGGTACTCCCGTAACACCCCTGTGTACAGGCTCACACTTGGACCATTCCAGGTCTTCCCCCTATAAATGACTCCACACTCCACTTCCTGTTTGCCCCTTCGGCCCAGATCCCTGCTTGAGGATGAGAACAGGTGAATAAAACATACAAACATTTGAATGACCTTGGGTAAATCCCATAAGCTAAAATAAATTACTTGAAATGAACTGTGTATATGTTGTATTTATCCAACCATGTAACTTTATTCCAGCTATCGTTGTACATTACTGGGACCAAATTAGCATAGCATAGCCCTGATCAAACTCCATTCAGAAAAACAAACATTTTTGAAGTTGATGTCCTGCTGTCTTGCTGACAGACCTGACAAAGCATGAATTCATATGTTTAACAAATCTGCATCATATTGTAGTTATTTCGGCATCAGTTTGATCCGTTTATTGCTATTTAATCACAGCAAAATGTTTACTTTGGGTTCATACCAAGATGGCGCTGAGTATAGCTGCCTCGGTGTTAGGCGCGCTTTGTTTTGTTTTGGTGTGTTAATTCAGTTTTCGGCTGTGACTCCCGGTGCTCTTTCACCAGGGAGGAGCTCATGAACATCAGCGGAACAACTCCAACAGATTTAATTCCCACTTTTCTTGCTCCATCAGTGGAATTATTGGACATTTTGGTGAAGGGCTCGCTCGCTGTCGTTCGCGTGTCCGACCAGAGAGGGGAACACTTTGGATCACTGCTACACCAGTTAGCAGTGCCTATCATGCCGTCACGCGTGCTCCACTGGGACACTCTGATCACTCTGATGGTCTATCTGATTCCCGCTTACAGGCAAAAACTAAAGCTCTGTAAACTTGTAGCATTTCAAGAATGCTACCAACAATCTGGATGAGTTTACAGAGGCTGTGACGTCCTACATCAGCTTCTGTGAGGACAAGTTTAGCAAGGAGGGGCGAGAAGCTAAACAACTGTACTCAAGAGACTAAAGAACCAGTTCTCTGCAAACTTCTGTCACTTCTGTCTGGAGGGGGTTCAGACAGATCACAAAATATAAACCCAAAGTCCTCCACTCCAGAAACTATTCTCGCCTGGCAAATGAGCTGAACGAGTTCTACTGCCACTTTGAGAGTCAATCGGACACCATCCCCCGTGACTCCTCCACGCAGCTTCAGCCTCAGTCCACCACCTCTTCGCTGATGCAGTAGACATGGCCCTTCACTACATCCTCCGGTACCTTGACTCCCCAGGAACCTACGCCAGGATCCTGTTTGTCGATTTCAGCTCTGCTGCTGCACCATCATCCCGGCCCTGCTGCAGGACAAGCTCTCTCAGCTGAACGTGCCTGACTCCACCTGCAGGTGGATCACATACTTCCTGACGGACAGGAAGCAGCACGTGAAGCTGGGAAAACATGTCTCTGATTCCAGGACCATCAGCACCGGATCCCCTCAAGGTTGCGTTCTTTCCCCCCTTCTCTTCTCCCTGTACACCAACAGCTGCACCTCCAGTCACCAGTTTGTCAAGCTCCTGAAGTTTGCGGATGATACCACACTCACTGGGCTCATCTAAGGTGGGGATGAATCCGTTCAACAGGTGGTCACCACTGTGGACTCCTTCCGCTTCCTGGGCACCATCATCTCCCAGGACCTCAAGTGGGAGCTGAACATCACCTCCCTCACCAAGAAGGCCCAGCAGAAGATGTACTTCCTGCAGCAGCTGAAGAAGTTCAGCCTGCCAAAGACAATGATGGTGCACTTCTACATCGCCATCATTGAGTCCATCCTCACCTCCTCCATCACCATCTGGTACGCTGCTGCCACTGCCAGGGACAAGGGCAGGCTGCAGCGCATCATTTGCTCTGCAGAGAAGGTGATTGGTTGCAATCTTCCTTCTCTTTTGGACCTGTACGCCTCCAGGACTCTGAGGCGAGCAGGAAAGATTGCAGCTGACCCCTCCCACCCCGGACACAAACTGTTTCAGACTCTCCCCTCTGGAAGGAGGCTGCGGTCCATCAGGACCAAAACCTCTCGCCACAAAAACAGTTTCTTCGCGTCTGCAGCTAGCCTCATTAACCCCTACTGACTCTCCCCCCTACTGACTCTCCCACATGTAAATACTGTTTCATATCGTGTCGGGCACAGACCTGGCACGTCGCACATATTTGTTGCTGATTGTTGATCTTTGTTGTATATTTTTATGTTGTCAGTTTATATTTATATGTACACATTATTCTCTTCCGTTGCGTTACTTCTGCACGGTACAGACCCAGAATAATGCACATGTATATATCTGCAACGTTTTTCTTCCATTCCATATTTATATATTTCTACTTATTTATGTTGACTGTATGTTTGTCTACGTGTAGCACCTTATCACCACAGCAAATTCCTCGTATGTGTAAAACACTACTTGGCAATAAAGCTCTTCTCTATTCTGATACAGCTGTGGTAATGGCGAGTTGTGTTTATTCACGTTATCGCGTTAAAATCGCCTTCTTGCGTTGTGTTTGAACACCTGCAGCGAATGTACTCACACGAGGAAAGCGTTGCGAGGCGAAACTTCGCCGTTGGTCTTAAAGTGGCATTAGAGGGCAGACAGCAGCTGAGTTAGTGGTGGGATGGGCAGGATGAAATTCATTATTTTCCTCAATATTTTATAAACAATACCCCAAAATGACAAGATCAAAGTTTGGCCATTGAGTCAAATCTGTTACAGATTAAGTTCGTTGGCCCTGTCCAAGCTGCTTTCAACTCCTCTGCTGCCAGTTGGTCTGAAAGCCAGTGATGTTCTGCTGGAGTTCACGCTCCAGCTTCCTTCTGTACTTCTCCTTAGCCTCCCTGATCTTCACCTTCAGGTCCCCCTGAATGGCCTTCACCTCCTCCCTATTATGGTCACTGAAAGCCCTCCTATTAGCATTCAGGATGTCCTTGATGTCCTTTGTTACCCATGATTTGTTGTCTGAGTAACACTGAACAGTCTTTGTTGGGACAGTGAAGTCCACACAGAAGATAATGTAGCCCATCCCTGTCTTCTCTGTGGCTCACAGAGTGCATCCCAGTCTGTTACCTCAAAACATCCCTGAAGGGTCTCATAGGCTCCTTCCGACCATCTCCTCACGGTCCTTGTGGTCGCAGGCTGCCTTTTCATCGGGGGGGGGGGGGGGGTTCAATGAATCTTATAAGCTGTTGCTGTCATCTCTTCCACATTTCTCACTATTTTACAGTAAGTGAAACAGCGCCCCTCTAAATGCTATGCGCTGGATGTGTGCCAGCTGCTGTCTGGCTTCACGCCAATCAAATCACAGCATGCGACCAACGTCTTTCAGATGACATAACGGGAGGTGTTAGCAACTTTAGCTGGTGCAGTTCTGTAGGGTGGAGATTTGGAGTTTTTAGTTATTATAAATAGTTTTACTAAACTAGCACTACAGCAGCAATTTAAGATTAAATCTGACTGGAGCTGGCCTGGAGAGAAAAAAGGGGTTTGGACATTCAATGAGGAAAACTATATCCGTACAGAGTGGCAAGCTGGTAGCGCCAAACTTAAATTGACTCTGTTGTTGTGGAAGACCTAAAAGCCAGTGGCAAATTCTACAACTTGGTTATTGACCACTTTGACGCTTGCCTGGATTTAGCTGCGAATGAACAGTCCATTGAAGTAACCTTATTGTTTTTCCTACGGTTGTGTAGGCATAGATAATGAGTTCCACAGACAGCACCTGCCACAGGGTACTGGGCCAGGTTACCTTAACTGTTTATACTCTGTTGGTCTGTGATATTGTGATATTGTGTTTTGAACATTTGTAAATGTAAATGCTCCGTACTTGTATAGCGCCTTTCTAGTCTTTTCGACCACTCAAAGCGCTTTTACACTACATCTGCATTCACCAGTCACACACATTCATACACTGAGCCTAAGTGCTCAAACGGAAACTAACATTCACACTCATTCGTACACAATTCCGGGTTCAGTATCTTGCCCAAGGACACTTCGACACGCAACCAGGGGGAGCCAGGCATTGAACCGCCAACCTTCCGATTAACGGCCAACCCGCTCTACCTCCTGAGCCACAGCCGCCCCGCCCCGCTCTCTGCTGTTTACTGCCGTTTTTCAGCTGGTTGTTTCCTGTTGTCTGAGCAAAATAACTTTGTTTGGCAGGAAGCCGTGTTAGATACTTGTTCAGCTCACGTTTATTTACATGTCCCCTCTGGCTTAATCATTTCTGACACAACAACTATAACTAAATTATAGACAAGCAGCTTGCAGATAAGTATGTTAAACATTATAGTTCATGGGTGCCATATAGGGGGGTAAAGTTAGGACAATTCCAAGGGCCCCTGACTGACAGGGGACCCAAAAAATTCTGAATATCAAATTATATTATACATTATATAAACCAAAATCATTGAGTATAAATATATTTCAAGTATAATAATAAAATGAATTATCTCTTTGTTTTTACTTGATTTTGGCAGTAGAAGTTAAAAATCCCCATTGACAAAGAAGTAAACCTCCATATTGACCACCCCTCTGTATCTGCATGAAATGGTTTGGTCCTGCATTAGCACACTCATCAGTGACGCGTTTAGTTGCAGTCAGTAGATGTAAACCAACCAAAATCTGGTTTTCAAAAAAGTAAAGAGAAGAAAGAGAGAGAGGAAAGACAAAAGGAAAGGATGTCACTCTGTAACCCAGTTTTTCACCAAGAAAGGTGGGCAGGTAGCTAGCTAGCTACAGACTAGTGTTAGCCTACATTTCATCAACATTTAATCAGTGCAGGGAAATGTTTAGCAAGAAATTCATATTAAATCCTTGTCCCTGCTCCTTTTAGCAGACTAACAACAGATGAGTCAGCAGCACCCCAGTCTGCCCATAACTGTAGAAGGTGAGCAACACAGTGTTAATGACATGCCAGTGAGCATCATTCCAGGGAGTCTGGAGATTTCTTACTCTTGCTCTTTTTACCATAACAACAAGAAAGAAAATTAAATATCTATTAATGATGAGAAATTCAAACACAAATTATTTTCTAACTTAATGATCATTATGAAATAAATAAAATAAACACCTTCCTGTCTGTACTGGATGCTGGACAGCAGCTTACATCAGCATGTAAGTTAAGGACAATATTAAAATAATCCAGTTTGATACATTCATTTAGATTGAATTATGGCCGTTAATGAAATCTATAGCTACATACTTTATTATTCCCATCATGATGGGCAATTTATTTGAGAAGCAAATAGTGAACTGCATCCTGTATGCAGACTTGCATGTACAAATCACCAGCAGTAAATATTGTGCAGACACCATCTCCACATTTAAGATTAGGCTTAAGACTTTCCTCTTTGATAAAGCTTTTAGTTAGGGCTGGCTCAGGTTAGTCCTGAACCATCCCTTAGTTATGCTGCTATAGGCCTAGACTGCCAGGGGATTTCCCATGATGACCTAAGCTTCTCTCTTCCCCTCTCTCTATCTGTATCATCTCATTAGTACATGTTACTGACTCGACTTTTTACTTCTCCTGTAGTTCTGTGCTTTCTTGTCCCTTTCTTCCCCTTTCTTCTCCTGTCGCAACCATAAATAAACAGGTATGCCTGTATGCGTATAAAGTGCAATTTATACTTCTGCGTCAAATCGACAGCGTAGCCTCTTCTTAGCCCCCTACCCTACGCCATCACTTACGGCGTAGCCTGACGTGCACCTCCTCAAAAATATAACTACACGTCAAGTCGATGCGGACAGTGAGCATTATGATTGTAATTATAATTTTCAGCCCTGCTGTCAAGTAATCTGTCACTTTTCATATACAGTAATGAACTTGTTGCTTCTGTCTAGAACACAACTGCTTAACAGAAAAGATCACACTTTGAACGACAGCACGTGAGGATGGTGTACGAGAAATGAGAATGAAATACTCACCCACAGTGACGCAAGCCGCCAGCAGGATCATAACACTCCACATCATCTGCACACAAGACACAGAAGAGATTTCATTCTAGCTAAATCCACATTATCACTATAGACACAGCTTCAAAGTCCTTACCATAGAGTATGTTTACTTCTACAGAATGTGTCCATAACTGAAAAATGTTTGACAGTCCGTGGCTTTCTTCTTGTAAAAACTTTACATTTTTCATTCCTTCACTAGTAAGGCCCTAAGAGGAGTAAAGTCTCCAGTGTGTTTGTTCTATCCTACATTTTGTTTTGTGGGTGCAATTAACATGTTCATCTTATCTTCAAATTAAAAACAATTTCCACACTGACAGTCAGTCACTTTAACATTTATATACAGTACATCTGGAAGGTATTCACAGCACTTCACTTTTTCCACATTTTGTTATGTTACAGCCTTATTCCAAAATGGATGAAATTCATTATTTTCCTCAATATTTTATAAACAATACCCCAAAATGACAAGATCAAAGTTGTTTGAAATCTTTGCAAATTTATGAAAAAAAAAAAAGGTACATGTACATAAGTATTCACCGTGTTTGCTCAATACTTTGTTGAAGCACCTTTGGTACCAATTAGCCTAAAGACTTCATGAGCATGATGCTACAAGCATGGCACACCTATTTTTGGGCACTTTCTTCTATTCTTCTTAGCAGGACCTCTCAAGCTCCATCAGGTTGGATGGGGAGCATCAGTGCACAGACATTTTCAGATCTCTCCAGAGACATGTTTATTTGGGTTCAAGTCTGGGCTCTGGCTGGGCAACTCAAGGACATTTACAGAGTTGTCCTGTAGCCCTTTAATGTTTAGCTTGTGGAAACAAGAATAAAATGAGAAATTTAGACTTTAATTTAAGTCGTTTTGGTAATGCTGTATTGTTATTTGTATTGTAGCGTATCCATTTAAAAGGGGCATTATGGAGTTTCCAGCGGCCACTAGCGGTGCGGTTTTAAGACTGCAACCAGGCATGTGCTCGTTCATTCATGAGCGAGCATAATCCGAAACAACCACTTTCATACAGAAATCCTGTAATAAACACAGAAACACCTGCATGCATGCTGTGGCTTTTCACACAGACATGTTCAAGCTCTGTTACTTCAACATTCCCGTCACAGAGGCAGATCAACACTGGCTCTGTAACGTTACTTTATTCAGTGACAGCGGCTATAGAGAGACAGGGAGACAGCTTCACACAACATGCTGGAAACTCACTCACACTGCAACGTTACAGTAATAATTTAATCAGCTGCAGGTTGAACTAATCCATGTTACATGATCATGGTACATTTACTGCATTTAGCCGACGTGCTACATCATTAGCTCGCCTGCTGCTTTCACTAACTATTTTTACCATCTCTGTATCTTTCACCGGAGCCTCAGCAATAACAAAACTGTTAGTGAGCTGGACTGAATATTATAACGAGATTGTGTCACACTTTATAATAATAAGACCGCAGTAAGTAAATTTACTGTAGTGTCAGTGGATGGCTCTTCCTCTCGGTTGTACAGGTGCTGGTCATATAATTAGAATATCATCAAAAAGTTGATTTATTTCAGTAATTCCATTCAAAGAGTGAAACTTGGATATCATTCATTTAGTACACACAGACTGATATTTCAAATGTTTATTTCATTTAATTGTGATGATTAAAACTGACAACTAATGAAAATCCCAAATTCAGTATCTCTGAAAATTAGAATATTACTTAAGACCAATACAAAAAAAGGATTTTTAGAAATGTTGGCCAACTGAAAAGTATGAACATGGGGCTCCTTTTGCCTGAATTACTGCACCAATGCGGCGTGGCATGGAGTCGATCAGTCTGTGGCACTGCTCAGGTGTTATGAGAGCCCAGGTTGCTCTGATAGTGGCCTTCAGCTCTTCTGCATTGTTGGGTCTGGCGTATCGCATCTTCCTCTTCACAATACCCCATAGATTTTCTATAGGGTTAAGGTCAGGCCAGTTTGCTGGCCAATTAAGAACAGGGATATCATGGTCCTTAAACCAGGTACTGGTAGCTTTGGCACTGTGTGCAGGTGCCAAGTCCTGTTGGAAAATGAAATCTACATCTCCATAAAGTTGGTCAGCAGCACGAAGCATGAAGTGCTCTAAAACTTCCTGGTAGACGGCTGCATTGACCTTGGACCTCAGAAAACACAGTGGACCAACACCAGCAGATGACATGCCACCCAAACCATCACTGACGTGGCTTCTGTGCCTCTCCTCTCTTCCTCCAGACTCTGGGACCTTGATTTCCAAAGGAAATGCAAAATTTCCTTTCATCAGAGAACATAACTTTGGACCACTCAGCAGCAGTCCAGTCCTTTTTGTCTTTAGCCCAGGCGAGACGCTTCTGACGCTGTGTCTTGTTCAAGAGTGGCTTGACACAAGGAATGCAATAGCTGAAACCCATGTCTTGCATACGTCTGTGCGTGGTGGTTCTTGAAGCACTGACTCCAGCTGCAGTCCACTCTTTGTGAATCTCCCCCACATTTTTGAATGGGTTTTGTTTCACAATCCTCTCCAGGGTGCGGTTATCCCTATTTCTTGTACACTTTTTTCTACCACATCTTTTCCTTCCCTTCGCCTCTCTATTAATGTGCTTGGACACAGAGCTCTGTGAACAGCCAGCCTCTTTAGCAATGACTTTCTGTCTTGCCCTCCTTGTGCAAGGTGTCAATGGTCATCTTTTGGACAGCTGTCAAGTCAGCAGTCTTCCCCATGATTGTGTAGCCTACAGAACTAGACTGAGAGACCATTTAAAGGCCTTTGCAGGTGTTTTGAGTTAATAAGCTGATTAGAGTGTGGCACCAGGTGTCTTCAATATTGAACCTTTTCACAATATTCTAATTTTCTGAGATACTGATTTGGGGGTTTTCATTAGTTGTCAGTTATAATCATCAAAATTAAAAGGAATGAACACTTGAAATATATCAGTCTGTGTGGAATGAATGTATACATTATACAAGTTTCACTTTTTGAATGGAATTACTGAAATAAATCAACTTTTTGATGATATTCTAGTTATATGACCAGCACCTATATTATGTGGGTCATGTTAGTTACAGCGACTGAGAAGTGGAGAAGCTGTGTACCCTGAGTATTGATAAAAGGCAATAAATCTAAATAGAACTTTACGAAGCAAACAGCGGCAGGTCCGAGTTAATGTAGCGTTAGCTGGCTGCTCCAGGCTGCATCACTATAGGATAGTCAACAAATCGTTCCACATTTACTTTTTACCGTTACATCATTTCTTGCAGGCTTTGACACTTCGACATAATATCTGTGGTACACAGGAAAGTAATATGGTCGCGTTAGTTGGTGAAGTAATGTGGAAAGTGATCGGATAACATTAGCAACTGCTCGGTGTTAGCCGGTGAGCTAACGTGACTTTCTCTGTGTTTCTCCAGCTTTACTAATGCTCACTTTGTTCTTATTACTTAATCATGTTGGGTCTGATGGGCTTCAGCACATTAACCTTATTGTTGTTTTGGATTCTTACATGGAGCCTGTGTTTTGCTGGGAGCCGGTTGTTTTATGGTGTTAGTAGACTGCATGTCGTTAGCGACCGTGTTGTCGCTGTAGAGAGAGAGAGGCTCGGGAGCGCGCACAGGGCTGAATCCGACCCGGTGTCCTCACATTAAAAGCAGTGGTTGAATAGTGGTTGATGCACGCAACGGAGAAAACAGGTGTGTGCTCCATTTCTAAGTGAGTTTTGAGCCCATTGACAATAAGGCAATGACAACTGGATTTATTAAAATCAAAAACTTACATATAGCCCCTTTTAATATTGTATTGTTAATAAAAGGTTTAAAAAAAAACAAACAAAAACAGTCTGGCTGCCGTCTCCCATCTGTTACAGTCCCAGACATAGCAGATAAACTCCTGGACATTCAGACTTCAATCCTGAGAACCTGGCAGAACTCACAATATGGACTTCATCTGTAATTTTAACTTGTTCTGGGAGCGCGCTTCTCTCTTCAAAAGAGACGGGAGAGGTAAAGAGAGGTAGCCACATTCAGCATGGGGCCCAGATTGCGGCTGTCTGTACAAACACAGAGAACCACGCATCTCCTTTGTGTGCACACCACAGACCTTTCCGGAGCTGCACTTCCCGCCTCTTGCATTCCGTCAACATTACGTTATCAATTAACCTCTAAAGAATCGATTGACATTTGTGATCATCTGTATTCCTTAAACCTGGCCTGGTCGCCACTCCTAAACGCCTCCTCCTTTTCCAACCTCAGCCGTCTGAGTTTGGCTGTAAACCAGGGCTTGTCATTGTTATAACTCACCCTGGTTCATGTTGGCATACAGCTGTCCTCACAGAAGCTGATGTAGGACGTAGGGCTGGGCGATATAGCCAAAAATGATAAAAACATTTAATATCCATCAATATCGAAAATTATCACGATAAATGTCAAATCATTATTTCTTTCAAGTGCAAAGGCAAATTTTTGCCCCTGAATGAAAGTTGAAGGGCCAGATGGTTGTGTGGTTCAACTTTTCTTTATGGTAAGAATTTGACAAACACTTGATGCCAAAAAGTGGATCCCTTTACATATCTGTGCTAGAATAAAAAAAAATAAAAAAAAAATCTAATTAGTAAATCTATTTGCGTCCCTTTCCCTCAATAAAATAAACATCTCAATATAAAAAGTGCTAATTCATTTGTGATTCTAATGAATTAAATCAAATATTTCTTGATGATATGCTGAACATTTTTATACTGTTATGGAAAATTATATTGCGATAATCATCATTATAGGCCCAGCCCTATTAGGACGTCACGGCCTCTGTATACTCATCGACATTGTTGGTAGCAGTCCTGAAAACATCCCAGTCAGTACAGTCCAAACACGCCTTTACAGCTTAGCACTGCTTAGACGTCCTCACCACAGGTGAGTGTCCCAGTGGGGCTCGCAGGACGGTATGATAGGCGCTGCTTACTGTGGTGTAGCGGTGATCCAAAATGTTCCCCTCTCTGGTTGGACACTTTATAAACTGTCTGTATTTGGTGAGTTCAAGACTGAGGTTTCCTTTGTTAAAGAGGGTGGGGGAGTGGGGGTGGTAACTGGGCATGGGTAAGGTTGTGCATAAGAAATTATATTTGCTTAATTATTCAGTAAAACCATATGTTATTGTGACTTGGACACTGACAAAATGTAAGCTGTAAAATGTAAGCCAAGAGTGTGAAACACTGTCACTGTTTCTGCACCACAGTCCATTATAAACCACACATTAAATAAAGTTTATACAAACATTGACAAGGGAAATACATTCATTCTCTCTGTGATTATGGACCCTCGCCAAAACTGCACGCCATCAATAATATCTGGCCCGTGGCCAGATTATGGTGCTTTCACAGCAATAATAAATAAATACTCTGATAGATCTCAGTCATTTTAAACATATCTATTTTAACTCGAAGGCCAACAACATTTTTGGAGATACATACAAATTAGGGACTGTGTAAAATATCAAATTGGTAATTGTTCAGGAAACGATATTTTGGACTATCTGAATGCGCTACACGAACTCTGCACGGCTTCACAATTTTATAAACTAACAAACTATTCAGTAAGTGGTGAGTCCTCTATGGCAGAGAGACCTGAGAATAAACTTTACACAGGAGAAATGGATGGGTATACTAGCAGACTGTGGAAAGTATCCAAGTGAGGCAAGAGGGAAGTTCACACAATATATGATCATACATAGATACGATTCACCAACTGATGAATGATAATGTGTTGGAAGTGTAAAACAGAGGTAGGAACTTTTCTTCACTGTATTTGGGAATGTGTATTAGTGAGTCCATTTTGGGTTAAAGCTGTGGACTTCTTGAGTAACTGGTCAGGCTCAGTGATTCCCCTGACTCTTGCTGTATGTTTATTAGGGGACAGATCAAAATCAATCAAAATTATCTTAAGATACTGGAAAACTACTGTATCTCCTAATCTGAAAGACTGGACTACTAATATGGTGGAGACCGCATCTTATGAGTCCATGCTTCATATACTGTCAGCCAACATGGAAAATGGGATGACTTCTTGGGATCTTTTTTGGACCTTGGGCAATTTGGGGTTCAGTATCTTGCCCAAGGACACTTGACATGCAGCCTACCGATTAACAGGCAACCCGCTCTACCTCCTGAGCCACAGCCGCCCTTGCTTTAAAAGGAAAGGGATGTGACATGTACCCAGCGTCCCCAGTGTAAATGACACCTATGAAACATACAATATTTGTTGCACTAAGAACTCTTATGGAATGAAATCCCAAAATAAATTGTGTAGTGCATACATACATGTATATATACACACATACATACATACACACACACACACTCCAGTTTGTTTTATCTTCGCCTCGGTGATCGGCACATCTGGGTGATGTAAGTTTAATGTGCGTTAGCATGTTGGTTGTTTCCATTTACATAACGTTAGGCTACAATAGTGGCACAACAACATGAACAAGGCTGGCTCTCTGTAGATGATACACCTATCTCGTGCAGTAAGAAATTATTATTGTATTTTTCTATGGCCACTTCAGGACCATGTTAACACAATGCAGCTTTAAAAGAACCTCACCTAAATTAAATAAAGTTATCCTATTCCTTTACAAAATGAGTAAACAAGATTATGACAAGACAATAAATGCCAGCTGACACTTTTTGATACTCAGTGCTACAGAAGCATTTTGGTGCCACAAACATGTTGAGCTTGGATAGTTAAAGCATGAGCATTAACATTTGTTCCCCTGTTTCTCAGAGCGAATCCAGTCCAGTCTGGCTGTCTGCGTGTCAGCTGCTATTACATTCTGAGGGAGTGCTTGGGCTTAATTTAGCAGAACAGCAACAATAATAGTGCTGCTCTTTATACAACGCTTTCATCACATGGAAATAAAGGACAGTGTTTTGCCTGGTCTGAATTAAATACAGCATTACCTACAGGTGAACCACGGGCTACAAGAAACAGTGATCACTATTGTACTGAAAGGTGCAATAATTCAGTGCTTAACCACATCAAGATGTTTGATGACTCAACAAACAGATACCTGCAAAATACTTGAAATAGGCCTACTGTGCTGCATTATTAATATTCTCCACCTCTTAATGAAAAACGATGAAAGGCTATCAGTAAACCTTTGCAGTGATGTGAGGACTACCCTGCATCACCTGTCTGAGAGGCAACAGTCTCTCAATGGTCTCAAACAGACTGTTAATGAAAACAGAGCTGTCCTCAACTTCAAACTGCCGGGAGAACCTGTGGGAGAATGACTCTAGGCCCCGAGAGCCTGATAACTCCAAGGGAACAAAGGCGGTCTAATCTGACGGGTGTGGCCCGTCACAATGCAGCCCTACCGGTCACGTCAGTCCGTACCTAAAACATCACCCACACCAGACACGTCCTTCGCCGATCGTACGCTGCATGAAGGCAGAAAAAGCGTCAATGTGCCTCCAAGCACGAGCTTAGCCCGTATTTACCAAACTTCACATGCTTTCTGAAAGCTCATGTTGAGTATAGAATCACTCATCTCTGGAAAAATCAGAGCAGCAGCCCCTACCCTGAACAAGCACCGCCAGGCCGAGAAGAAACACGCCGGGTCTTTGTTTCCGATGCAGTTCAGCCTGTTTCATGAATGCTTTTGAGTCGTGCTGTCTCTGATCCCGCTGGACTAATTCGCTTTATTCTTTACTGTTGGATAGTCCTTCCGCTCACATGTGCAGTAGTGGCCGTCGAGATGCCTCAGCCAACAGACGAGTCTGAATGGGAGTCCAACTGCTTTCACAGGGGGGAGGTTTCGGGGGGGGGGGGGAATGGTGTCTGTGGAATCATCTTACCTTCGAGTGGAGATAGTCGTCTATTCAGAGCTCATAACAAAGTTATGGGTTAGTATGCCAATGACACCGCCGCAGCCTCAGACTGGAGTGGAGATGGGTGTAGGGCCGTCTTAGGGGTGCTGCCTTCAGGATACTGTCGGAAATATCTTAATAGTACAAGAAGGTAAATCACAAAGAAAACACAGTGGTGCGATGTGACCTGCAGTCGTAACTCCGACAGAGCACGCACCGTTCACAACACGTCCACCAGCTATTTATTTAGAGAGCTTATTGGGTGTGGTCCGTGGACGACCAAGGTACGTTTGTTTCTTTGGTATAATTTTCATTCAGTTTTTCCTTATTACTGACAAGACCATTTTTTAATGTTCAATAATTTGTTTTCGACAGACGGTCCGGGCCCGTGTATGTTCTGACTATGAAATGAACAAACAAACAAAAAAAAAAAACACCTTTTTTTCGTTTATCGTTTCAAACTTGTGATTCCAAAAACGACTAAACCAAAATTCAAATAACGGTCCGATTTTGGTTTGGGGTCTGGGTATCTCTGGATAATCCGTAATTAGTTTGTAATACTAAAACGAAAATACCGTTTATCTGTTTTTTGTTTCAAAACGAAAAACCAAATAACCGTTTTTGGTGTCTGAATCAAAAAAACAATTAAAATCGGCCCGTTTTTGGTGATTCATTTTATTATCCCTTTTTCAACAAAGAATGAAGAAAGTCTGTGGTCAATTAGTTTTTCGTTATAAACCAAAAACGGAAGTCACGTGTTCTATTCCTTTTATGGAAGCAAAAGCAACCGGTAAAACCTTCAAAATAAAAGTAGCCCATGTACCATGTAGTTAGAAAGGTAATTATAAACTAAAATAACGTTTAGTAAAACTAAAGTAGCACTGGGTGTGAAAAAAAACACTTTAGTTAACTGAAAATAATAAAATAGCTCTGGCTGTTAGGGAGAATTAAACATTTGTAAGAACATTGGTTATATTCAATTTATATAGCGCCAAATTACAATAACCGTTATCTCACAGTGCTTTTCATAAAAGAGCAGTTCTAGACCATACTCTATGATGCTATTTACAGAAGCCCAACAACTCCCACCAAGAGCAAGCACTAGGCAACAGAGGCAAGGAAAAACTTCCTTTTAAGAGGCAGAAACCTCGAGCAGAACCATGGCTCAGGGTGGGCGGCCATCTGCCTCGACCTGGTTGGAGGCCTATAATTTCAGATTAAGACAAGTGAACTAATGTTATATGTAGCTTAGGATCGCAGTTAGCCTATTTAAGTTTCTATTATTTCATTCATATTTTAGTGTCCTAACATATTTATAGGCCTTCTTGCTATGTGGAAGCTCAACCAACAGAGGTCACTCTGCCCCCTTTCTGTGGCACCAACAGGCAACAAGGGTTTGACCTTTTGACTTGTGTTTCTATCAAAGAGAAGGCTGCATTGCTACCAAAGGAAGCTAATCACTGAGTTTGAAGGGTGTGCAGAACTTCACCTGCCTCCCAGCTGCTCTTTCTATGGTGCTATAGCTGCTAAAAACTCTCAGCTTCCACCATCTACTGTTGTGTGTCAAAACAAAACTCTTCCAAAACAAATCTGTGGAGTTGTAAACTTTTTATTTTCCTTTGCAATTTTTGACAGTGTAAAATACTTATGTTTGTTAAGTAGAGTAAATGTTTTTAATGCAGCCTGTAGTTCTCATAGGTTATGTAGGCATACTTATGTGGGAAACCTGGGCCCCGTTTCAGAAAGCGGGTTTAGTGAAAACTGAGTAAGTTGAGCCTGAGATGAGGGAAACTCTGGGTTTTGGTTTCAGAGAGCGCAATCAGATAAACTAGGTCTGTAACCCCGGCAACTTACGCTGTGAACCTAACCTGCTCGGGAGGAGGTTTACTTCAACTAACACCGAGTTTCTCTCTGACCCCTCCCCTTCTGCGGAGCTTGTAGCTGCTGTCTCACACACGTTTCATTTCCTCAATTATACTGTCGATATCAAAGCACATATTGGAACGGAATTACGTCTTTAGAAACATCGAAATCACGGCTAAATAGGCCATTCGTTTTCTTTTTTACCCAAACATGATCTTGAACATCTGTCATCGATGTATGGACAGATTTATCTTTGGACATCGTAAATTTATCCTCAGCACAGAATAAAATCTATAAGCTACACTGGCCTTTATAACACAGTGACTCTGGACATTAAGGCAAAAAATTTAGGCCCTCTGTGCGCTACAGTTTAAAGTAATCTGTACAAAACTGATCAATGAACAGTAACCTTTCATATTGTAGTCGCACTGATTGAACATTCCTATAGTAGTTATCAACTGGATATGATGTGAATATTTCTAAGTGAGGATGACTGGTGCAGCTGAAACAAATAGGCTAAATGTAGTTTAAAAGTGAGTTTTTCATTATCTGGTGATAGTCGGAATGTGTTTTAACAGCATTTCATAAAATACGAGATGAGCAAGATTGTGACATAGACGTCTTAAACTTCACAGTCAGTTTGAACCTAGAAACATTTTACATTACAACAAAAAAAATCATTAATAGGCCTGCTGAGTCGGAACGGTCACTTTACAATCACAGGTCCATGAGGAGCCTAAACTATGTCTAATCTGTTCGATTAATATTTTCATCTTCCGTTATTGTCACCGGCATTTATTCCCGTCAGGTTCCAGATGAATAAACAGGCCTGTAGCTATTTAAAATGAATAACAGGCTGGAGGAGAATTCCTGCACTAATTCCAGTCTAAACGATGAATGAGCAATGCTCTATAAAATGTAATATTGTTAACATATCGATCCTCCACTTCTGTCTTTTAGAGCTTATCAGGGTCCGCGTTGGCAGCATTCATGTTTCTAGCTCCACCCGATTAAAATGGAGGCTCTGCCTTTATTTACCCGTTGCCATGGTGAATTGTAGTATTGGAGCTCCATTGATTATGGCTTTTTTCCATCCCCACGCACACGCTTCCATCAGGCTCAACACACTCAGAGTTGATTGAACTTATTCTGATGGGCCTTTCTGAAACAGAAAACTCAGTTTGACAGCTCAGAGTTCTTCAACCCAGAGTTCAGGTTTACACTCAGAGTTTGTTGAACCTGCTTTCTGAAACAGGGCCCCGGTGAGCATTAATGAGAGTCAAATGATCTCTAGCTCTGGGGCTTTCAGATCTTTTAATGCTTTTTTGGGTTTAATTCTGTTTGATGAACCACCAGGGAAAGGCCGAGCTCTGTACTGTTCATACTTGTGTAAAGTAAAATAAAAGTGAAGTTGAGTCATTTAGTTTTTCTCCCTGGTACTCATCTCAGGACCTCCCAGAGTTTCCCCAATACCTGGAGGATGTGAGCCTGTGCAGGTTTAAGGACTGACGATAGTAGCAAGGCTGGCCCCATCAGCTACTGTCACTCAAATTAATGCTGGACTGGCAGGACAAAGCAGAACACCCCTCCTACCTCCAGCACCATTAAAGGGCCCTGTTGTCACTTTCAGATATTTACATCATGATTTATGGTAAACACAACTTGTAGTAATTGTGGCACTGTTTTTGTAAATAAGGATGATGTCAACTTATGTCTTTTAATACACGTGCCATATACAGTAGGCTTTTATGTACAACAGCACAGTGAAGCAGGACTCTGCAGTGCAACTCTTTCACTCACATATCCCCATAAATGATTTACAAGCATAGTGGGTTAGTGAAGACTAAAACCTACTGTAAATAATGTTATACCAACAGTCATTTATACTAGTTCCTGCTCCAGGTTGTGGTTAGATCCTCTGCAGCAGACAGATGTAGATTTAGTTACAACATTTGTAGACCCATGTCCAGCGTTCAGATCCAACAAGCCTCACATCATAAAATGGTCACTGCACACAAGGAGAAGGAGATCAGACATATTATAAATATGTATATAATTGTTATAAATTAATTCTGTGCTACTTGAACATTTTTGGACTACGGTCCTCCTTAGGAGGAAGGTTAGCATAGCGCTATAAGCAAATAAGCAAGCTTAGGAACACATCCATGATATAATGTCTCATTTTAACCCATGGGATTTAATTTTTATAGAGCATTTCTTTACAAGATAGACATGGGTTTCAACTGGAAAGGTGATTTATGAAACATCAAAATTTAAAGATCAGGTTTTGGGCAGTTTTATTAACTACACAAGCTCAAACAATAAACCAACAAGATGTTAAGGCCAATGCTGCAGAGATGCTAAAGGATAAAAGCAAAAGCACAATTGCCACCAGGATGCCCTGACACCACCACCCACAGGTGTGCACCACCACCTAAAGACAGCAAGTCACACACAACAAGGCTCAGTTAAAGGTCCGCACACAGCTGTCATATACACACACACACACACACACACACACGACATGCAGTGAAGGGAAGAGGGGCTCCCAGTCAACCACCCTGTCAGTCTGGCAGAACACTTGAAGAAGAGGGAGAAGGGCTGCAAACTGCCCCACCCTTAGCAGAACCTAGCAGTTGACAAAAACAAATCACAGGGCCCATCCACCTGCAACAGTCTCATAAAAAGAATCCCCATTTAAAATCAGGACACAAAAATCAGCAGTTGATCAGGCAGCAAATCAGTAGTGGCTATACAACCCTCAACTAATGCAGTAAATCATCCACCCAGCTGACTCCACCTCATTCAAAGTGCAAACATTTAAGGCAACTCAGTGTATCAACCTCCACGGCCATCTGTGGTGAACTGTAGCAGAACATGCCATGCAGTCTACAGGGGTCTCAGCGACAGGTGGCTTAAAATGCCTGTAATAAAAACAATTTTTAAAAAAGTGTTCACAAAGGTTGGATGGCATACCATCCAAAATCCTAACCTGCTCCCTAGCCACACTACGCCTCAAGAGAACTCGATGAAGAGAAGAAGAATCAACTCTTAATGAGGTGATTGTCTCCAGGTGTGTGCCCGCTACTGGAGAGGCAGGGTGGAGTTTACCCGAGAGGGTGAAACTAGATTGTGGCATTACTAGGCCGAAAGCCTACCCATCACAACAAGAAAATGGATAACCACACAGGCTAACTAATTTAGTGAAATACAAGCATAATTTAAACAGCTAGCATTGTGGTCAAACTCAAACCATCAGTTAATATTTAGTTTTATCAGAGTTATTAAGCAGCTAGCTATCAATACACAAACATGGTAGTTTTGTTTGTCTTTTTACTAAAGGGGACTGGGGCCAAACTCCCTTAAATAGATGAGAGAGTCTGAGCACATTGTTCAGTCTTCTCCAGAGCAGCCTTTACTGCCAGTTAACAAGCTGAGGACAAACAAAAAACTACCATGTTTGTGTATTGATAGCTAGCTGCATATGGATATGGAGGGATTATTTGGTCAGAACTAAAACAGTCGAAATCTGAAATGAAGTCGAAAATGAATTTGGTATTTAGGATTGGGCATTCAGTCATTTAGGATTGGGGATTGAGTCGTGTATGCAAATGAGGAGGCGTGACCCAAAGGCTGCAGGGAGGGTTTCGAAGGGCTGAGGCGCAGAGGCACTTTATGGACTGCAAGGGGAGCTCTGACTGCCAGCACACTGCCACGAAAGCAAGCAGAGGAACTGAGCAGGGCTGGAGAGAGGACAATCATTTATAATACCATACGAGTGTTTGGAGGACCTTGAAGTTTACATTGACCAGTGTTTTCATCGAGTGGTCATGGGGAAATCAAAGAGAAAATGCACTGAAGACTCACCTGGAGCAGTCCCCTCACAAGGCGCAGATTTCACAGATTTCCTGGATTGAATAGACAAGAAATTGTCTAGCTTTGATGCCCGATTATTTCTGGTGGAAGTACTTCAAAGAGTTTCAGGCTCTGCGGGAATCCCTGGAGTTCAGCCAGAAACAGGTGGTTGAGCTTGCGGCAGAAAACAAGGGCCTCAAAGGTTTGATTAATTCCCTCGGAGGGAATGACGCGGCTCTCGGCAGACAATAAAAACATTAGAGAAGCTATCATCGATCTCCAGGCTCGTAGTATGCGGGATAATCTGGTCATTTCGGGTATCCCAGAGCAGGCGGATGAAGCCCCAGAGGAGACCGTTAAAAGCGTCATCCAAAATCAACTGAAGCTCCCGGCTGAGACCATGAAGAACATCAGCTTCCACCGGGTGCACCGCCTGGGAGGACGGCGACAGGAAAACCAGAGGCCCAGGCCCATCGTCGCAAAGTTTGAACACGTCAAGCAGAAGGAACTGGTTAAAGGCTGCGGCAGGGAGCTGAGAGGGACCAACTTCAGCATTAAGTTTCCCCGGAAGATCCTGGACCAATGCCGAGTCCTGTTCCCGATAAGAAAGAAGCTTATTGGAGAAGGATCACGGGCTGTCATCGCGGTGGATAAACTTAACGTTGATGGCCAGCTGTACTGCGACACCACTCCTTGGCTCTACTAAGAACCAAGTCCAGCAACAGATCACCTGTATCACTATGCGATCATTCCCCCCCCCAGTTAATTACTCCGTGACATATGGCAGGTTAATAGTTATAAAATACAGTGTATGTCTCAAAAGCCTATACTGTGGTTATCTTACTAGACTGTCTGATAATGTTGTGCATTTTCCTCTGTTTTTGTTTCACTGTCTTTTGTTAATGTTTCTCTTCCTCCGCCGTTTACACGTCGATCAGCTGTGCTATTTTCATACTGTTTAATTCACAAACAGTCAGGCACACCGCTAGCACACACACACACGCAGGCGCATACAACACACACACACACACCACGATACAACACAGTGCACACACTAGCCTACACCACATCCCTTAGTTGAATGATGACCACACTTAAGCTCACCTCTTGGAATGTACGTGGAGTTGGTTCAAGGGAAAAGAGATAAAAAAAATTTAACCATCTACTGCAAGCAGACATTGTCCTACTACAGGAGACTCATTTACCCAAGACAGCAGATAAACTAACCTCACCACAGTTTCCTCACTCATACTCAGCCTGTTATAACTCAAAACAAAGGGGTGTCACCTTTATGATAAATAGAAAAACACACTTCAATCATAATACCACTACGATTGATCCAGAGGGTCGATTCATTATTGTTAACAAATCGATTTAAAATACTCGTTTATGCATTGCTAACTGTTGACGACCCCTCCTTTTTTTTCATGCTTTCTTCAACTCTCTGCTCACTCAGACACAGCTCTTATATTAGGAGGGGACTTCAACATGGTATGTAATCCAGCAGTTGACAGGCTCAGTACGGCAGGTGGTCACCGTATTTGGAAATCAACAGACATCCTTAAACAATACATGAGCAATTTTGGTCTTTGCGATGTTTGGCGTTCTCACCACCCCACTCTTAGAGAATATACCTTCTTTTCACCAGTCCAATTCAATTTTATTTATATAGCGCCAAATCACAACAGTTATCTCACAGCGCTTTTCATAAAAGAGCAGGTCTAGACCATACTCTGATGATATTTACAGAAGCCCAACAGTTCCCACCAAGAGCAAGCACTAGGTGACAGAGGCAAGGAAAAACTTCCTTTTAAGAGGCAGAAACCTCGAGCAGAACCATGGCTCAGGGTGGGCGGCCATCTGCCTCGACCGGTTGGGGTGAGAGAGAGGTGTAAGGAGAGAGAGAGGGGAGGGAGGCAGCCTACACAATATACACACAGAGGTACAGACTGTGAAGGTAATGTTGCTATAGACTAAATGAAAAATGAAAAATGGTACAGATATTTATAATGGTGTTAATGGTAACCATCGTAATGTTAATGATTATAATAACAATAAGACTAGCAACAATAGTCGTTGTAGCAGAGGGTGTCGAGCAGGAACACAGGGGCAGCAGGTGACCCGCAGCCACAGATCCAGACTCCACAGCTCCAGAGCCAGAAAACCTGCAGGAAGTGATAGGAGAGAGACGAGAAAGCACAAGACTACCAGAAAGGGGAGAAGTTGTGTTAGTAACATGCATTTAATGGGATAAGGTTGCATACAGAGGGAGAGAAAGTAGAGAAGAGAGGAGCTCAGTGCATCATGGGAAATCCCCCGGCAGTCTAGGCCTATAGCAGCATAACTAAGGGATGGTTCAGGACTACCTGAGCCAGCCCTAACTATAAGCTTTATCAAAGAGGAAAGTCTTAAGCCTACTCTTAAATGTGGAGATGGTGTCTGCCTCCTGAACCCAAACTGGAACCTGGTTCCACAGGAGAGGAGCTTGATAGCTGAACGCTCTGGCTCCTAGTCTACTTTTGGAGACTCTAGGAACCACAAGTAACCCTGCATTCTGGGAGCGCAGTGCTCTGGTGGGGTAGTAAGGTACTATGAGCTCTTTAAGATAAGATGGTGCCTGACCATTAAGAGCTTTGTAGGTAAGAATGATTTTAAATTCTATTCTGGATTTTACTGGAAGCCAATGCAAAGAAGCTAAAAACAGGAGAAATGTGATCTCTTTTCCTGGTTCCTGTCAGAACACGTGCTGCAGCATTCTGGATCAGCTGAAGAGTCTTAATGGACTTTTGAGCAGCCTCGACCATCCATATTCTCGCCTTGACTGTTTTTTGGTTAGCAGCTCTATTATTGACATTTCCGGCACTCAGATTCACCCTATCACTATCAGTGATCATGCACCGGTTTCTATCACTCTTACTAAAAAAAAAAAAAAACCCAAAAGGGTCACACGGCCAACTAGAAGTTGAGATTTAATGCATCATTGCTTAAAGACCTAGATTTATTATTTCAAAAAGGAGTGGGCAATATATATGGAAACTAATGACCTGCCAGGAACCTTGCCATGTCTTCTTTGGGAGGCAGCAAAAGCAGTCATGAGAGGTAATAATAATCTCAACATAATCATTTTATTTTATTTTATTTTTTTTTTAAACCTGTCCTGCCCAGCAGCCTGGTTTAGAGTATGATGAGCTGGATACCATATTGTGCCAGACAGATTTTACTTTAACAAGAGTATTAATATACTCCTTTTGTCTGTTTTATTATTTATTTAATTATGTATTGATTTGTCACCGGGCCGGACAGGGCAGCAGCCATCCAGAGACCCTGCAGGGAAAAATAATCTCCTATTCATCATACAAAAAAAAAGAAAGATCTTGTGAATTAGAGCTAGAACAAAAAATAAAAACATTAGAAACTACCCTTGCTGCCTCCCCACAGGAAAACATGCTGAATGATTTGAGAAAATCAAAACTTGAATTAAATGAAAATTAATAATAAAAATACCCAATTTCAGTTGGCAAGACTATGCTTGGAGAACTTTGAACATGGCAATAAATCGGGCAGATTCTTAGCCAGCCAATTGACATTGAATAAAGAAAAAAAAGGACTCAGCTGGGAATCTGACTTATAACCCAGAAGAAAAACAATGCATTCAAAGAGTATTATAAAAACTTGTATACATCACAAATTGATCCATCTAGCTCTATCATCGATGCATTTCTGAACAATATAGATTTGCCAAGTTTAGATGATGAACAGATCAGGGCTCTGGATTCACCTGTTTCAATGGCTGAACTCCAGGAAGCTCTCTTACATATGCCGAATAATAAAGCCCCTGGGCCAGATGGTTTTCCGGGTGAATTCTACAAGCAATTCTGGGAAATACTTGCGCCCACATTCTATAGGATGGTTATGCAAATTAGGGGTACTTGCATGTTGCCTCCAACAATGAACTCTGCTAATATCAGCCTGCTTCTTAAACCAGACAAAGACCCCACGCTCCCGTCCAGTTATCGCCCAATATCACTTAACGCAGATCTTAAAATCATCTGCAAAACCCTAGCAAGAAGGCTAGAGATGGTCACTCCTGGTATAATACACTCTGACCAAACAGGATTTATTAAGGGCAGGCACTCCACCAACAATACACGCAGGCTACTTAACATAATAGACTATGCCACTATTCATAACCTGGAAACCTGTTTCTTTAGATGCAGAGAAAGCATTTGACAGAGTAAATTGGAAATTTCTATTTGCTACATTACATAAATTTGGAAACTCTTTCATAGATTGGATTAAAATCTTACAGTTCCCCAAGAGCTTCTGTCAAAACAAAGGATCATACTTCTCCATACTTTAGTCTCCAGAGGGGTATCAGGCAGGGTTACAAAATAATAATATTAAAAGGAATTCAGACAGAAAATATACACCACAAGATAAGCCTTTATGTAGATGTAAATGCTCTGTATTTGTATAGCGCCTTTACACTACATCTGCATCCACCAGTCATACACTGAGCCTAAGCACTCAAACGGAAACCAACATTCACGCTCATTCATACACTGGCGGAACAGCTGCCAGGGGCAATTCGGGGTTCAGTATCTTGCCCAAGGACACTTCGACACGCAACCAGGGGGAGCCAGGGATTGAACCGCCAACCTTCTGAAACAGATAACAGCGCAGCTATAAAGTCTCAGCCGGCAGATCTAGTATGGTATTATTACTACACATGTATGGATGTAACATTGAGGCCTGATGGACAGCTGCTAATCAGTAACAGGACACATTAATCAACACCACATTATTCAGCTAAAGAAATCTAGCTTAACTTTTACGTGCTTTTCAAGTGAGTTAGCATTGTTTAGTCCACGGACATTCACAGACATGTTACCTAAGGGAAAATCCTCCGCTGCTTTGAGGATTACCCATAATCCTTCGTCATTACTAGAGTTCGCTGCAGGTACAACTTTATGACAGCAGGTGGCACAGTAATCCCATTTAGTAGGATTTGACCTGAACCTTTTTAACTATGTTACACAAGTACCGACAGTAACGTAACTCATGCATGTCAGCAACAGTTAGCCTAATACAGCTAACTTGCTAATGTTATCATATCTTACCTGCTGTACTGTCCGCTGCTTTCTCGTCAGACGGATAGCATTCCTTTCACTGTTGACTTTGTGTGTGAGGCCACATGGACAGAAATGCTGTACACTTTAAGTTATGGTATTATAAATTATAGTCCTCCCTCCAGCCCTGCTCAGTTCCTCTGCTTGCTTTCATGGCAGTGTGCTGGCAGTCAGAGCTCCCCCTGCAGTCCATAAAGTGCCTCTGCGCCTCAGCCCTTCCAAACCCTCCCTGCAGCCTTTGGGTCACGCCTCCTCATTTGCATACATGACTCAATCCTCAAATCCCCCAAACCCTAACTGGCTACATGACTAAATGCCCAATCCTAAGTACCAAATTCCTTTTCAACTTTTAGTTCTGACCAAATAATCCCTCCATACTCCACAGACACGCAGACTACTGCAGCCAACAACGGCTGTGTAAACACCTACAGCTGTAAGATAGTTTTCATGTTCGTACTGTTGTTATTCTGTCATTACATTGAGTAATTTTGTTAGGTTTTAAGTTAAAACCAAGAGACATCTGCATGATTTACAGAAAAATGGTGATGTAGGCCTACAGAAAAAGCTGGTCTTGTGAGACAAAAATAAACAGAAATAGTACAAAAGCAGACTGTCTTTGCTTTACTACTACTACAGACATTACATTGATAGTAGCCAGTAGAGTTGTGGTCACAGTATTTGCAGGCGGCCTCTGTGCTTGGGGTATTGCGCAATACCAGCAAGAACGCATCGTCTCAAACTGTCAGCAGCGTTTTGTGTGCTTATAACATTGGTTTTGAGAAACACCCAGTGCCTACAGAGAGATCTTGAGTGTTCCCTGTAAATCACCTCTTAAGAGCCACAGGTGTGTGCCTGCTTCTGGAGAGATAGACGGTGGAGCTTCCCTGAGGGGTTTTAACTGATTGTGGCATTACTAGGCCAAAAGCCTGCCTATCAGCCTATCACACTTGCATATATTAAATATGATAACAAATGTATAAATTGACTGGATGTGCATGATAGCAAATTTGTAAGTGTGCGAGTGATATTATCTGAATATGAGTATAACATCATATGAATGTGCGAGTGATGGGGCAGCAGTGGCTCAGGAGATAGAGTGGGTTGGCCGTTAATTGGAAGGTTGGTGGTTCAATCCCCCGGCTCCTCAAACAGATGTTATGGGAGAGGCCAAGAAGCCATGAGCTTATACAGGAAATACAACATAATTTAGCAAGGGTGGGGGGATTAGAGAAGCTTTTACACTGCGTGACAATGATTGCATTATTGCATATCACATAGAGACGGGTCTAAAAAATTCTTGATTGTGTCAGACTGCAATATACATTTAAGAATGTCAGTGTGAATGTGTGATAAATCACAGCACTATGATGTAATTAGAGTAATCTGTGTTAGATCTTTAAATGTGTGTCATGTAAGCTAGCCAGAGTTAACAGATGTCTATCAAAGTTTGCCACATACAAATTAACCTGTATAAAGTATTTTAGATGCTGGTTTTCAGAAAGTTATTTTATTTTGACATACTGACAATGTCCAAGTATAAATGGTAATGACATTTTGAGAGGGACTTCTCTACCACCCTGTGGAACATGCATTCTACACAGTTTGTAAATGGGAAACCCATCAATATGCAGTGCTGTTACCCAGCAGACTAATTAGTGTGAGAACTGTGGCTCTTCAACTTCAAATTGTACATCTTGTTCATAAGATGTATGCTATTACTTTTATTGCTGATATCTGTAATGGTTGATTTTATGTTACTATTTTTATGCATTTTAAAAATAATGGGTTTCAATGGGAGTAGAGGCTCAACTTTCTTCCAACCCACTCAACTTTGCTCTATGCAATATCAAAAATAAAGTCCTACCTCACACAGTATGCCACCCAGCTTCTGGTGCAGGCCATGGTTATCTCTCGCCTTGACTACTGCAATACCCTCCTAGCAGGTCTTCTAGCTTGTGCGGTGAAACTTGTCAGGGTTTCGTGGGTGAGCGCAGAGGAGGTGAGCCCAAACGCAAGACACTGGAGCAGAGACTCACGTTTTTTAATCCAAACAGGTAAACAGGCTTACAGGCAGTTGACTGGAAGATCCACACAGGCAGACAGAACACTCTACCAGATGACCATGGCTGAGTGTAACACACTACAATGACCAGACATAGACTAAGGAAACAAACAAGTATTTATGCACACACACGGGTTAAAGAGCTGGAAGGGAGCAACACAGGTGACCGGGATCAGGTTAATGAGGCAGGCAGAAAACAGAGAGACAGGCTGGTAGAGAGACTGACCCAGAACACACAAATGCACAGACCAGAAGTAAACACTAAGACATGAACAGAGACACAGATCTAGGACGCAGGGCTGAGATGCAGAGCTAAACCTATAATACTAAGTAAACTTAAAGATGCGGATGAATAACATAATAAACAAGGCTACACAGAGAACACAAGAGCAGGAACCAAACCTCAAAACAAGAAACAACTGACTAACAGAATGAAGTAGGGAACAGAGACGAAACCAACTGGAAAACAGGACAACACTAAACACAGATATAAACTAGGTTACTGGACACCAGACAGCAGACAGGACTCAACCCCAAAGCACAACTGACTAAATAACAGATACTGAACTGATCAAATATAACGAAAACTCACAGAGGGCTAAACATAAACATGGCTGACAGGCAGAATATGACAAAACTGTCCAGAATCAAATTCAAGTCACCATTGCTTGCATACAGAGTGACTACTGGGTCTGCACATCTACCTAAACTCCATAATGTAAATGCTACTTGTATAGCGCCTTTCTAGTCTTTGCGACCACTCAAAGCGCTTTTACACTACATCTGCATTCACCATTCACACACTGAGCCTAAGTGCTCAAATGGAAACCAACATTCACACTCACTCATACACTGGCGGAATAGCCGCCAGGGTATCTTGCCCATGGACACTTTGACACGCAACCAGGGGGAGCCAGGGATTGAACCGCCGACCTTCCGATTAACGGCCACCCCATGCTAATAATAATACAAGCTTATGTTCCTTCTCGGCCACTACTAACAACCTCCTTATTGCATCAGACAAAGGACTTGCCTCTGTACTGGTTTTATTAGATCTTAGTGCTGCATTTGATACCATTGACCATCAGATCCTATTACAGAAACTGGAACATTTCATTGGCATTAAAGGAACCGCTCTAAGCTGGTTTAACTCCTATTTATCAGATTTCCGTTTGTACATGTTAACGATGAGTCCTCCATGCATGCCAAAGTTAGTCATGGAGTTCCACAAGGATCTGTCCTCGGACCAATCCTCTTCACTTTATATATGCTTCCTTTAGGCAATATTATCAGGAAACATTCCATAAGCTTTCATTGTTATGCAGATGATATTCAGTTATATCTATCGATCAAACCAGATGAAACTCATCAGTTAGCTAAACTTCAAATGTGCCTTCAGGATGTTAAAACCTGGATGACCTGTAATTTTCTAATGTTAAACTCAGATAAAACTGAAGTTATTGTTCTGGGGCCTAGGCACCTGACGCATTATCTAAAGATTCCCTTGATGGGATCGCCCTGGCCTCCAGCACCACTGTGAGGAATCTTGGAGTTATCTTTGTCGTTTAAGTCTCACATTAAGGAAATTTCAAGGACCACCTTTTTTCACCTACGTAATATTGCGAAAATCAGGAACATCCTGTCTAAAAATGATGCAGAAAAACTAGTCCATGCATTTGTTACTTCTAGGCTGGATTACTGCAATTCCTTATTATCAGGCTGCTCGAAAAAGTCCATCCATATTTCTCCTGTCTTAGCTTCTCTGCATTGGCTTCCAGTAAAATCCAGAATAGAATTTAAAATCATTCTTCTTACCTACAAAGCTCTTAAGGGTCAGGCACCATCTTATCTTAAAGAGCTCATAGTACCTTACTACCCCACCAGAGCACTGCGCTCCCAGAATGCAGGGTTACTTGTGGTTCCTAGAGTCTCCAAAAGTAGACTTGGAGCCAGAGCGTTCAGCTATCAAGCTCCTCTCCTGTGGAACCAGGTTCCAGTTTGGGTTCAGGAGGCAGACACCATCTCCACATTTAAGAGTAGGCTTAAGACTTTCCTCTTTGATAAAGCTTATAGTTAGGGCTGGCTCAGGTGAGCCCTGAACCATCCCTTAGTTATGCTGCTTTAGGCCTAGACTGCCGGGGGATTTCCCATGATGCACTGAGCTCCTCTCTCCTTTACTTTCTCTCCCTCTGTATGCAACCTCATCCCATTAATGCATGTTACTAACACAACTTTTCCCCTTTCTGGTAGTCTTGTGCTTTCTCGTCCCTCTCCTCTCTCCTTCTATCACTTCCTGCAGGTTTTCTGGCTCTGGAGCTGTGGAGTCTGGATCTGTGGCTGCGGGTCACCTGCTGCCCCCGTGTTCCTGCTCGACACCCTCTGCTTCAACGACTATTGTTACTAGTCCTATTGTTATTATTGTTATTATAATCATTAACATTACGATTGTTATCATTAAAACTACTATAAATATCTGTACCATTTTTCATTTAGTCTATAGCAACATCACCTTTACTGTCTGTACCTCTGTGTGTGTATATTGTGTAGGCTGCCTCCCTCCCCTCTCTCTCTCCTTCCATCCCTCTCTTTTTCTCTCTGTTCCTCTCCTGCCCTCTCTCTCTCTCTCTCTTGCTCTCTCTCCTTCACCCCCAACCGGTCGAGGCAGATGGCCGCCCACCCTGAGCCATGGTTCTGCTCGAGGTTTCTGCCTCTTAAAGGAAGTTTTTCGACGAAACACTTTGTCCACGAGACATGATAATACACAATATTGGAATGAGATGAACAAGACAATAAGATAGTCCAATACTATTTAGAAGAAATATTCATTGATGAAATAGGCTATTGGATGTGGGGGTCTGGGGGCCCTCTCCCACAAGATTTTTGAGCATTAAACTTAATGCTCAAAATCCTGCATTCTAGAGACATATTCTGCACCAATTTATGGTGGAAATGTCTTTATTTATATGAAGCGAAACAAAACTCATGTGGCTGGTGACAATTCAGAATATAAAAATATTATTGAATATAATGCAATAATCAGCAGCTTGGTTTTTTTTTGCCCAAATTACTTTTTTTTGGACAAGGCAGATCTGTTTCGTCTATCTTTACATTGCATTTCATGTTTTCCTATTGTGCAAGTAAACCTTTCTCATAGAATTTTATTTATTTAACATTTCTTGTTGTGAGCTAATTTTCTGAAAACTTTTAGCAAGTGCTTTCAAAAAGTGGTGGGGACATGTCTCCAGTGTCCCTAGTGTAAATAAAAACAGTTTTTTCCGATTGCTTAGACAAATTTCTTGAAATTATCCCTCTTATCTCAAAACTCTAAACACATATCCAAAACTTCTCACCTAAACGTCCTGTTATCAGGTCAAAATGAAGCTCTCCACTCAAAACATAGTGGAGACAACCTCAGACATAACCAGTGGTGGAAGAAGTTCTCAATTAAGTGGGCGTGTTCCCGTGAAACTGTCGCGGTTGGGATCATCTCACGCACACGCCCACCCCTGTCAAAGTTGAATTGACTTGAACTTTCTCTATGCGACTTCCCTGAAATCACTGTTCACCGAACAGTTATCGGGACATTAACAGGAGGGCATTTGCAGGACTAGATTTATCAGCTATATGAACTTGAATAATATATATAATATAGCCAATCAACTAACGTTAGGCTAGTTATACTTTAAGCTAGGCTATGAAGGAATACAGTAGCATATGAAGCCGTTGGTGTGGTTACTATCTAAAGAGCGCCTTCCGTTTACCCGCGGAGCGCTTGTCTCCGTGTCTGTTCACATGAGAAGAGCAGAGCGACCCTGCGGGGCCAGGCGACTACGCAGGCAGAGTGTCGCTTCCCGTGTGAAAAGACCTTAAATCTGTGTTTTTGCTCTGCTGATGTGGTAGTATCCCCTTCAGACTGTCTGACAGACACAGAACCCAGTTTGGGACTTTAAGAATGAGACAAGGAGGCGGAAACCAAAACTAACTGAAACACTTCTCAATTCACAATCTCACCAAAAACCCCACATGTTAACTTCAGCACCTCTCATAAAGTGCAGCTCACAGTCCCAACCAGACCAAGGTAGGCTTCAGTCAGTCACACATGACACCACAATGCTCTCACTACAATCTGTAAGAAGAATGGAAACCTCTTCTAGAAAAATCCAGTGCTGGTTTGAACAGACCTCTGCACACTAACTCAGACCTCATGAAGTTTGATAAGACTTGGGGGGCAATCTGCTGGGTCATTTGGTGGACCAGCAACTGTTCCTTTAGGGTCTGAGCTACTCGGATCTGATGCTGGCTGTATTTCTGTGGCTGTGCTCGTACTGGCTGAGGCTGCCCCGTGGGGGACCTGCCAAAGACGTCTGGACTGGGTCTGTGCTGGTACTGGCTAAGGCTGGATGTAGATAAGCTGTGGATCAGCTGTGCATGTACTGGCTGATGATCCCTCATCTACTCTATTGTTATGGGAAAAAATTGTTTCCTCTTACATTTAATCTTTTATGTATGTTCTTTTTCTATTATTGTTATATCTTATAAATATATTTTTATTCTTAACCTTTCCTTCTTCTATACTCCTTATTTTAGTTTAGGGTAGAGCTTTGGCCACACGCCCAAAGCTACCCTAGGCGGCAGGTCTGTGGACCAGCAGTATATGAGTTGTAGTACGTCTCTGTTTATTCTCTTTTATTAATAAATACTTCAAAGACAATGGTTGGTTTTTACTCAATTATTTGCTTAATCACTCCAGGAATTTAATTTACACGACACTCTAGCACAGACCCTGGAGATATTTTCTATATTAATGTTATCAGCTGCATCAGGCCCATTCAAACTGGCTCCTCCAGGTTTCCTTCAATACATTTTCAAATATCCTATTTATAAAATGACTGGGCTGAATATGTGATGCTTATTATTTACTTAGATGTGCATCCATATTGCTCAGTCTGTCCAGCTAATCAGCATTTTCATAGTCAATGTGAATCCACTGCTTCACATCTTGCATTAGTCCAGAGTTGTAAATAAACTTCACTGCCTTGTTTTAAAACGATGTATGAGGAGTGCCCTCACTGGTCCCACAGATGTCTCTTGCTCGAATGCATGAGTTTAATTTCTTGGACGCGCATATGAACGCATTTTCACACGGAACACGTCATCTTTCCGTGCTGCAGTCTATAAACACCGTGGCTCGTCTGCGTTTATCAAACGTAATAAAGAGTTGTATTTCACTCAACATTGTTCAGTCTGGCAAGAAACCAAGACACCACAGACTGCACTGCTCAGCTGGTTAGCAGGACAGACAGACAGAGACTCACTGCAGCTGCACATTAGGCTAAGTGTGATCTGCATCAGACTTGGAGAGGAGAACACAAGTTTACCCTACTGCTGTTCCTGCACTTCACTCTATTAATGGCATAATAATTATTTTTGTTGAAATTTCAACTCAGACATTTACTGATCTTTTTTACATGCCTGTTTTGTTTCTATTGCACAACATGGTGAATACTTTTACTGTGGATTTTGTAGTATGCTGGAAATACTATTAAGTATACTGTGTATAAATATATGGCTTTAACATGTTAAAGCCATCCCCATTTAAATTGCTTTACTTAAACAAACAAAAACTTACAAAAACAGCGAGAAATATATTGGGTTACTCATTGTCCATTTGTTATAGACTAATAGTAAAACCTAAAGGCCATGTTCAGTGTTTTACACTGGAAGTGGGAGGGGTGAGGGGGTGAGAGGTTTATCGTCCTGACTGCTGTCCTAATCCGTTCTTAGAGGATAGAGGCTTAGTGGGACCTCAGGTTAGGTTGACCGCAGATATTGCCTCAGAGAGAGACATCCAAACAACACATACTTTCTGTTCATGTAGACTTTTGACTTTTTCCTCACTAACTCATCCCCGTGTCTGCAGCTCTTTCTCTGGCTCTGAAATTTCTCTTCCAGTCAAATCTCCTGGATTAATTAAAGGAGTTAATCATTCCAACTGTGCTAATTTGGAGGCCATTTTAATAACTGTTGTAGGCTAGAGAAAGCATTGTTGTCTAAGACCTGGGAGGTTGTCTTTTTTTTTATCTATCTTTATTTATTTATTCAATTCTTTATTTGGACCACAAACTTGTGAAGATGAAGGACCGACTGGCGCAGCTGAAGGAGGTAGGCAGAATTCTGTTAGTGATATTTACCTGTGGAGCAAATGTTGCTAGCACAGGCCCTATTGTACCTGCTACTTGGCTGTAATATGCATTTACTACTAGCAGACTGCTGTACCCAAATGTGTGGAGGCACAGTGGCTCAGTCTGGATAAGTTGAAAGTTTCTAATGACAGCTTGCTACCATTCCACATTTATATCACCAAACAATAGCATATTACAACAGATATGAAAACTGCACTCAAATGTTCTTATGAATATATGTTTTATCTGAATATTTTAAATATACGAAGGAGTAGATTTGACACAAACTGTAGACAAGAGCATTTATTAAAGTATAGGCTTATTGTACAAAATTTTATGAATATGATTTAAATATAAATATTTCAAAAGAGGGAGGCCTATACAGGAGCGTAGGCCTGGGGGGACAAAGGGGACTGAGTGTGCAGGGCCCTCACTTAAGGAGGGCAGGGTACGCCATGATCTAACCTGCAGTTGGTCACACTGACAGTGGCATGCGCAGAGCCAGATGAACTGGAGACATGTGTAGCTTTCTTTCAATGAACTCATCGTCTCTGTGAAGCACTGTGTGTGTGCTCTATAAATCAAGTGTATTATTATTATTTTGGATCATTTTCAATGGGACTGCAAAAACTGTCAACAACAAAAACTTAGTTATTCATTTTAGTATTTGAATTTGTTTGTTTGTGTGTTTGACAGAAGAGTGATGCCGGAGGCGACGACATTGAGGTTCCCGTGGACAACGAGGCTTTTATGGATGATTTCTTTGCTCAGGTATTTGTGTTTGTCTGTTGATTCCTCACATTTAAGAAAGAAATGTATTTCTTGCTGATTGATCTGTGTGTGCGTGTCTTCCAGATTGAAGATATCCGTACCAACATTGACAAGATTGATGAGAGCGTCACAGAGATAAAGAAACTGTACTCGATCATCTTGTCGGCCCCCACACCTGACCAGAGTAACTGTGTCTGACACAAACACACACACATATATAATATATTTCTCTTTTTTTAAACAATATCTTTATTAACATTTTCCAAGATGAAACACATATGTATATCCTTCCAAATTACTAAGGTATACAACCTCCTGTCTCTACACTGCAGTTTATAAAACAAAGATTCTATTCAGAAAAAAGCTGGGACAGCAAACATATGTTAAAAGTAAAAAAAAAAAGTAAATAAATAAAATTACAGAACAACAACCATCTCTAAGACAAACATCTTCCTTAACATACCTTCCAAAAATGATACAGCAAATTGTATAATGTATAGGTTGAACTGTCACTAGTCATATTATGAGACTTGCATTAGTCAGTACTCAACCCTTCCCTTCCTCTGTTAGCCCTATGCCTTTCACGAACATATTAAACGGCCCCCAAACCTTATGAAAAAAGTCCGGCTTCCCTCTATTTATATATGTTATTTTTTCCAGAGGAAAGGTTATCAACATTTGCCAAACCCAAAATGTAATACATGGTACTTTGGTCTTTCCAGAATAATGCAATCAATTTTTTTACGTGCAAGAGACACATCTCTATCATTATCCGTTCACTTTTGATGTACTTGTGATTTTTGGTGTAAAGTCCTAACATACAAATACATATATATACTATATATAGTATAGTATATACTATATATTGTATATATAATACTATAGTTTTTTAATTTCTTCCCAAAAAGCTTTGACCTTACTGCATTGCCATACACAGTGAAACAGTGTCCCTTTTTCTTTCATACATTTTATACATAAATTGGGAATGCCACTATAACATTTATTTAATTTAGCTGGTGTGATATATGTTGTCATTGTCCATTTATACTGTAGCAATCTAAATCTTGTGTTGGCTGTTTGAGAGTGAGCTTTCGTACATATCGCTCACCAGGTCCTTACTCCATTTTCATTGACTGAATTTTCTGGTGAATTGGCCATTAATAATTCATACAGCTCTGATATAGCTCCTTTACTTAAACTGTCCTAGACATCATTTTTTTCAAAATTGGATGTCCTCTGGTTTAATTGTAAGACTATTTTGACTCCCTTTGATGAAACTTCTGAGTTGATGATATTTAAAAACATATTTCTTATCTATGTCACACTTGTATATATTAAATATTTCTAAAAAGTCTTTTTCTTTCTGTTGGTTCTCTCCTTCTTCTCTCACTCTCTCTTTCAGAAACACAAGATGACGTTGAAGCCCTCACCAATGAGATCAAGAAGTCAGCCAACAACGCAAGAAACAAACTTAAGGGTCAGTATTGGTTACTTTTACTTTCTTTTTAAGCTTGCTTATGTTTTTGTTTGTTTTTTTGTCCAATGATGCCCCAGTATCTCACTTGCACCACGTGTCAAGCCCTGGCTCGAGTCTGGCCTGGGGCCCTTCGCTGCATGTCATTTCCCTTGCTCTGCTTTTCATGTCTCTTTCTACTGTACTGTCAAAATAAAGCCAAATGCCAAATAAGAAAAAGAACAAACCAAAACAGGATACAGTGGGTCTAAACATTGGATGGAAGATTTAAAAGGTCTGTGACAAAGATGGAGTAGGACTAAGAACGTTTCTTTTTCTGATCTTTGAGTTAAAGTGTTGGTGATGACAAGAAAAGCATGTCTTTATTAAAGTGAATTAGTGATAAATCAACTCTATCTTTCACACAAAATTCATTCCATGACCACTTTCTCCAAAATCCCTGAATTCTTTCCTCATTACTATTTCACCACCTGCACATACTGTATATGCGTGTCCCACTCTACCTCCTGAGCCACAGCCACCATGAGTTACAGGTTGTGTTCATTGTGTCTCAGTACAAATCAGAAAAACTGTATTGCAGCACTGAAATTTCAGATTTTTTTTTTTCAGTAAGTAAATTACTATATGCAGTTATAAAGAAAAAATGAAGGAAACTGAAGCAAATTTCTGAGTTTCTGATTAATTCTTGTTACATATGCGTTAGTACAGTCAATAAAGTGAAGTATTATTTATTTTTAGTCTGGAATGAAATACTAATTTATGTGAAAAATCATTTAAACTTCAAAGATAAAAGTTCAACATTCATGTAACTCTCCCTATTGTTTTTTTTTGTGTGTGTTTTTTAGGTCCATGTGTTATGAGTGATAATGTATGTATATTTCGAATGAGAATTGTTGCCAGTGTTTGGTTGAATGAGTTTATTTTGAGACATGGACTTAATGTTTGGTGGTTTGAGCGAGTTTTGGAGGTGAGATTACAGTTCTTCTCCATTGCTTAAACACTATTACCAGGCTATTCAATTTCAAAACCATAACTCCAGTTTCCAAAAAGAACACCCATATTCCTAATCTCTACATGGTGCAGTGGATAAGACACATGCCTTTAGTGTGAGAGACGTGGATTTGAATCCACTGTGATATAAAAATGAAATAATGCAACCCTACCCATCACCCAACAAATACATTTAAGTACTTCTACAAGTACATTTAAAAATATCTTCACCTTAAATATGTTTGCACAGCAGGATTATCTAACATTCCCGGCTTAATACAAATTACATCCATCTCCTAACACTGCATTTTCTGCTATCTGTGATGTAGTCACTGTGAACTGAGCTTCTAACCACAGGTCAGGAGCTGTAGTTCCAACTATGCAATAGTTACAACGACAGTTGGTGCGAACGTTCGTCGGAACTATGGTTTCGAGGAACACCCGCGTCGCTTAACGATGGTTCGTACCATGTAAGTTACCAACTTCGTTACCGCCACAGTTTTTTGGGAAACGCACCCCAGGTGGAAACACAAACAGTCAAAATTGATAACACACCAATCAGAAGCTTCAAAATGGATGCTGAGTGAAAATTGTTGCCAGTGTTTTGGTTGAACGAGTTTATTGTGAGACTTGTATGAATTGTTTGGTTGGTTTGAGTGACTTTAAGAGGTGCGATTAACTGTTTGGCTGAGATGCATGTTGGTAATGCAGACTGTATAAAGAGTTTTGAAAAAGTGGCTTCAGTTCTGAGCGATACATGTTAGCAGTTGAAAAAAATGGGAACTTTTAAGTGGGAAAATCATTTTGTGAAGTGACACTTTAATGCTAACAAAATATACATACATATACATATGTACTTGACTATAATTATAGCCATCTCATTTTCATTATCTGTGGAAAGGCTCACAGTATTGGTTTTTCCCTTTCTTGTGTGTGTGTGTGTGTGTGTGTGTGCACATCAGGTATTGAGCGCCAGCTTGAGTCAAACACAGATGAGAGGGCCTCAGCTGACCTCAGGATACGCAAATCACAGGTCAGACCATATTAAATAACAACATTAATGGAGGTTTACTTGATCAAGCTTCCAGTGTGCAGAACTGGAGCTGGAGGCTTTTTCTTCAAAAGAACCTAAAATAACAATGACCTTCACCCCAACCGGTCGAGGCAGATGGCCGCCCACCCTGAGCCATGGTTCAGGGTGGGGTGGAAGTTTTTCTTTGCCTCTGTCGCCTAGTGCTTGCTCTTGGTGGGAACTGTTGGGTTTCTGTAAATAACATCACAGAGTACGGTCTAGACCTGCTCTTTTATGAATGTAAATGCTCCGTACTTGTATAGCACCTTTCTAGTCTTTTCGACCACTCAAAGCGCTTTTACACTACATCTGCATTCACCAGTCACACACATTCATTCACTGAGCCTAAGTGCTCAAACAGAAACTAACATTCACACACATTCATACACTGGCGGAATAGCCGCCAGGGGCAATTCGGGGTTCAGTATCTTGCCCAAGGACACTTCGACATGCAGCCTGGGAGAGCCGGAATTGAACCTGCTCTACCACCTGAGCCACAGCCGCCCCTAAATGAAAAGCGCTGTGAGATAACTGTTGTTGTGATTTGGCACTATATAAATAAAATTGAATTGAATTGAATTGTGAGGACCATAATGACTGTACATGCAGCAGCCAGGAGCACTAACGAACCAGCGCTATCCATCACCTTGATAATGACACACACACAGAGATTAAATAGCTAGGACTCCCTGCCAGGCAGAACATCTTCAAGTATCTTTAACCTAGTCCAGCCCAAGTCCTTTTTTTGACCCTCCTTGGAGATATATTTAATGGAACTGGGACTGGAAGCTCTGACTGACAGTGTACATGTTCATCCATCTGTTCATCTGTGGATTTTCAGCACCACGGACAGCTGACATAATGATTCTTTTATAAGATCAGTCATTTTTAGGGAAACAGAGTAAAACAGCTGGGTCCGGTTCGGCCAGGAGGTCCCCCTTTGATCCAAACCAATCTGACTGATCCCACGCATCAGTGCAAAGATGTTGTCCATGTGAAGATTTAATCTTCACTGGTAATAATTTTCTTTGTGAATTACACAAAAGAACAAATGATTAATTGATTATCATTGTTTCAGTGGAGAGTTTTAGGATCCGTGATGGTTTCAGTATTGTTGCAGAGGCTCTTACACCTTGACAAGAATACAAATATGAAGGGAAACACTTACAATTGTTTGGAATACCAGTGCACAACATTGTCCCTCCGACTCCTTAAAGCAAAACTAGAAGCATTGTATTAGCCCACTGTAAGCTCAAAAAAATGTTCAACAATGTTTTTAAATGACATTCAGGGGAAACTCCTGTCCACATTATGATGGGTTTCATTTGACTGCCATTAAACATTTGCTCACTTTTTAAAGTAATTTACCAGGGCATTTAATTTCCCCCAGCATGCTATCCTGGCCAAGAAGTTTGTTGAGGTGATGACAAAATACAACGAGGCTCAAGTTGACTTCAGAGATAAGAGCAAAGGACGAATCGCCCGACAGCTGGAGATCAGTGAGTTCCAGCTGCAATCAGACAAAATGATGATATGACACAGTAAAAACTTGATATGGACACATTTTGTGGCGCCGAGTTACATGAACACATTTTGATTTTATCACTACTTTCCACATGCCACAGCAATACTGTATGGCTGTATGTGTTACTACTCCCTGATTTTCTGATTACCTTCCTATATACATTCTGTATTTAACCACGCCTGTCAGCCATTATTGATTCGAAATATTTGTATAACCGTCCTTTCGGTTCACAGCGGGGAAAACAACAACTGATGAGGAACTGGAAGAGATGCTGGAGGGAGGCAACTCAGCTGTCTTCACTGCTGGGGTAAGACTTACAGTGTGTAGATCTCTATATGTAAATACATGCACAGGGTAAGAATAACAAAACCAGACCTTCTTTTCCTTGTCTTACATGAAAGTAAACTGAATAACTCTGGCTTTAGGACTGTTGGACAGATAAAACAAGACATCACCCTTGACTCTCAGAAATTGTGATGGACATTTCTGACAGTTTTCTGACAATTTATAGACCAAACCCAAACAACATATGATTGTTGGCCACTTCAGGCAATGATGGCACTCCTTGCCTTCTTGTGGCCCTGACAAAATGGATACCACCCTAAGGTGGCCCACATGTGACGTAGCAAATGTGGGCCAGAGTCAGTTCATTCAGTTTTGGAACAATGGATCCAGACAAGTCTGAAGGAAGAGGTAGAGGACACCAGAGAGGAGGAGGAGGAAGAGCAGTATGGAGAGGAGCAAGAGGTGAAGGAAGAGGAACAGTAGGAGTTGGAGTAGGAGATGGAATAGGAGTAAGATGAGGAGTACGAGGAGGCGGAGGAGGCAGAGCAGGAGGAAGGCGGATGAAGGAGGAAGGAGGAGGTGGAGAAGAAGGTGGAGGAGGTAGAGGGAGGAGGAGTAGGGAGAGGAAGAAGTGGAGAATAACAATCTCTGGTCTGTCCCAGACCAAAGACGGGATGCTGGGTCAGAATAATTACTTGTTTGGTGTGTTGAACTGTACAGCACACTAAGGAATAAAACATGTCTGTAAATGTTTACATTTGTTATTTCTTTTGTGTTCATCATGTGAAAAGGTTTCTGAGGGGGAGAACCACAAGCAACATTACTAATAACTAGTTTTTGTAGTATTATTTGAATTGATCTCACCAGTGTGTCAGACTGTGTTGTAGTGTGTATTTTTCAGTGCTTGTGGGCAAAGTTTGGTTTTTCAGCAAGATTGAATGGTTTTGAGTGGAGAGCTTCATTTTGACCTGAAAATAGGATGTTTGGGGAATTGGGTGAGAAGTTGTGGATTTGTGTTAAGAGATTCGAGAAAAAGAGGCATAATTTCAAGAAATGTGTTTAAGCAATCGAGAAAAACTGTAACCAGTTTACCACTGGTTACAGTTTTTCTGTGCCTGACCTTCGTCTGACCCATATCTGTTTTATCATATTAGGGCCACAAATGCAAAGTCAAATGTGGGCCACATTAGGCTCACACCTTGATTGGCCAGTGCTGACTTTGCCATAAATTTGTGAAATGTGGCCCAAATTGTTGTTACAGTTTTTCTCAACACTTACTTTCTGCCTGTTTGCGTACATTGTTCTCTGATAATCTGCTTCTCATAGTTTTTTTAAGGCATTCTTATTCTCCTGTCCTGGTCTGTCTCTGTTTGTGTCCTTCTTTTCACCACACACCCCTCCCTCCCCAGATCATGGACTCTAAGATCAACCAGCAGGCCCTGAATGAGATTGAGGCTCGACACAAGGACATCATGAGGCTGGAAAGCAGCATCAAAGAGCTCCATGACATGTTTGTCGATATCGCTATGCTGGTTGAGAACCAGGTACACATACACAACAACGACACACAATTTGCAGTTTTGAAATTCCAAAAGTATGGGCTTTCCAAATGTCCAACAGTAGCCGAACCCAGAGCTGTGCAGGAGAACTGATCTATCAGTCCTTAGATTATTAATTTGCTCAGATATTTGATAAAATGTAGGTAAAGGTGATCACAAGCAGCATTTGTCCACCTACACAACACATTCAAACTTCCTGTGAACACAGGAAGTTAAAAGACAAAACAAAGGAGTTGAAGCACTTCCTTGTTGCTGAAATGTATTAGGTCAATATCACAAACATATGGGTACCACCCGTTATGTTATCTGTCTGTCTTTTGCATTCTCTTCCGTCCTCTAGGGTGGCATGATTGACAGAATTGAGAGCAACATGGACCAGTCAGTGGGCTTCGTAGAGAGGGCGGTAGCCGACACCAAAAAGGCAGCCAAATATCAGCAGGAGGCGCGCAGGGTATGTTGAGCCCTGTTTCTGCACTAACACGGACGAAATGACCAGTAACTGTTATGTGCAGTCCTCTGTTTCCTCTGCTCGCTCTTTTCATAACTAACACAACTGCATTTCCTGAATCATGCACTGCAGTTAGTTCCATTTAACCAATGACTACCACAAACCCAAGGTCACAGAGTGACCAATTATACATTCACAACTGGGGGGTACAAGAAAAACCCAGTACAACCTACGCGCGTATTTCAGTAAACTACATTTTTCTAATTTAATGTTTACAATAGGCTTGTTTGTGTAATGTAATGTCTGCAGTCAGTAGATGATGATAAATCTAATTAATTACACCAATTAATAGGTGCCCCATATCATGCAACAACTTTTGTAGTCAGTGGTCACCAAGTATTCTAGAGCAAAACTGCCAACAAGTCAGAACCGCACACAACAGCAGACCGTCATTTCCGCTCAAATACAGACCCACACAATGCTGAACCAGAATCAAAGACACTATCATAAAATCCAGGCTGCATTATCATCTCTAATTCCTAATTCTGATTTTTTCAAAACATCAGAAAACATCTGGATTTTAATTTCGATTTTCAGTTACTTAGCCAGGTTAAACTCCCAATTTCAGAGTGAAACCAAATGCCATGGTTATTCCAAAAAGACTCACATAAGACTTAAAATGAAAAAATAAAGTCTATATTGATGTCAAAATGTTTTTCTACAAAAACTAATCCTCAATGCTTATGCCTAAGCACCAGTGTTAGCTAACAATTAGATAAAATATGACATTTAAGTGCCAAGCCAACTTTAGCTAACAATAGTTAGCTAACCTTAACTCAGGGCAAAAGTTAGAAACTAGCCAACATCCATAGACACTTGACACAATCTTATTATGAAACTCTGAAAGTAGAAAAGGTAAGTGTATTACCTACAGTGTCTCCATTAGCTTGTTGTGTGATGCTCTGAGCAGCTTTGAGTGATGCTGGCAGACAAGACGTTCAAGGTTAGGAAATGGTATGCTTCATTTTAAGAGTGTCTGAAATCGTATTTCAAGATTGTTTATTGTAATATTTACAATGACGAATAAGAAACACCTCCTGAACTGTTGATTTTGCCTCTTTTAGAGGCGTCCAAGCCTTAATGGGGGGCTGGGGGGTCAGACCTCCCCCTCCCCCTGTAATTTGAACCATGCATGGTCAAGCCAGGAGTTGCAAGCATAATCATTGTGGATGTGTGGAATTAAATAATAATATTATGCAAGTATTTCCATCAGAAATGTTATATTAGATATGATATGATTTTAAAGAAGAGGATACTCTCTTGTAGTTCAGTGCAGTTGTATTTCTGAAATCACATGCCAATTTCCAGTCTGCCTTCTCCTTCAGAATAGACCAAGCTCTGGTGATCTCCTCTCACATGTTTCCATCCAGAGTGACATAAATAACACCATACAGAATATTCCCTGAGCGCTGGTTAAATCCTAGCTCAAACTTAGTGTTGGCTGTGAAATTTGAAGTTTGATTGTGCACCATCGTAGATATGTCTTTAGTGATCTTAGCTCTGTAGGGGAAGGTAATAACTTTCTGTCTCTGTATCCTTTTCCCTCCTCTTCTCCAGAAACAAATGATGATCTTCTGCTGCTGTGTGATTTTGGTCTTGATCCTTGGTTCATTTCTCTACAGCTTCATTAAATAGAAAACCTGAATGAGGCCTCCCACCAGCTAAGTCCACACAGGTCAGGATGAGGCAGTGCAGAACTGCTCTTAGATGGTCACCAAATAGAGCCTGGGCTCAGTTTACTGTCATTTCAACTAACCCAAATAGAAACAAAGGCTGTATGCAATTGCATTCATTCTCGGTTATTTCTGAAGAACTTTCTTAACCTCCTCAGGGTGATCGGCATTTAAATGCAGCTCCAATGCATAGTCTGGATAGTTAAAGTTATATCCAAATGGAGATTTGAAGAATATCTACCCTCCTGTTCTGAAAGGTCTGCTGCACACAGATTTCCACCAGCATTCATGGACAGCTGTGGAAGTCATGGAGAACCACATGATGTTAGGGTTAAAAAAGATTTAAACCAAATGTTAGAATATTAGAGACACTTTCAATCCAGTCCAATACAAAGGCTCACCAAAATATTTACAATTCATAGTCTAGGAGCCAGAAATAACCACAGCAAATATGGTGTCAATCTGGCAGCTAGCCTGTCCACTTTTTACATATGAAAAAAAAATGTGTTCATTTGTAGACCATGTGTAGCTTACTGAAAGGAAAGATTCTTTACATAGCTGTCAGACCTGAATAATTTCTTAAGGGAGCTTCAAGAGTTGTACTGCCCCATAAACTGCTGCCTCAGATGATTCAAATAACTGAAAGACACTGGTGAGTTGTCAGGATCTGCCTTTACAAATACATTGAAACTGTAAAGAACCAATGCGATGGGAATGTTGTCATAGCCAAGAAACAACTGAAAATGATTTATAAATGAATAAGAATGCATAGCATAGCAGTGGCTGTAAACATTTGAATGAAGTGAAAGTGAAAGGGGCTCAGGCAGATCATCCTGTAGTGTGACTGCATGAATACCACACTGCCCATCATCATGATGCATAGCTGTGCAGTCACTATCCTAAGTATCGACACAGCAGTTGTTATTCTTTGTACAACTATCTGTGTTTTTGTACAATTTGTGTTTGGATGTGGAAACCATACTACTGTGCCGATACTTACGCTATCGACTGCAATTGGCTCTTCCTGCTAGGACTCCATAGTGGGTCTTTATGCAAAATTTCATATTTCAATTTAATGAAGGAAGAAAATGACTTTCCTTAAAGAAATCACATCTAGAAATTTTTGATGTTGAACTGATTAAAAGATGACTGATTGTAAATGATGTATGATCTAAGAATAGAAGTCAGTTCTGAAGGTGTTAGAATAGAAAAGGAAATAAACAGCCCTCCTTTATTTAATTACTGACACTGCCTTGGGGGTCTTTTACTGCTTTGGGTCTTTGTTGTTTGTGTATTTATTTCAAAGATGGCTTTCATTTTTCATATGTTTATGTTTTCCCCCTTCTTTTTTAAAGGACTACAGTCGTATTTCCAAAGAGGTTGTTCTTGTTTCATGCCATGGTTTGACTTTGGTTGGTCTTGGACATTTGCATCCTTCCTCTTTGCTCTAGATCCACAAATGCCATCAGCTACAGTGATCACTGACAGCGTCACTGCAGCCCACTCTTGCAGTGTCAGCCTACTCTTGATCCAGTCATTTCATCAGTGTGGACTGCACATGAACATAATGTTTTGGGAGAGTAGCTTTGGAGGGAGGTCTGAAGGAATACTATCTATCTCTCTCTTACCTAACCCAGCTTTAATCGTGTAATCTTATAATAAAACTAAATCCTGGGTCTTAAGTGTGGATTCAAGGTGGCAGGTTGGAAATTAGGCAAGACTAATGGTCAACCATGGCTCAGTCACCTGAATTATTATTAGCTTGTCTAACACTTTGATATAATGTAGTGTGATTTTGTGCTCTTCCTTTCCTGTTTACATTATAAGGTCAGTTACTTTGTAGCAATTTATAAGGAACGTCATTGTAGTGATCATACGTCTTTTGTAGTTGTGTCGCCATGTTGAAGAAAATAAAATCAAACTGTTATTTCTTTTGCTTATAAGGGATTATTTACATTTTGTTTCATCCGTTTTGCACGTCACAGTTTGGCACGTTCCTCTCGCTCGCCGTATTCCAGCTGCACGTGTTTTGATAGACAAGCCACTGCCACCAATCACAAGAGCCATGCAACATTTTCTAGCCAATCCACAGTAGTTTGCACAGCGTACGCTTCCATTAATGACCTGCAAGCACTTCCTTGTTGAGGTGGAGGCTACAAAACGTGTCCCTCCGATGCGAGCCGTTGGAAGGGGAAACAAGACACAGAGGACGTCACAGATCTCGGATTACTGTCGGCGTTAGGTTGTGGACGGACCTGTGTGAACATGGGGGTAAGCATTGGAAACGCGTTATTTTTGCGTTATTTCGGGTTCTGTGTGTGATGACTAGTTGAATTGGGTAATGGGGTGGTCGTTAGTGGTTGTATCATCGCGTGACTGGCCACATCTCTTGACTGATTGCGTGTTGCCCACTAGTTAATGATAGTTTGGGATATTAACCAATGAAACATAAGGTCGGTTTCGAATTGTTCTGTTATTGGTGGCTTGCCAGCTTCATAATATGTCTATTGGTTATTCTTGTCCAATCGCAGTTTACAAATCTTTCACGTGAATGGCAGTGCTATGGTCCAATGAATGCTTCGTCGCCATCTCAGCGATTGGTCCAGTCTGCGTTTGTGGGCGGGATATGACGATGTTTTGTGATGGGACGGAAAATGGCGGCTGTTGGGAGACCGTATTAACTTTAGAACATACAAGTATTAGTAACAGATTCAGCCATGTACGTCCTATTATTGCAGTGTATTAGAATGTTGTTGCTTTAATATGACTTTAGGTCATGTGAGTTTTCTGTCGGTACTAGCAGGACTCCTTCAAAACGCTAACATTAAGGCTAACTGGACCTGATTTGGTATGGTGAATGCAGTGAACAAAGCTCGAGTATTGAGACATTATTGATTTTACGATAATCATAGTTTTATGTTGTATGTACTAGTAGCCTCTTTTTAAATGAATTGGGTTCCACATTAAGCTTCCCATTTCTAGCCTACGTTAGTTCACCAAACCGGTGTGAAGTCAGGGAGATAATGTTAACTGTTTAGTTGTTTTGGAGATCTTCAAAGACAACAAATATCATCAAAATCTCAGTTAACTTAGCTAACGTTAGCCGGGAGACTCGTATGTTAGTCACTTTTTTTGTTGAATTTAATCTAAGTTAGCTGACAGGTAAAGCTCCCGTTGTTAACACGCGCCGTCCGGCTGTGGAGCCAAGGGGTGCCACGGTAATGTTCCAGCTGCCGGTGCTTCTCAAATGGCTTTAAACTGTGCGCCGTTATATACCTGCATTTGGTTGGACAAAGCTCGGCTTTCCAGTGGAAATGGATGAATCCAAGCCTCGATACAGCAAAAGGCTGGTAAGTTTGGATTGGCCACATGGGTCTTTAGTTTTTCACTAGCAATACTGGTTTCATTGGTTATGTTATTTCAGCAACCATGATAATGTCATATACAAGAAATGGGTGCTGTGCGCACTAACAAAGATAAAGCTTGGTGTAATGAGGGAAAAAAATAATTTCCCACAAAGTTCAGCACCTGGCAAGGTGTCTGTGGGTTTAACTTTTCATTTTGAAGCTGTGGTTTGTATTTACATGGTGTCCTGTGAGGACCCAGTGGGCCCCCTGTGCGTGTATATATCATGTTACAGAAAAAGGAGAATGTAAGCTTAAGATATGACTAGTGGTGTTAAAGTGAAATGTGATTTTGATTAACTTGTCGCACAGGCATTACGCCACCAGCGTAATGCACTGGTTGGATGACAGATGAAGAAATTATTACATGATATATTTTACATATTCATATTCGTGTTTCTATAACTTGGATTGTTGGCGTTCTGAAGTGCAGCAAGTCAAATGTAAATGACAAGTCTTATGTGTGCGTGTGGCGCTGTCAGACGTTTTCCACCTCTAAACTTAAAGCGAGGATGTTGTGACATAGGTTCGTCTGCAGGAGGCTGTTCAGCGCCATCAGGCCTGTAGCAAACGGATCACTATTGCAGGTAGAGCGTTCTACCTGCTGCAGTAGTGAACAGAATGGAAGTAAAGCTTTGAGCTAAAAGTTTAAATGAATGAATGGGCCTCTGTCGCTTAGGAGGTAGAGCGGGTTGCCTGGCTTCTCCAGGCTGCATGTCCTTGGGCAAGATACTGAACCCCAAATTGCCCCAGATGGCTGTTTCATTGGTGTGTGAATGTCAGTTTCCGTTTGAGCATGTAGGTTCAGTGTATGAATGTGTGTGACTGGGTGAATGTGATATTTTGAGTGGTCGGAAGACTATTTACCATTAACTTTATATTGGTTAATCTGCTGTTTATCAGTATGGAAAAGTGGCAAAACAATCAATAAATGAATAAAATAATAAATTATTAATAATAATAATGGTAATAAATAAATAATAATAAATGAGTGTGCGTAAAGCTCAACAGGACTGTGCTATCCACACACATTTATTCTCTCTCTGTGCATCTCAGAAATGATTGTTTCCTGAATAAACAAGAGTTGGTAGCCACTGAGCGAAAGCCAAGATTACTTTCAGCGGTGACATTCGGTTTATCGACTCCCCTTCTTACAGCGCTATAAAACAAATAGTAACCAAAGTGAAAGAACAAAAGAAAGGGATGCTCTTTTCAACAACAGAATACTGTTAATATATCAGAATCCACCCAGTGATCATCAGACTTGGATGTTACAGTGTGAAGTCTACATTTGCTCTGCAAAGACTAAATAAGTGTTAAATGCGTCTCTAATGGAAAGTGAATGTATTTACTTCCGGTGTTAAAGAGTGACACAGGCTTCTTTCCATCATCCCTCAGTGCCGTGGTGCGCCCTCACTGGATTTCAGTTGTTTTAGTAGAACAATATATCTGTAAACTGAAATTGTGGCTGATTTTCTAAATGTTTGCATCTGCCCATTTCTGTGACTGTGATAAGCACCCGATACCAGCACTGATCTGCGTAACTGCAGACAGCCTGGCTGACATCTCATTTCAGTTAATGAAGCCTAATGCAGTTACATACTGGTTAAGATGTGAAGGTATGAATGGAAAATGTCGCGAAATAAGTATATAGGCATCCTCACTGCTGTCTTCAGGTAGGCTATAAGTAACAGCAGCACAAAAGAAAAGTCTGTAGCCCAATTTTGAGACACTTTGCTGCATCTGCCTCCAGCAAACTATTTTGTTTCTAGTTTTTTTCCCTTAACTTTTCAGCACCACCTCTGCATTGTGTCACTTTTTTTTTTCTAAAGGCCTACATGATTTTTTTAAAACGTTTATTTATGTCTGATGTGGAGACTGATTGACTAGTCACTCATAGTAAACTGCCTCGGCTATGAGCCAAGTCTGGAAAAGTGAGAAAAGTGGGGGGGACAAAACATTGAAATGTGTAATGGCTCCTACACTATGGGCCTGATTTATTAAAGGTTTGTGTGAGTAAAAACGTGTGCAAAGTTGATATCACCAGCAAATTGGCACATAAGCTGATCTACTAACGGTGTGCATGCAGAAAGACGTCTTCCAAAAGTGCAAGATAGAACCTGTTGTTGTTCATTTAGTACTTTTGCCTCAATGAATATGCAATTTGGGGCGTAACATGCAAATATATTTATTTACTACACGCAATGTAATCTACCGAGCCTAAACGCAATTTCATGTGAGTGCAACAGCCTCTGTATTTAATACGTTTGAAAGGAAAGTGCAAACCGTTGTGCAGAGATGGCTTCTGTTATTGTTGCCAGCTGAACGATCGCCAGCTGTTCACAGCGCATCTGTCGTAATAGCGACTCAAGCCATTGTAGGTATTGAAGAAGAAATGGGGCGTTGGGGCGTACAGGAACAGGAGATCGTGGAGCGACCGGGCACGATGCAGATGGTCGGTGATAGTTTCCTCTGGCTGGATGAAGCTCGATCTGCTGGCATTTCCTCGCGTCCGGGTCATTCCAGCATGCTGTAGCTGTTTCTGCTGGGGTTTCCCAAAGTAGTTTTTCAGGGGTGTTGTCCCAAGTACTTAGTGCAATCTCAGGCAGGATGGTCAGGTACAGACGATTTCCACATACTCAGGATGCACTGAATGAAACAAACCAAGTGTAGGAGCCACCTGTAAGTCTCCCATGTGTTCTATGTTTATGGTCTCGTTCATATTATTCACTGCACTCGGATTGTAGGTGGTGGGCGTGTCCACCAGGGTTGTGTGCGGAAGTGATAGTGGTCGATTTGTTTGCACCTGTTCACCTGTGTTTTTTGGGCTTTGATAGAGAGAGGGGGTGAGCCTGGGAGCGAACACTCTCTGTTGACCGCACCTGCGCACTCACGCACTTTCACACTCGCATAGCAATTTTTATGACTTAGTAACTGCAGTGCCAGTTGTACTTTTATGTGTTGAAGTGTAATAAATGCTTGAACTTAGATTGTTGAGTGGAACTTATTTTTTGCGTCTCAGTGTTTTCTGTCTCAGTGTTTAGTACCTCGTGGCTGCAAATTTTGTTTTGCATTGTCTACAGCCGTTTTTACGCAGTGGCTCTGTTTTCCCTCCCGACTCTCCATGGCGGAAACCATTAAAACACGCAACTCCCTTATTTAAATACTGCAACCTCCATTGTGTTTGCTTCTGTTGTCATCTACGCAATAATTCTTAATAAATTCTCCATAACAGGTACTTTTTAGAATGTACACGCAATTTAGTACTCTTTATTCGGGATGTTAGTATATTGGGCCCTATGTATCGGACTCTTGAGCTCAAATTCATCCACAGCACTGCTCCACTATAGTTTATTTCAGTTTAACATTTTTATAAGTGTGTCTGTGCGTGCATGCCTTAAATCGAGCTGCAACGCAACTGTTCACATTTGAACTGTACTTACTGAAATGCTTTGGTAATTACAGTTTGTTGGCACTGAAGAACACAAGGGAATAAGAAAACGCTTAATTAAGAAAAACCAATGCAGACACCAGTAAAGAGGTGGGAGAGATAATGGAGCAGGGGATTGGGGGCTCAGCATGGGATTATCCCTGTGTCACCTGTCATTACCCGAAACCCCCGCGATGTCCCCCTGTAAGTTGGTGCCAGTGTTTGAAAGCAATGTTAATATACAGGCTATTTGTGTAAAGGAAGAAGCATACTCTATGATCTGTGTGTTCCATCAGTCTTTGTGTTCTGCTTTTGTCTCCTTTGAGGCTCTTTGCAACTTTTGCACAGTCCTATAGTATATAATATACAGTGAATATTTTGAAATGAATGCTGGCTAAATGTTTTGAGGTACACCTGGTAAGGAAGAATGTCCAGTTTGGTGCAAAATCCACCTTCACCCTCTTCATTGTAAAGACTGGTGTTGGGAATACGGATCGGTTTAAGGAACAGATTTGTTGCCGGTCCTGGCTTTGTTGTCTCTTGACCATTTGTCACCTGTTTTTACAATGCTGCTTATATTATCACCCATCCACCCTTCCTTCCGTCTCCCTAGCGGGCCGGTACCCGTCGACGTTATCACGATGACGGCATCTCTGATGAGGAGATTGATGGAAGAAGGACGTTTGATCTGGACGAGAAAGTCAACGGTCAGAGGTTCGGCTCTGAACGGGTCGTTCGGATGGAGGGAAGAGGTAAGCGAGCACAGTCTGTAAGCTTTACATTGCTTGTATGTGGAAACCTGAGGGGTATACTACGAAGTGAGATGAATGTGTTAGCGAGGTGTTTTGAGCCTAAAGCCAGACAAAATGTATTTATGAATATAGAACTCCAACACAGCATGTCTCAGCAGTTATGAGCCCGCGATGCACCTTAGAATAGCTTACATTTTGTGTGTTGTCCCATAGTTTATGTGAGCTTTAGATGTTTTGGTGGTAGTCGTAGTAGTCATGGTCAGGGGGCTTTGGGGTCCCCCCACAAGAAAAGTTTATTAGTTTTCCAATGAAAAATATGTAATTTCACATCATATTGGGCCATTATTTTCACCATACCTCTGAACAAATATTTTGAAAAGCTTGAGCAGATAATAAACCAACACCCAAAGATCAGTCTACTGGAGAAACAACAACCTTTAGATTTGGGGAAAGTAGTTTGGTTGGTTCTGTTGCTCTCACACAGTGACACAGACATTAATGGCACAGCATGTTTTGGGCATCACCCCCTAAAACCCTGTTAATTTGACTTCAATCATTATAGATACGACTGTTCACGTTTGCATTTTACAGCTTCAGACATTTATCTGTAGTATAAAAAATAGTTGTTTTCTCATGTTGTCCATCTTCTGAGGTGCATTTTATTTGCACATTAAAATCCCAAAAGAAACATCTCCTCATTAGCTTAAAAGGACTAGTTTGCAACACTAATTAGCCTTCCTAACGGCTGCGGCTCAGGAGGTAGAGCAGGTTGGCTGTTAATCGAAAGGTGGGCGGTTCAATCCCTGGCTCCCCCTGGTTGCGTCGCAACATTAGTAGTAGGCAGTAATAAAATACAGCTACCCATTTATATAAATTGAGCTAATGTTAGCTAAAGTTTAAAAAAAAAAAGCCATGTCAATAGTAATTATATTTTATTAAGAAGTGACTGTTCCTCTCAAACGTTTTGTAACACTTTGGTGTACTTAATAATTGGGGAGGGGTCTGGGGATAACTGTGGATAGAAAGTAAATAGTTGCGATCAGGCAAAGATCTCTCCACAAATCCGTCAGCGGCTGGATAAAGTACAGCTCACAGTCCCAAACAGAGAAAGTCAGGGCTTCAGTTTTTAACGTAAATTTTTTTTTTTTTATTGAAACTGTCCATGTCACATTACCTCTTGGGCACAGACTCGATAAAATTCACAACACGAGGTGGGTCCACTTCATTAATTAATCTCACGGCACTCGCTGGCAGTGAGAGCCGAAATTAAGTGTTTTGTTTGTTTTGTTTTTTCGTCTTGAGTGTTGGGAGATTCAAATAATCAATGATGTTATGCTGCTGTACCTCGTGCATAAATGTGCACAGCGTCTTTCTTAATGGGGAGACGATTCCATCATCCACCCGGTCCCACCCCTACTATTAATCAGATGGTTAATTTTTATGACAAAGACCCACTCAATCCACAGATACGACTCTGCACATCGCTAGAACTCACTTATGCAGCACATCTTACTGAAAATCAGAGTAATGCGCCAATTAAACAGCAGTGAAAGTAACTCAAAGTAACGCAAAAGTAGTGTTAAGTATCACAATATTATAATGTATTACATTTTGGAAGTAACTGCTCGCTGGTGTCGCATCAGGTGCTGGATGCTTAGTTGCTTTCAGGGGAAGTCCGAGAGCTGAATATCCCCTTGTGAATGTGTAAACATGGCGATAGAAAGGTGTTCATGGTGTATTCCTCAGAGAAATTAAAGCTTTTAAGAGAGAGACATTTTCCACGGTAATCTCAAGAAAGAAAGCTCCATTTTCCAGATTTTACACAGTAAACGCCAAGTTGGTGAAATTTTACAGATGATTGGCAACTCTGACTTACCGTTCTAAGGAAGGCAGCAGGAGCTGCGTGCCACAAGAAGCTGACAGAAACAATGAAAGAGAAGAGTAGTTATGATTCAACACCCTGTTCTCCAGTCGCAGTGGCATAAACTGGCAGGTTTCATTCTAACATTCCAACGGCCTGCCCACGGGCCGTCAGGTCCTGGCGGCAGCTTTCGGTATGTGCACCCAGCTGCTATGTTAACTTCATACTCATATGATACACCATTTGAAAGCTAAAATCCTTGTGATTCGACTAATGCAAACAATTTCAAGATGCAATCACCACAGTGGGTACAATCAGCGCTTCTGTCAGACCAACCAGTACAAGCAAAACTCACCTATGAAGCCTCATAGTAATCCACCGATAGATTATATTCCAACAAAACTGGTCTTGTTACGTTGTCAAAGGTCCAGATGATAAGTCCAAAACACATTATTCCATCAATAAATCCCCAGGGACTGCTGCCGCGTCGTTTCATATTTGCCGGCAGACGTGGCTCGTATGTCATTATAACCGTAATAACTCCGGTTTGAATGTAAACAACTACGATAGCTTGTATTCAAATTAGCCACTGAACTCTAACCGTTCGAGTGACACCAAATCCGACCCAATAGGAGCTCACATGTCCCTTTCACAGCCTTCAATAGCCAACGAGAGCCTGCACTGTAAGGATTTCGTTATTGTTAAGTTATTTCGTAGGTAGGCCGAGCCAATTGCAAGTAATTGTGCCGATGACTGGCACTTTGTGTAGCCAATAAAATTCTGACAATAACGATATCCAGCTTTAAGTAGGAAGTTCTTGATCTATCACCAAAAAAACACGTCTGTGTCGAGCTACCGGCTACGGAGTGATGCAGCCACCTGCCGCCAAGGGGCGGTGCTGTTTTAGGAAAAATAGACATACACTCAGAAAAACCTGTGTGAAAAATATAATTTTCATGGTATTGGTATGACATTTAAACTTGGGCTAGGTAAGGCTTTATGCCGTGGTCCTACAGTGTTTTCCAGCTGTAGTTGTCTGCATGCATTTGTTAGCAAGCATTTTCAAGCGGAAATGAAAAAGAAATTAGTTTTAATGTGTTTAAACTTATATTAATCAATTCAATCACTGTCATTCAATCATTCTGACTTTTAGGTTAGACTCTCCAGAGTGTTATCCTTCAGAGAAGTCCAAAACCATGCATATACTCCAAATGATTCAAGAACTACATTCAATTTATTTTGGATATGCCTTGAATAGCTGTTTTGCATGAATTTTACAGGAATGTTAAGAGGTTAATGTTGCAGACCATTGTTTTGCAAGTAGGCTAGTTGAAAGTTTAAACTCGTATTGTTGTAAATCTTTGGTGTAAATTCGCCTTCAAACTTTCACCTCAACAAACATCCCCCAAAAGTAGCTTAGTGTAGTAGCTTACAAAATATTGTTTCCAGTGCCCCCCATCATCTTCTGAACGCCCCCTGGAGGGCGGTACCGCCCCCTTTGAGAACACTAATGTCTATGTGTGAAACACATGCCTTTATAAGACGACCACTCCACTTTGCACATGTGCAGTCAGTGTTTCCCACAGAATGAAAGCGTAACAGCGTGCAGTCGATAGTGCAGGCATGCAAACTCCTCACCTTTCGGCAAATTTCTGCGTTTTGAGACCAAAAAGGGTCTCTTATGGGATTTGTGCAGGGGGGGGGGGGTCGGTCGGTCGAGTCCACTCTAGCATGAGCTTTGCAAATTTACAGCTGCATTTGCCTAATCATTCCCAATGGCTAAACCTGACAGCCAATCAGAGGCAGAGTATGCAGAGTCTGACAACTGAACATGTTGAAAGACTGCCGACCTGCTGGACAGCAAGCCTGATGTAAGCCATAAGTATGCTAGCATTATTAACTGTCCTGTCAGACACAGTAATGTTGCTGATTGCTGAGGCCCACCAGACCTCCCCAACTCATATTTCAACAATAATTATTTTCTATAAAGTAGTGTTAAAATATTGTCACATCTCATTCTCGTGTATCCTCTCCTCTCGTGAGCTCAGTGTATCGTCATACCCCTAATCTGAATTATGTCCCCACCGCTTTTCAACACAAAGTGACGCCTTTGCTCTTTGGTATCTTTCTCTTGTTGCAGTACACAATTGCAAGTTATGCAAGCTTAAACAGACCCCTCTGACACCGTTTCTGTGTGTTTCTCGGATTGCGTATCCTTCTCACTTTTACCCCTGACCAGTTTGCATGCCTGATATTGACTAGATGCTGTGTACAGTTCTTATAGCTGTGACCCCGGGTTTGATTCCAGTCTGGGGCCCTTTGCAGCATGTCCTCCCCTTTCTCTCCCTAATTTCCTACTTCTCTCTCTTCTATCCAATAAAGGCTAAAATCCCTAAATAAATAATGAATACCTCTCAGGTTTCCTGCATTAAATCATTTTTTGTCCTCACCAATGTTTTTAAGCGTGTGAGTTTACACAGTGAATCCTGTGATCCACTGTGAGTAGAATAAGAGTAGGGCTGGGCGATATGGTCAAAAATGTTATCACGAGAAAAAATTTAATGATTCAATATCAGTAATTATCAGGATAAATGTCAAATGTTTTTTTTAAGTTTAAAGGCTGATTTTTGCTCCTGAGTGAAAGTTAATAGTTTCACTAGTAAATGATAGAAAACCAAAAATAAAACGGGTGAAAAAACTTTGGAACCTTTCTCGTTCACATGTTGTTCATGACTGTGTTTTTGGTATTCCTTAGAATTTACGTTTGAGTTCATCCAGAGAGGCGGCCTCAGGGACCCAATCATCTTTGAGAAGCCTGATGGACTGGGAATGAAGTAGGCATCCTCTTTATTTGTCCCTCTTTCTTCTACATTGGAGGAAAACACTGACATGATTTGATATGTACATGAGACTTGTAATATGCTGAGTAACGTCTTGTTGTTCTGTAGGATGCCCGATGCTAACTTCACTGTCAATGACGTCAAGATGTTTGTCGGTAAGACTTAAGACATTAAGTTTCGTTTCATTTGATGCTACTACAAGTGTCCGGGTTAGCTAACAGCTAATGTTAGCTTGCCAATTAGCCAAGTTACAAACAAGCAGAATGAAAGCTAGTCTTAATAACTGTTCAGCTTAGTTCGATACATAGCTTAAAATTTGGCACATTGTTGTAAACTCTGCCAGAGGAGGAGTTCCTAAATGCCAGTCAGTATTGCGATGTGGTCATATTTAAAATGTTCAGTTCTAATCCTGTAATGAATTTAACAACAACCAGGCAGCCAGTATACACACTTCATTGTGTGTTTATTTATTGCAAGTTATATCGTCATCTCGATAGATAACAATGTTAATGTGTACATCAGATTTTCCTCATATCGTGCAGGCCTACCTCACGCCATTGTTAGCATCATTTCATTTTGATCACTTGGTTGTTTGCTGGTAATGGCTGAATGTTTAAAGCAATTAAATGGCTTAGCTTAATGTTACTAAAGGCCAAGTTAAGGAGGAAGTGAAATTCCATTTATGTTCCAGATTATTTTCTTGTTTGGGGGGTAACACAACATGAAAGAACATCAGTTAAGGGAAAAATGCAGTTCCTTAGACTGTCTACGAGTTGGAACACTGCCAAATCCGGCTGCCATGGGGTATTGCCTTACCAAATACAAATACAAATACACTACTTTTCAAAATGCATTCTTGGATAAAACATATAGATAAAACAGACAAAAAGGAAACCGTGTAACTACGTAGCAGGACAACTGACAACTGAATAAATAAGAAAAAATCTGAATCAACAAAATCAGACGGGCAAAACGCTCTTATTCTGAAATGCTCCGTGTGGATATGTAACGTTAGCTTGCAGAGAGCGGAACGGGCTCACAGAGAGCTGTTCTCCGTAGTTGAAACACACATGTGAAACATGTTAACAGTGTGTAGGCTAAACGCTCCACTGCTGAAACACTTCAGTGTGAGTTGATGCCGGACAAAAGGGTTGCGCCATTATCACGTTTTCCTCTAGTTTTGTTTGTTGTTGTAAAATGTACACACCCTGTGCCCGCTCTGATTGGTGAGTAGGACCGTAACTGGAGGTGCATGACGCTTGTTATTGGCGAGCAGGTCTGTCAAACTAGGATGACAACGGAATGAATCTGTAACTGCATGAGTGTTTAAAACGGGCCAGATGCGCTGGATAATTAACCTACATTTTAATCGCTGTGGTCATGTTTGGCTAAATTTCTCGACCCGCCTGAATTATGGGCAAAGTTTGAGTTTACTTTGCAGAGGAAAAAGGAAAAACAATTGTGATAACAATAATGATCCCCATCCCTACCGTTTTTCCAGTTTAGGGAAAGGTTTGATACAGCATTCAATTCTCACTTTCAATTTCAATATGGAGAAGAAAGGAGGTGAAATGTTATTAATATTTTTAAGTGTTGTGGGGTTACCTTAAATGTTTCAACTGCCTCAACTACTGTTGGGATATTAGCCACATGTGTTCGTATCCAAACACATCGCATAGAGGGTCCTTACAGATATGTAGCCTTTGTTGGCAATAATAAAGTATTATTGTATTTAGGAATTGAAATGCAGAAATTCAGATTTTTGAATGGGTACCTGGTTCTTGGCATTCTGGATTCTGTTGTAATTTGGGTCCAGTTTTCAGTCCTGGCAGCTTGATGTCCTTCAGTAAGACATTTATGAGAGCAGAGAGACTAATCATTATTATGAATAATGGTGCTTAACAATACAAAATGAATAGTAACAAAGTACTGATTGGACTAAACTGTCCACCTTTTGTAATTTAGGAGCTCAAACAATGTTGTTTTTTTTTGTTTGTTTTTTTTGTTTGTTTTTTTTTAAATGTACTTCCCTTTTTTATTCAAAATGAAGTTTATTTTATGTATTGATGCTGTTCTCAGATCAGTGCTGATGTATGAACTGTGATCTTTAACTCTGTCTCAGGCAGCAGACGCATGATAGATGTGATGGACGTGAGCACTCAGAAGGGAACAGAGATGTCAATGGCCCAGTGGACACGCTACTACGAGACCCCTCCATCTCAAAGAGAGAAACTCTATAATGTCATCAGCCTGGAGTTTAGCCACACCAAGCTGGAGAACTTGGTTAGGAGGCCTGCCACAGTACGTACACACACTTCATGAAGGGCTCATGTTGTGTGTTAGACATTTTCTACATAAAGCTATGCACACAGCTGCCACAGTGAATCTGTTCCTCTGTGCTTACTATGTGGAACTGAAAGGGTTGTGCTGCTTCAGAGAAACCGTAAAGCTTGAAGCTTGTGTGTGTTTGTAGGTAGATCTAATAGACTGGGTGGACAACATGTGGCCTCGCCACCTGAAAGAGAGACAGAGAGACTCAACCAACTCCATCAATGACATGCAGTACCCCAAAGTACAGAAGTAAGTCCCTCATGTTCACGTGCCTCTGAAGTCAAAGCTAAGATATGGCTGGGGCAATTACTTTATTTTGTCGAATTAATTGATCTGAAAATTAATAAACGACATTAGAATGTAAATGTTGATGATGATCGCGTTACTCTGCAGGTACTGTCTGATGAGTGTCGAGGGCTGCTACACAGACTTTCACATTGACTTTGGAGGGACGTCAGTGTGGTACCACATACTGAGAGGAAGCAAGGTGGGGCCTCCTCCTGTCATGGAAACAGTCTGTTACAGCTTCATAGTTTCTGATTCAGGCCTTTAACTAAAACATGCATGCTGTTCTTATATGATGTAGAACTTTTGTTTTTGTATTCAGGTGTTCTGGCTGATCCCTCCCACCCATCAGAATCTGGAGCTGTATGAGAACTGGGTACTGTCTGGTAAACAGGGAGATGTTTTCCTGGGAGACCGAGCATCTGACTGCCAGAGGATTGAACTGAAGCAGGGCTGCACCTTTATCATACCCTCAGGTATAAATTTAGCTCTCACAAATATGCTGAAGGACTTCAGTGACGCAACAAATAGAATATGAATGTGTTACACTCAGGTTGGATTCATGCGGTCTACACCCCTGTGGACTCTATGGTGTTTGGAGGAAACTTCCTGCACAGTTTCAACATCCCTATGCAACTTAACATCTGTAATATAGAAGACAGAACGCGGGTAGGTGCAAACACACTCTGCTATAAGCTGCAAAAGACAGGAAGGATTGCTTTTATGGTCTTTTATCCTCCACCGCAGGTTCCACTGAAGTTTCGTTACCCCTTCTACTATGAGATGTGCTGGTACGTGTTAGAGCGCTATGTCTTCAGCATGACCAAGACCTCCTACCTTACACCAGAATTTCAGAAACACTCGCTGGGCATTGGTATGAACACAGTCAAACAAAGAGGGTAGATGTATGATTTTCATGATGATATTTTTTGTGTAGATGTGTTGGAAATAGAATGTGGAACTAATTCCTTGTGTCAGGTCTGAAGAAGCCATCCAGTTCAGCCAGTGAACAGGTTGAGGAGGAGGAGGAGGATGCTAGTGGCAGTGATAAAGAGGCTCCAGAGCAGCAGTCTGATAAGCCTGCAGTTCAAGTTCATCTGACTTCTCTCGAGCTGGAGGGATTGGGGAACCTGCTAGGGAAACTGGAGGCTCTGCCCTCCAACAAGAAGTGTGTGCCATCAGGGATACACAACGCCCCGGCCCTCATTGCACATATCAAGGTGTGTGTGTGTGTGTGTGTGAGTGTGAGAGAGAGAAATTTTGTTGTTCTTATTAAATGCTGTCCCCTGCTTTCTCTCTTACCTCTCTCGTTTCTGCTGTCCTGCAGGCACTACTGGAGGAACATGCCAATGACGATCCCAAACTGTCCTACACAGGAAAACCCATCGTCAAGTGGCCAAAGAGAGTAAGCAGAGAGAGCATGAGTAGCACAATTGACCCTTCACTAAGCCCACCCTCGCCCGTTACTGTTGCTAAGTCTGACAAACTGTTGGCATTGACACGGTCTATTACTGCACTCCCTGGAGAAATATTGTCAAATTTGTTGGGAAAAGCGATCTCAGAAAGAAGCAGACAGTTTTGCAGTTGCATTATACATTTGAAGGTTGTATTCAGGCTTCATGGATGTGAAAAAAAATTAAAGACTCTGGATCAACTCTGTTCCTGTAAAGCTGGGTAGGAGCTAGCGTTGTCTAACTAACGTTACATTAGGAACAATCCACAGCCGACATTCTTCTGGATTTGTTTTGGAAAGCGAATAAATCGTACTTCTCCTTTCAACTTCTCTGGGTAGCGACTGTAAATATTACAAGTGCCCCAGGAACAGTGTTCATATCTTGGAAAAATACAGCCAAAAAAAGCTAGAAAACGGCCAGCTGTGTATTCGGGGCATGGCTTAGTGAAGGGTCAATTGTCAAATGTTGTTTTTTTTTGGATCAGAAACAAAAGATTTTCTTCTTTCTTTTTGAAGGTAAAAGGAATGAGTGTGCTCATGAGGAACAGGCTGTACTGTATTATCAGCAAATACCCTATGGTAGTGGTTTTCAGTGTGAGACTGGCCTTCCAAGGGGGGTTCAGTGAATGAAGGTGAAACAATATTACATTAGTTATCAAAATGAGATCAAATAGAAAAGTCTGTGATTCAGTTAGAGGGAGAGTTCAAAAATAGAGTAGTTTTGGGGAACTGGTTTTGCCACTTACAGTCAGAAACTAATAAATGCCTTAGGACAGACCTTTTATGTATTGGGTATAGTGTGAAGTTCTATCAAGCCGTATTTTGGGTTATCGTGGCTAAAAACGTCATTATAACCCCATAGGCATCCAGGAATTGAGCAAAACAAAGCAAGTAAACTAAGGGCGAGTGAGAGGGCACCTTTTCCCAAGCGTTGTTTGAGGGGAGATGGTCTTACACTTTGAAAACCCCTGCCATATGGAAAATACATGTTCTGTCATTTATCAGATACACTACTTATTTGGAGCCAATGTTGGAAACAAATATGTTGTACTTTTGTTGTATTATATTTTTCCTGTTACCTGGGCCATTGTTTCTGCTCCTCTCCACCAGCCGTCGTGGTACCAGCCTCCTCCACCACCACCACCTCCTCGTCCTAAATTGGCCTCCACTCCCATTATCCCACGACCACAGAAACCAGCCTCCTCCATGTCTGTGCTGAGACGGCGCAGGGTCAGGTAACTGTGTGTGTGTGTGTGTGTGAGAGAGAGAGAGAGAGAGATCCATTTTGGAAGATTGACTGTTGTTTTAGTCTCTAACTGGGTGTCAGTTCGGGTTGTGTTAGACCTTAGCTCAGCAAATACCAGTTGTTTGGAACAAACACCAACTTTATACCATTTTAAGCTAAGGCTGGGCGATAAAACAATAATAATAATTATCGCTAAATAACTTTCCTCAATAACAATATAACATGTTCAATAAATAATAAAGATTTAATTCATTTCAATCATGGACGAATCAGCACTTCATTTTTCTATTAAGATATTTGTTTTGTTGAGGAAAAGGGAGTAAAAAAAAAAAAGGTTTTACTAATGCATATCTGTTGAAAAAAGATTTTTATCATAATAGTTTAGAATGTTCTGCCTCAGATTTGTTAAGTTTGGCATCAAGTGTTTGTTCTGACCACAATAAAAAGTTTAAAACCACAATGAACGATCTGGTTTCTTCAACTTTCACTCTGGAGCAAAAGTCAGCCTTTAAACTTCAAAGAAATACGACAGTTAACCTGATAATTATTGATATCGAATGATATGAAATTTATTTATTGTGAACTTTTTTGACCATATTGCCCAGCCCTATTTTAAGCCTTGACTAATTCATGTCATGATGCGGGTGTATGCTTCAGCTGTCTATGGTGATCATCCATTTGCTGTCGTGTCTTCTTTCTATGCAGGTGTAAACGCTGTGAAGCCTGTATGAGACCAGAGTGTGGAGACTGTAACTTCTGCAGAGACATGAAGAAGTTCGGAGGACCAGGGAAGCTCAAGCAGACCTGTGTGCTACGACAGTGTCTCTCTGTAAGTAACTCCTTATTTACAGTGTGTATTGTATGTTGGATATGTTTGTTCTGTAACTCCCCCCCCAACCCCACCCCACAGCCGGGCCTTCCTTTGTCTGCAGTGTGTGAGATCTGCAAGGAGCCCAATCAAGAGGAAACTGGAGACCCCTCCCTCACCCTGATGGAATGTTCCAACTGTGCACAGATAGTCCATCCTGCCTGCCTCACGGTAACTCACTCACTCACTCACTCACTCTCTCACTCGGGATGTGTCTGAAATAAGTCCCCGTTTACTACACAGTGAACTATATTTACGCCTATTTTATTTGCCTCTTGACTTTATTAAAGAGCAATAGTAAATATGCAAAAGCAAAAATTAGACAGTTCTCTTAAAATGGGTTACCTTTTAGAAAAATAATATAGTCTACTCTAAAGTTCTGGATAGGAGGGTCTATAGTTGAACCTTGGATTGAAGAGGAACAATGTGGAGTCCGTCCTGGTCATGGAGCAACAGACCAGCTCTTCACTCTCGCAAGGATCGGGGGGGGGGGTCTTGGGAGTATGCTCATCTAATCTTTCAAGTAGGGGTTGGCCTCTGGCAGGGCTGTGCTTTGTCACTAATCCTGTTTGTGATATTCATGGCCAGAATATTGAAGCGTAGTTGGGGTGCATGGGCGTTGTGGTTCGGTGGGCTGGGGATCTTGTACCTTGGGGTCTTGTTCATGAGTGAGGGGACAATGGAGCGGGAGGTTGGCCGGAGAATCGGAGCAGCGGGGGCGGTATTGCATTCACTGTACCCCACTGTTGTGTTGAAAAGGGCCTAAAGGCAAAGCTCTCCATCTGATGGTGACTTTTTGTTCCTACCCTCACCTATGGCCATGAAGGCTGGGTCATGACCGAAAGAAAGAGATTATGGGTACAAGCAGCTGAAATGGCTTTTCTCAAGAGGGTGGCTGGCGTCTCCCTTAGAGATGGGGTGAGAAGCCAAGTCATCTGTGAGCCGCTGCTCCTTTGCGTTGAACGTAGCCAGTTGAGGAGGTTCGGGCTTCTGCTAAGGATGCCCACGGGGTGCCCAACACCAGGCCCAAAATGGCAGCCGTTCTCTATGCAAAACTACAAAAATGGCGGCATGCCGGACACTTGGCGAGTGAGTGTATGCAATGATTAGTTCTAGGAAAGCAGGGAAAACAGTGAGATCCTACCAGATAACGTCTGTGGGTTTAATTATCATGGTGAATTAAAACGTATCTACATCCTGCCACATAGCATACATAGTGAGTTATCCTCAATGGGCGGATGCTAGCTTTGCTTTGGGCAGAGCCTAGCAATTGTGTACACACGTGAAAATAAAACACAGCAGTATCACAAGCAGAAATTCAGGCTGTGTAATAGTGTCGAGACGAGACCCGCTAGTGCCCGGAGCGTTCACTAGCACAGGCTCGGCCTGTGAAAGTGATCGCTAAATATCCTTTATCAGACGGCTGAAATCTCTTAAAATCCCTGGGGCGTTACCAGGGCGACCTGCAGGATTACAAGCGAAACTAACTCTTACTCTGGCTTTGGAGATTCAACAGGCTGAGGACAGGCCATTAGGCTGCCAGGAGGCCCAGCCTTTGTTCTGCTAGACTGTCCTGGTCCCAACAGGGACTTCCGCGTTCGCATCAGTCCGCTGACCGGAAGCTTCCCACTTGACACACAGAGCGTGAGCACGTTGTTAAACTTATCTGTGCGAAAGACAGTGTGCTGTGTATATAGTACTGTGGATTAAACAAAGTTTTTAGATTTTTAGTTCCCTAGTAACTCGAGGAATCATTTCAGGCCGATTTCTGAGTGTAACATTTCTCTGTACTGCTCCACACTGGACCGTCCTGCTGTTATTACAGTGCAGTACTAAACAAGTGTATTGCTTAGTGATCATACATGTCATTACATGGATAAAGTAAGGTACAAACAAAGTTTTAGCCTTGTTTATTTGTCCTTTCCTTTTTCCTCTATTTCATCCATCCATTTTCTAACAGGTTCAGGGTGAAGGAGTAGTGAATAAAGACCTGCCCAGCTGTTGGGAATGTCCAAAGTGTGTCCAAGGGATCACTGACCCAGAGGTACATAACTTCTTATGCGCGCACACACACACACACACACACACACACACACACACACACACACACACACACACACACACACACACACAGTGTGTGTTGGGGGTTTCCTGCACTCTATTAACTTGGCGTTCACACACACTTGGTTGCAGTGTGTCAAAGCTAATGGGTATGTGTCTCCTGTCTGTTTTTGTTTTTCATAATTTGTTTACTTATTGTTTTGTTTTGGTTGCTTTATTTTAATTTACCTCCGTCAGTCATCAGGCAGCGATGAATCGTTGGCTGCCGGCCACCAGCAGCACATCCGTCCCCACGGCCCCCTGGTCCTCAGGCTGGGCCCCGGCCCCTCTGCTACCATAGGGGGTCCTGTGGGCTCCCAGCAGGATGGGGAGGTGGTCCGCTGTGGTTTCTTCCCTCCTCCTCCTCTTCTTCCTTCCTGCTCTTCCTCCTCCTCAGCGTCACTTCTATTGGTGGCGGCCCCTCTGCCTTCTCAGCCAATCAGCTCGAGACTGGTGAGAGGTGCCGCCTACTCTGCATACATCACCCGTCTGTCGCGTGCACCCCACCCCTTTTCTCCTTCATCTTTTTCAAGAGGACAGACACAGCTCTTGGTGTAGATGTCACTATGGAAACACTGCTGCTGTAGTGAACACAGGAGTCGTGCCTCTCCTCTCAGCTGGGTTTCAGTTTGGTGCTGCCTCTGGCTACCTTTGGTTTCTGTGCTGCTTTCTCCTGATTTTTCTCATGGCTCGTCTTAGTGTGTAGCCTGGTTGAAACAAGATGAGACATTAACTGTTTGACAAAACCGGCCTTTTCTCCAGATTTGGGGTGCACTCAGATTTGCTGAAAAAACTGACAGAGGTCATGTGACTGTGGACACGCTTAATGCTGTAATGCTTTGAGCAGACTGTTGCAGTCAGTTTGTTGGCTTTATATAAGATAAATGTTATCAGTACTATCTGTGGAGACTGATGAATTGTATTTTCATTGTCATTCTGATATGAACATGCCTGAAAGACATCGCTAAAGATTCCCTGAAACACGATGAATAAGAAAGACGCTTTCTGTTGCTTCTCTGCACCCCTCGCTCTTTTCTCTCTTCCTTTTGCGCGTAAAAAGCCAGTACTTCATCAATACATTTGATAAATAAGCATCAACATTTAGAAAGCAATATTTTAATCTGCTGCTGTGTTTCACACAAGCACGGCGCTAGCTCAGCTTAATAGTCAGTTATTACAAACAAGTAAATGAAAACAATATTTACTTTTTGCCAGTCATATCACCTCCGTACTGCCCAGTGTTATGGCAGATTTTCCTTGCATTGTGCAGCCATGTTGTCAGTGCACTACTGAACACAGCAGTCTCAGAAAGGATGTTAGATATGCTGATAGCATTCAGCTTGTTCAGTGGGTTTCTAAGTGACTCTGTGTGGCTGGTGTTGTCATTGTGCTAATCATTCTGATGGCCTGCTGTTCTTAAGGCAAAGTGGAGGAAAGGGCTCCTTGGGTTTAACAGTCCCTACTAAATATTCACATAGGGATATTAGAGGCTTCCTTCCGAAATACAAACAAGCAAAAAGTCCCAAAAATACAACCGTGACCTCAGTAATATTGTACCAAACGCTTGTTTCACACTCATCACTGCCAGACTTGTGTCATCACAGAAATGACAGGAATGTTCACCTCATTCTGTTCTATGTTTACCATGTCAGTTAGCTTCAGAAGTGCTTCAATATGTGGCTGCTTGGAACCATGATTCTGAGGCCAATCGGAATGAGTGTGATGTTGACGGAACATCTAGGTAAAGGTGATATAGTGAGTCCAGCTGGTCCCAGGCATTGGCCATGGCCAGTTGACAGAGGCCTCTCCATTCAGCAGCAGAGAAAAGAGAACACGGATTGATTGAAGCTTTGGAAATGATCAGAATTGGCTACTATTGAACATCAGCACAACATAATGGCAGCTTCTGTCCACAAAATGTTGTCAGCCTTCAGGTGTTTTATTAATGCTGTAATGACAAGTCTGCTCTTCCTCCAGCAGTGTAAAGGAGACCGAGGGGAAGGCCTTGCAGTGGTGAGTGCTCTCTCTAACCTTCATCTAGGGCTGGACAATAAAACAATAACTAATTATCGTGAGATAATTTTTTTTCAATAACAATATAACAAATGTTTAATAAACATTCAATAAATGTTAGATTTTTTTTTACCATAAAGAAGAGTTTAAACTAGAATCAACCATCAGGTTTCTTCGGCTTTCACTCAGGAGCAAAAATCAGCCCTTAAACTCGAAAGATTTGATACTTAGCGTGATTTTCATCAGTATCGAAAGATATGAATCTTTTTATTGTGAGAACATTTTTGCTCATATCGTCCAGCCCTACCTTTTTATTTCTGTATTTTTCATGCGGTGCCTCCACTCATATGTTCATTATTATTCTTTCCTCCTTTTCCTTCTTTCCCTTCTTGTCCAGAAGCGGAAATCTTCCTCTCTGCTCGACGCTCGTATGGCTAAGATCTACCGACGACAGAGACACAGCCGCGATGGAGACGACTCCGCCAGTGATGACGATGATGAAGGTTCGTCCGTGTTAAAGATCCACTTTTTCACTTCCTGATTCATCACAAAAACATTCAAGGAATGTTTCTCAATAAAGAAAAAACTTTATTCTAAGCTGATCGTCTGCCTGTCCATGCAGCCTCTCAGAGGAGAAAGATGGCACTCCATGCCCGAGGAGGGAGCCGCTCTTCCAGGAGGGGGTTTGGTGCCAACGCGAGAGGCCTGCCGAGAGGAGGTTCCGCCCACAGAGGAAACAGAGGAGGGCTTGTGACTCCCGGCTCTTCCTCCGTCCTCAAGCTAAAGCGAGGGATGGGCATGAGGGAGGCCGCACGGAGGGGACGGGGGGTGAGGCTGCGGGGGGGCTCCAGAATGCAGCGAAGAGGCGACGAATCCGAGGAGTCGGACGACGACGACGACGACGAGGAGGAAGAGGAGGAGGAGGAGGAGGAGGAGGAGGACAGTGAAGACGGAGACAAAGAAAGACATCATCGACGTAGAAGGAGGCGTAGGACTGATGATGATGACGACGACGACGATGATGAAGATGAGGACAGTGAGGGTCAGGAGTTTGACCCTGAAGAGGAGGAAATGGACACGCTGGAAGAGGAGGAGGAGGAAGAGGAAGATGAAGGGCGCTGGGATTCAGACCCAGAACCCCCGGTCCTCCTGGTGTCTGATCTGAATGATGACCTGCTGAGCGGCTCCTACCTGACCGTCACTCTACAGCGCCCCCACAAGACCAAGAGGCACCCAGGTAGATGCTCTACAGTGCAGTCAGCTTCCCTCTGAGTCTGTATTCATGTTCCGTAACGCCACTGTCTCTGCTCAGGTTCCATCGTTCCAAAGCTGGAAGCAGCCATGGCTCCGAGGACCACTGCAGGGGGTTCTGGTGGTCCGCAGGGCTTCATCCACAGAAAGACAGCTCTGTCCAAACCTTCACGACTCAGGAGCGCCGAGGCCACGGCTGACAGTGCAGCCCCAAGAGGACCTGGCAGGTCAGTGCAATCAGGGTATATTTGATATTCTAAAAAGAAGGCCTTAAAAATGTTAAATTTCATTTACGAAGGTCTTCAATTTTTTCATAGCATTAAATAAATGCTGTAACGTCATAAATAAACACTTTTTGTGTGTGTGACTTTAAAATGTACTCCGTTTGGTGCAACTTGGATGTTATACGGCAGTACAGGTAACGTTACTGTTTACGTCAGTGTTTAGCTTTACGCTCTTGACTGTGGAGGGTTCGCGGTGCACGAGCTCTAGCGTGAATCAGTCAGTTGTTAGGAAACAAAACGTCTGTGACGTGCTACTAACAAGCTAACCTCAGAATGGCAAAGTGTCTGAAGTTCAGAAGGCCAGAGATGCAAACAAGTTGGCGGACGAGTCTGAGGGCAGTGGCGCTGAGGTTAGCACAACTAGTGGATTGGTGTGAGAGTCAGTCACACTGCCGAGCGCTAATGAAACAGCGGAGCTGGAAGACCCGCCTGCAGGTTCCTGCTCAGTGAATGGTACAACAGCAACAGAGAGACAGGTGTGTATCAGACCAGGACCGTGGCGGTTTGTCAGCGTAGGCCAACGTTATGTGAATGGAAACATCCGAAATGCTGACCCACATTAAACCTACATCACCCACATGCGCTGATCACTAGGACGAGGAAACAACAAACTGGAGCCCAACTCCCTATCCGTGCTTTAAAGCTAATACTATCAAGCAGCCTTTAGATGCAAAAAAAGAACAGGATGAATAATCACTGAAGCAATTGGCATTTACAGTGGCTTATATTACATTACCTTATCTAGCCGAGGTGTAACTACTTGTAACAACTCATACTGCACAATTATTTAGTATTTTTGTTTTTTTGAGTACAAACACCCCAAAAAGCTATTGTGTATTGAATATGAATGTGAGTATTCTAACAAAATGAATTAAAAAATGCACCGTGTGTCCACGACTTGGAACGAGTGAAGTTTACGCACATGCCTTTTATAAGACCACGTTCCGTAACTGCTGCTGCAGAGGAACCTCATCCCCTCGCTGTTCTTCTGTGAATGTGACGCCGTTAACCCAAACATTTTATATCTTTGATCTTGTAGGCCACGTCTGCAGGGTAACCATGGCGACAGAGGCACTAGAGATCGCTCTGCATCTTCTTCAGAGGAAGAGGAAGCTGCTGCTGCACCCTCCTCCCTGTCCCCTCCGTCTCTGTTGTCTCTGCCGTCCTTTAAAGACGTGGGCAACGAGAGAGGAGGGGAGAAGGAGGTGTGGGTGTCTGTGTTCAGATACTTGAACAGAGCCGAACTTCTGGCCTGCATGAGCGTCTGTAAGGCCTGGTACAAGTGGTACGTCACACTGCTCTTCTACCAACACAGAGAAGCAGAGTCACACAGCTTGTGAGTAAAGAGCTGTGCCTCTATGTCCTGTACAGGAGCTGTGACAAGCGTCTGTGGAGCCACGTGGATGTGAGTCGCTGCAGCCCGCTCACAAACCAGGCCCTGGCAGGCATCATCAAACGCCAGCCCACCTCTCTGGACCTGTCCTGGACCCCCCTGGCCAAGAGACAGCTCAACTGTCTGCTCACCAGGCTCCCAGGTACTAACACACTCACAAGGGGCAGGCGAGTATTAGAGATGTATCACATCCCCTGTTTGGCCAGTATGAGCTGTTGCCATCAGACAGACTGTATAGGGTGCCATCCGTTCGAACCAGCCGGGCCTGCAGCTCATTTGTGCCTTCTTAACAAACAATGAAATAATAAAACGGTGCTGACTCTCTGGGTGTCGGGGAGCTGCACCTTTTTAGTATAATCTGTACTTTGATTCAGTACCTTGGAAAATATCAGTTTTTGATACCAGGGGGAAAACTGACACAACATGGATTAAAGGACTGAAGGTACTTTCTAAATTATCTTCTCAACTATCTTAGTCAGTAAAGTTAATAGTACTGTGTTTTAAGCAGAACAGCATCAGGTCTGGCTCCACTATTCTGTACCATCTTGCATGTGGGCTTGCTTATTGCATTTGCCAGCATCCAATCACAAGTGCTGAGTACTAGCTAATCACAGCACAGTAGGGTGCGACTTGTCAAAACTGGCAGGAAAAAATGAATGCGATTCAACCGGAGCGATCGAGACAAGTCGTTGCACACTGAGTGACAGGAGGCGGGGCTATGTGCAGCAGCGTGTGTGTCAGCTTGCTGTCAGGACACTGTGGAGAATGAGTATTAAAACCAAATTGATACAGTGAGGAAAATAAGTATTTGAACACCCTGCTATTTTGCAAGTTCTCCCACTTAGAAATCATGGAGGGGTCTGAAATTGTCATCATAGGTGCATGTCCACTGTGAGAGACATAATGTAAAAAAAAAAAAAAAAAAAATCCAGAAATCACAATATGATTTGTTTATTTATTTGTAGGATACAGCTGCAAATAAGTATTTGAACACCTGAGAAAATCAATGTTAATATTTGGTACAGTAGCCTTTGTTTGCAATTACAGAGGTCAAACGTTTCCTGTAGTTTTTCACCAGGTTTGCACACACTGTAGGAGGGATTTTGGCCCACTCCTCCACACAGATCTTCTCTAGATCAGTCAGGTTTCTGGGCTGTTGCTTAGAAACACGGTGTTTGAGCTCCCTCCAAAGATTCTCTATTGGGTTTAGGTCTGGAGACTGGCTAGGCCACGCCAGAACCTTGATATGCTTCTTACAGAGCCACTCTTTGGTTATCCTGGCTGTGTGCTTCGGGTCATTGTCATGTTGGAAGACCCGGCCTCGACCCATCTTCAATGCTCTAACTGAGGGAAGGAGGTTGTTCCCCAAAATCTCGCAATACATGGCCCCTGTCATCCTCTCCTTAATACAGTGCAGTCGCCCTGTCCCATGTGCAGAAAAACACCCCCAAAGCATGATGCTACCACCCCCATGCTTCACAGTAGGGATGGTGTTCTTGGGATGGTACTCATCATTCTTCTTCCTCCAAACACGGTTAGTGGAATTATGACCAAAAAGTTCCATTTTGGTCTCATCTGACCACATGACTTTCTCCCATGACTCCTCTGGATCATCCAAATGGTCATTGGCAAACTTAAGACGGGCCTTGACATGTGCTGGTTTAAGCAGGGGAACCTTCCGTGCCATGCGTGATTTCAAACCATGACGTCTTAGTGTATTACCAACAGTAACCTTGGAAACGGTGGTCCCAGCTCTTTTCAGGTCATTGACCAGCTCCTCCCGTGTAGTTCTGGGCTGATTTCTCACCTTTCTTAGGATCATTGAGACCCCACGAGGTGAGATCTTGCATGGAGCCCCAGTCCGAGGGAGACTGACAGTCATGTTTAGCTTCTTCCATTTTCTAATGATTGCTCCAACAGTGGAGCTTTTTTCACCAAGCTGCTTGGCAATTTCCCCGTAGCCCTTTCCAGCCTTGTGGAGGTGTACAATTTTGTCTCTAGTGTCTTTGGACAGCTCTTTGGTCTTGGCCATGTTAGTAGTTGGATTCTTACTGATTGTATGGGGTGGACAGGTGTCTTTATGCAGCTAACGACCTCAAACAGGTGCATCTAATTTAGGATAATAAATGGAGTGGAGGTGGACATTTTGAAGGCAGACTAACAGGTCTTTGAGAGTCAGAATTCTAGCTGATAGACAGGTGTTCAAATACTTATTTGCAGCTGTGTCATACAAATAAATAGTTAAAAAATCATACATTGTGATTTCTGGTTTTTCTTTTTTTTTAGATTATGTCTCTCACAGTGGACATGCACCTACGATGACAATTTCAGACCCCTCCATGATTTCTAAGTGGGAGAACTTGCGAAATAGCAGGCTGTTCAAATACTTATTTTCCTCACTGTATACGGAGCATTTACATATCTGATGGTAAATTAAAAAGCATATTTTGGACTGTTGGTGAGATATAATGAGCAATTTGAATGCGTCACCTTGGCCTCTGAGACAAAAGTGAGAATATTTCACTACCGCCCATCACGATTTCTCAAACAGATTTTGCTCAAGGACCTGGGGAGACAACTGCACCAAGGATTTTGTTGCCCTGTCATTGTGGCAGGTTGATGTGTCATGGGGATTCTTCCATTAGAAATGGCAAAGCCAAGTCCTGTCTGTCACCAGAGCAGAGAGTCACCCCTGCCCTTGATGTTTGGTTTTATTATTAATTTATGTATTTATTTTTTTTAAGTTTGCATTGATTGTCACCTCGTTTACATCGGAATGTGTGCTGGATTTTGACAGCAGCATTTTTTGTCTCACTGTATGTATCAGAAAACACACACAGATAGCCCTGTCCTGCAGGTGTCATTACATCCCACCCCCCACCCCCGTCCTTCTCTATGTGTCCTTCTCTATGTGTCCAGGTCTGAGGGAGTTGAGGGTGGCTGGTCTATCCTGGTCCTGTCTGTCTGCGCTGGTCTCTCCCGTTCTGCCCTACCTGCGGCTGCTGGACCTGCGCTGGTGTGAAGGCCTTAAAGACGCCCAGATTAAAGAGATCATCACCCCCCCCTGGTCAGTAGCATCACAGATGACTTCATGAAGGGTGTGATGACGCCTGTCCAGTACTGCAGTCTTGTGGGGCTGTACCGATGTCATTCTTTTACCGTCCAAGCTTCTGTTCAGTCTGTCTCAAACAGCATCTGGTCACTGACTGCAAACCCAGCAGCTTGGCCTGCCTCTCTCTCTGCTCCTCTTACTTTCTCCATCAGCAGTATGTTTTACAGACTCGCCCAAAAGACACAGAATCTTTTTTGTGGAGTTTTCCACCTGCGATCTGTTATCACTGCAGCAGGAGAGCCGCATGTCGGCCTATTAATGACGTAGTCAAACAACCAAACCAGCAACTGCACCCAGTGTGTTCACGGCTGCTTTACCTGGTCTGTGCTTGTATCCACCGTGTCTGCGACTTGTAACGTCAGGGCTTCAGACTGCAACCAAATTAATCATTAACCGTTAATAAGTAGGTGTTAAGAACTTCCACACAGCTGGCCGTGTGTGTGTGTGTGTGTCTCTCAGGCCCTGTCCACACTGCTGCGTTTTTGTTTTAAAACAGAGACCTTCTGCCACGTTTGCACCTCCTGTCCAGACTAAAACGGAGAAGTTTAAAAATGCTCCTGACCCCGTGTTTTTGTTTTAAACAACAGACTTTTTTACAGAAGGGGAGCACTCCACCTGTGTACTCGCTTAGATCCGCCGAGTCTCTCTGCGCCGCGCTTGTGAACAGACCGCTCTGTGGGTGGTAACCCTGGCAACGGCTGCTGAATCTTTGCCGCTGCCGTATTTACTTTATAGGCTTTAGAAAACATTAAAATATATCTTCTAAAAATGATGAAAGATAGATGTGTTTATTTTATGGACACCAGTGAGTGAACATAATTCATTGTTTTTGTAGGCTATAGGAGTGCTTTTTGGTAGGTCTATTGTAGGCTGTGTTCAGCGTGTGTGTGTGTATGTGTCCACAGTTTCAACATGACACCTTAATGAAGCACAACAGCAGCTTCAAACATGAAATTTGTCGCTACAGAAATGAAACAGCATCACTACTTCCAGTATTTTCATTTGTTTAAGCACCATTCAATTAAAATGTGACCGAACTAAAATGGAACAGCACATTGTAGTTTCTCTATTAATTACGAAAGCATTTATCAGTAATACAGTTCAAATGGGGAAAATGTGAACAACTGCGTTGCAGGTCGATTTAAGGCGTGCAGCCCTAAATTTTCTGCCTGTGTTCCTAAAATTGTCAGTTAGGGGCCACAGTGCTCCTGGTTAAAAAGTTAGTCTGGAGCCCTGAAAGTTTTTTACTGAGTGAAGTCTGTGGGTGAAACACATGCCTTTTTATAAAACAATCACTACTACTGCTAATTTATTTTCACTCTAATTCAGTCCATAAGTAACACATAGTCAGAGTGTATGACTCTTTTGGTCACACTTTCTGTAATAAACCTCTAAAAGCAAAAATGAGGGGTGACCCTGGGACAAAGTCATGTTAAAAGGTGTAAAGGGTCTAATTTGTGTCACTTTAGTGGTCCTTGATGGAGAGGGGGAAAAAAAAAAAGTGTAAGAACTGCTATAGTCATGTTTCCAGAGAAGTGCTGTATTAATAATCCTGTTTATGTGGCAGAGTTGTCTCGCAGCAGACTGAGGAACATGGTGACGCTGCGTCTGTCTGGTCTGGACGTTAGTGAGTCCACTCTGAGGTTGCTGCAGCGCCACATGCCCCAGCTGGAGAGGCTGGACCTGGCTCACTGTAAGGACATAACTGACTCGTCCATCGCCCTGTTGGCAGCAGCCGGAACTCCCACCCGCAACAACCTCACTGAACTCACGCTGGCAGGTGGGTGTTTAAGCACACAGCCTTTCTTCCATCCCGAGTCTGCTCCCTCACTGGTATTTACACAGCAGCAGACGAGATCTAGCACTTTGAAATAGAACCTGCTGACTTTGGACCACCATATTTTTCGTGAGCTACTTGATACACATACTGAAGGTCCCGATTTAAAAAAAACAAACAAAAAAAAAAAGTCCTTAAAGGGTGGGATGGGATAAGAATGCATACAGAGGGAGAGAGAGAGGAGGAGAGAGGAGGAGAGAGAAACTCAGTGCATCATGGGAAGTCCCCCAGCAGTCTAGGCCTATAGCAGTATAACTAAAGTGCAATTTATACTTCTGCGTCAAATCAATGGCGTAGCCTCTGTGTAGCCCCCTACCCTACGCTGTTGCCTACAACGTAGCCTGACATGCACCTCCTCAAAAACGTACCTACACGTGGAGTCAGCGTGGACCGTAAGAACTGTGATTGGTCTGCTAGGTAGCCTTGCAATGCTGCCAAGCCGACAGGAAGTGCCCCGTGCATTAAAGTAACTTTTACTAGCGGCCAAACCAGCGGCTGTAACACGGTGGATCAATATATTTGACTGTCACAACCCAAGCAAAATGACTCGTTTCACTATCTGAATGTGATCTATTTGGTTGATAACATTTGAAAAGGCTATAACAGCCGCACAGATACAATTTTACCCACCATTTACGTTAGCAGAGCGCTAAACCGGAAATTCAACACAGAAAAAAGCAAAAGTCAACACAGTGGACGCTGTAGCACTACCGCCGACTAGCGTTTGGAGGTGTCTTTGTAGAATGACGGAAACACCAACGCACAAGTATAAATGCATCGCTATGCATGTAGACCCTACACAGGAGTTTAAATCAAGCTTAAGGGATGGTTCAGGACTCACATGAGCCAGCCATAACTATAAGCTTTATCAAAGAGGAAAGTCTTAATGGGGCGGCTGTGGCTCAGGAGGTAGAGCGGGTTGCCCATTAATTGGAAGGGCGGCGGTTCAATCCCAGCTCCAACAGGCTGCATGTCAAAGTGTCCTTGGGCAAGATACTGAACCCCGAATTGCAATGAATGTGGTGTGTGAATGTTAGTTTCTGTTTGAGCACTTAGGCTCAGTGTGTGAATGTGAGTGAATGGTCAATGCAGATGTAGTGTAAAAGCGCTTTGAGTGGTCGAAAAGAAAGTAGTACGGAGCATTTACATCTTACATCTTGCCTGCTCTTAAATGTAGAGACGGTGTCTGCCTCCTGAACCCAAACTGGAACTCTCTGGCTCCTCTCCTGGTTCCACAGGCGGTCCTTGAAATTTGCTTAATGTGAGACTTAAACGACATGTCCTGATCAAAGATAACTCCAAGATTCCTCACAGTGGTGCTGGAGGCCAGGGCGATCCCATCAAGGGAAACTATATCTTTAGATAATGCGTCACGGAGGTGCCTGGGCCCCAGAACAATAACTTCAGTTTTATCTGAGTTTAACATTAGAAAATTACAGTTCATCCAGGTTTTAACATCCTGAAGGCACATTTGAAGTTTAGCTAACTGATGAGTTTCATCTGGCTTGATCAATAGATATAACTGAGTATCATCTGCATAACAATGAAAGCTTATGGAATATTTCCTGATAATATTGCCTAAAGGAAGCATATATAAAGTGAACAGGTCAGTGAAGTACAGATCCTTGTGGAACTCTATGACTAACTTTGGCATGCATGGAGGATTCATCGTTAACATGTTAACACAGTTCCTTTAATGCCAGTGAAATGTTGCAGTCTATGAAATGGGATGTGACGGTCTGATAGGAATGAAAGATGAATTGGAGAATGCAGCTCCTGAAATTGATGTGAAGTGATGTTTTGCCATTGTACAGTTAGAGTGTAACTGTAGAGAGTGATTCTTCTCTTAGCTCGTAAACCAAAAACTGCAGAGCACGTTACCCTGACGAAGTGAATGAGAGCAGTTACTGTCTTTGTCTGTCCAGGTTGTAGTGAGCTGACAGATGGCTGTCTGTCCTGCCTGAAGCGTCTCTCCTCTCTGACTCTGTTGGACCTCCGAGGCTGTAAGGGCATCAGCAGACGAGCCTGTGACACCTTCATCTCTGACCTGTCCCACACCGCCCTCTACTGTATGATGGAGGAGAAGCTCATCCAGCGCATGGACTAACACAACAACGGAACCCAAAGGAAACTAAAATCACATTGTTTTCTGATACATGTAAATAAAAGAATCCTTTGGAGTCGTGGGAAGGTCTGTTTTTCACTGTCGATGGAGCTAGGCTAGCTGTTTGCCCTTGCCTCTTGTCTATGTGTTAAGCTAGGCTGATTAGTCTTCTCATGATGTGTGGAAGGTACATGTTTAACCAGACGTCTGGTGGAACATGAGACCACCTTGTGTTGTATACAGACGGACACAGAGCGGACAGTAAAAATATGGGAAATGGAAAACTGAACCTACATTTGTTGACTGAACTTGAACAAAGTAGGCGCTCGTGAGTGTTCTGACATGTACAGTGAATTCAATATATGTGTGTGTGTGTGTGTATATATGTGTTTGTTTTTTTGTTTCTTCCAGGTTAAGATGCACTCCACTCAGACAACGGACATTGTACACAGTGTGAAAACTTAATAAAATGTCAATTTGTACAGCTTTGTATTTGTAGCTTTTGTTCAGTTGCGGAAGCCTGACAGTTCCACGTATGAGGTATCTTCAGCTAAATACTGCAGCTAACAGTCTGTCATTGCATAAGGGAGGTGATGATTGTGACCTGGATTATCAACCTAACTCTAGGCTCCCTTGCCTGGCAAAATTCTTAGTCAGCAGTTACAAATTCATACGCTATTCAATGACATTTTATTTGCATAGCACTGACTCTTAACAGAAGTTATCTCATTGCATTTTGTTATGCAGGCGAGGTCTACACTTAATAATACAAAGAGTACAGAGACTCCACCATTTCTACCAGCATCAAGTTTGTGCAATACTAATAGTGTTCTTTTAACCACATGTCTTAACATGCTAAGAAAACTATGGTTATGTTTTTTTGACTGTCAATTAGAAACACATGTACTTACTAGCTTTTTGTCGATCTTAGACTGGTGAATTGATCTATATGCATGCTTCAGCTTCCACATTAAAGCCAATTACGTTTATCACTGTGATAGTTGCAGAACGCATCACTGTATTCTATATCTACATGAGGCGTGAGCAAAATGCTGTCTTGTTTATATTCAAAGACTAACAAAATACCTAATCACAGACATGGATTACGTTAGAGACGACAGAAGTCTCCACAGACTTGTAGGACTGCTATCACCAAACTCAAGTAATGCACTCTGGTGTCACTCACCCAGTTTACAAATGTTATTGAAAATCAATATGTTGTCATGCAATTGAACTGTACTTCTTGGTTTTGAATGTTTTAATTCATTTTATAGATTCTCTACTGTGCATCATAACGTGTACACAGGGCACAGCCTAAAAAGAGATCCAGGTCTCAGTCTGTTTTCCATGTTAAAATAAAATATACTCTAGTAGGCTATAATATAAACTTTGTGGCCTGCTGTTGTCCTCATAGCAGGACACAAACTGTAATTCAACTGTAATGTTTAAAAAGATTACTCGAAAAAGTGTGTATGTGAAACTTAATGGTGGCCTTTTCACTTTACTTTGATGCTCAACAGAGGGCACTGCTGTGAAGCACAGCTGTCAGACAGCGTCAGACTTCACCTTCAACACGGACTCTGATCAAGGGGGAAGCCACAGGTGAAACTCAGAAGCCTGCATGGAGGGTTCCATGCTTGCTGTTTTAACCACACCCTCGACCTTGTTTTGGTGTTTTGTTTGAAATTGAACATTTAATAGTGTTCCCACAGAATCCCTCTTTATCTGACCACTGTTTGATAACTTTTGAGTTTGTATTGCTGAACTACACGCCATTGGGCAAAAATTTGATGTCTGTCTGATAGTGCTGTAGCTAAATTTAAGGATGTGATTCCATCAGCTCTAAATTCATTATCAAGTCACACAGTAATGGAGGACTCCTATGCTAGTTTCAGTCCCTCCCAAATCGATCATCTTGTTGATAGTGCTGCAGGCTCGCTGCGAATGACACTCACCTCTGTAGCCCCTCTAAAAACGTAATAAAATAAGCAATAAAATGGTATAATACTGAAACTCGCAAATTAAAGCAAATGTCGCGGAAACTTGAGAGGAATTGGCGTTCCACCAAACTGGAAAATTCTCGTTTACTTTGGCAAGATAGTCTTAAAACTTATAGGAAGGCCCTCCGTAATGCCAGAGCAGTGTACTACTCGTCATTAATAGAGGAAAATAGGAACAACCCCAGGTTTCTTTTCAGCACTGTAGCCAGGCTGACAGAGAGTCACAGCTCTATTGAGCCAAGTATTCCCATAGCTCTCAGTAGTTACAACTTCATGAGCTTCTTTAATGATAAAATTCTAGCTATTAGAGACAAAATTCACCAAGACCTGCCCTCAACTGGCACCAACTTATCTCTTAACTCAGGAACCTTAGAAACAGCTGTAGAACCAGATGCATGTTTAGACTGTTTTGCTTCCCTCAATCTTTACCAACTAACAATAATTTCTTCATCTAAACCATCAACCTGCCTCTTAGACTCCATCCCGACTAGGTTGCTTAAAGATGTTTTACCCTTAGTCAGCACCTCTATACTAGATATGATCAATCTATCTTTATCAACAGGCTATGTACCACAGTACTTTAAAGTAGCTGTAATTAAACCTCTTCTGAAAAAGCCCAAACTTGATCCGGATGTTTTAGCCAACTATAGACCTATATCTAACCTTCCATTTCTCTTTAAGGTTCTGGAGAAAGCAGTTGCTAAACAGCTGTGTGGCTTTCTACAGAGCAATAGTTTATTTGAGGATTTTCAGTCAGGATTTACAGTTCATCATTGCACAGAGGCAGCACTGGTGAATGTAAATGCTCCATAGTTGTATAGCGCCTTTCTAGTCTTTTCGACCACTCAAAGCGCTTTTACACTACATCTGCATTCACCATTCACACACACTCATACACTGAGCCTAAGTGCTCAAACAGAAACTAACATTCACACACTGGTGGAACAGCAAAACCAGAGGCAATTCAGGATTCAGTATCTTGCCCAAGGATACTTCGACATGCAGCCTGGAGGAGCTGGGAATTGAACCGCCAGCCACAGCCGCCCCAAATTGAAAATTACTAAAGACCTCCTAATTCTATCAGACAAAGGTCTTGTCTCTGTACTGGTTTTATTAGATCTTAGTGCTTAGTGCATTTGATACCATTGACCATCAGATCCTATTGGAGAGACTGGAACACTTCATTGGCATTAAAGGAACCGCTCTAAGCTGGATTAAGTCCTATTTATCAGATCGATTTCAGTTTGTACATGTTAATGATGAGTCCTCCATGCACGCCAAAGTTAGTCATGGAGTTCCATAAGGATCTGTGCTCGGACCAATCCTCCCTAAGGTACCTTACTACCCCACCAGAGCACTGCGCTCCCAGAATGCAGGGTAACTTGTGGTTCCTAGAGTCTCCAAAAGTAGACTAGGAGCCAGAGCGTTCAGCTATCAAGCTCCTCTCCTGTGGAACCAGGTTCCAGTTTGGGTTCAGGAGGCAGACACCATCTCCACATTTAAGAGTAGGCTTAAGACTTTCCTCTTTGATAAAGCTTATAGTTAGGGCTGGCTCAGGTGAGTCCTGAACCATCCCTTAGTTATGCTGCTATAGGCCTAGACTGCCAGGGGATTTCCCATGATGCACTGAGCTCCTCTCTCCTCTACTTTCTCTCCCTCTGTATGCAACCTCATCCCATTATTGCATGTTACTAACACAACTTCTCCCCTTTCTGGTAGTCTTGTGCTTTCTCGTCTCTCTCCTCTCTCCTATCACTTCCTGCAGGTTTTCTGGCTCTAGAGCTGTGGAGTCTGGATCTGTGGCTGCGGGTCACCTGCTGCCCCCGTGTTCCTGCTCGACACCCTCTGCTACAACAACTATTGTTACTAGTCCTATTGTTATTATTATAATCATTATGATTATCATTAACACTACTGTAAATACCTGTACCATTATTCATTCAGTCCATACATTAACATCACCTTTACTGTCTGTACCTCTGTGTGTATATTGTGTAGGCTCCTCTCCCTCACCTCCAACCCGTGTAGGCAGATGGCTGCCCACCCTGAGTTATGGCAGGGTTTTAAATTTCGACCTTCAGATAGAAAAAGACCTGTGGAACCATAGACAGTACAGTATATTAGTGGACCAAGCCACCCCGCTGATTTGAATGGAGAGCAGTGACGCCAGTTTTGAACCAATAAAATACTACTACAGGGTAGTGATATGTGGATCGATCCTAAAGTATCGATATTTCTGATACCAACGTTACGATCGATACTCAAAAGGATCAATATCTAAACTCAGTCATTTGGAGTGAGTGTGTGTTTTAGTATCACTGTTACCAGGATGGTCTAACTACTCGGTTGATAGGAACTACTTTTCCTTCCACCTGTCAAAGTCATGCTTGCACTACGGCTCTGTGATGGAGCTTCTTTGAAGTGAGCCGCTGTAGCCCCTTTTCCCATGATTAAATACTGACTCTGGCTGACTGTAAAAACAGTCACGCCTGGCTGTGTTTTAGCTGTGAAGGTAATAATGACGCTGTGTGTGATGTGTGTGCAAAGACAGCGAAATACTATATCGGCAATACCAGCCTTGGTATTGGATCATATAGGAATTAAGTAGTATCGCAAATCACTACTACACGTCACTTGAAATTGGATTTCCTACTTGTGGGAGGGGGAGAGAGAGAGAGAGACAACAAAAGTATATTTGCATGTATTTAAATTAAAATCATAGGTGTCATTTACACTGGGGACATGTCCCCACCGCTTTTTGAAAGCACTTGCTAAAGGTTTTCAGAAAATTAGCTTGCAACAAGAAATGTTAAAAATTCTATGAGAAAGGTTACCTTCCACAATAGGAAAACATGAAATGCAATGTAAAGATACACAAAACAGATCTCCCAAAGTAATTTGGGATTTAAAAAAAAAAAAGCTGCTGATTACTGCATTATATTCAATATTTTTATAGTCTGAATTGTCACCGGCCAAATGACTTGTTTCCCATCATATAGACAGACATTTCAAATGTCTCTAGAATGCAGGAAATTATCAGTTTAATGCTCAAAATCTGTGTTTGGTCACACCCCTAATCTGAGCCCTGAAATGTCCCTACCACTTTTCAACACAAAGTGACACCCTTATTTAAAATAATACATGTGATCATATAGTAAAACCTGTTCTGCATGTACACTGATAGCTGGTTACAGTACAGAAAGTCATCTTCTGTGCGGCACGGTGGACCAGGAAGGGGGAATTAAATGAAAACCAACTACGCCAACCTCTATTAACTGAAAGGAGAATAAAGAGAAAGCAAACAGGAACGATACTGAGGAGATAGACGTGATTCAATACACCAAATAAAAAAACAAAAACAAACAAACAATTGGGGAGTAGGACTGCTGAAAGGAAAATAAATGTAAAACTACAATAAAAAAAGGTAGATAAAACAACTTCTTTATTACAATCAAGAGTTAAAAACAGCTTTAATACAAGTTCAAATAAAGAAAGAATATAACTCCAGCGCCCCAAAATAACTTTAATCAAAACTAAGCAGAGATCACATGAGAGGCAGACTACGCTGAGGAGTGCTACCGCTACCCACCTTAAGTGCAGTACTACAAACCTCAACACATTATTCAAAGCAAAAATGGTGTAGTCTATATAGTGCCCCCGTGCAACTACTCACATACTACTAAACTAAAGCAAAACAGCAACAGGGCAAACAAAACAGTAAGCAGAGAGAGCAAGGGAGCACAGGTGGCTTATATAGCCTAAGCCTAATAAGGAGGTTGGCCAGGGGAGGAGTTAAGTCCGGGCTGTATTCAACCCCACCACACCTTAACCTGCACTTGGGGAATCTTTCCCCACCACATCTGCATAAAAGTTATTGTTAAAAATGCCAAAACATTAGAAAGTGTAACCTACAACACTGACTGACTTGAGGATCACCAACTGATGTAGCTAGACGGGTACACAGCTAACGAGTAACGTAGAGGCAGTTGTTGCATTGCCATCCTTTTAATTAATACCAAGGGCACTGCTAGGGGTGCAAGTGTGTGTACACTTTGTCACAGTCAGCCATGGTTTTCGTTCACTTTCAGCATCATGCACCACCATGCTCCTGGAACGCTTTGAGGTTGGAAGTCAGATATTTCAACTTGGAAATTAGAGCTTCTTTGTCCTGTTCACTGGAAATGAATTGTGTGTTTACGTGAGTGTGCAGGAGCTGTTCACTGCACTTCACAACGGGACATGCTTTGTCAACAACGTCTGCGTGCAGGGTACAGGATGTGGATCAACAGTTTGCTAATTATTGTCATTTAAAAAACCTTACAAAGACACAGATGTTCCAATCTCAACTTTTATTATAAACCAAAATGACTTTACATCCATGAAGAAACACCAGTGTACAGGATGTGTGTGTTCCCGTCTGTCTAATAGCTCCTGGTGGTCTCGTATGTGTCTGGGAAAGGGAGGCTGATGTGTCCACTTCCAACCACCAGCGGCAGGATTCCAGCATTGGGAACAACATTCCACGACAGCGTCAGAGTGATGTTCTTATTGGCTCTGGAGATGAGACAGACAGCCAATCCCATTACATAACAAAAAAAGATGAACACTTCAGGGCTGAGTTCAGCGCAGACAAAACGTAGCAAAACGAACGGTGGTTCCCTGAACACCCTGCCATGTACACAAGCGAACTGAATTTTCCTGCCCTTTTAACACCGTTGTGTTTACAAACTTGTTGCAGCTGATTGGGTAACACATGAGACACGCCCACCAAACAGGAGAAAACATACCTCGAAGCCCGTTGCAAAAAAAAAAAAAGTAATCCGAGAGTGTAAGTGTAATTTATTATAGAAGACAAAAAAGATTATTAACTATTGTTTTATTTCTTAAATTAATCGCTACTCAAGTGATTTAACTTTTGTACTCTTACTCAAGTAGCTACTTATTTTGATGACCACTTTTACTTCTACTTGAGTACTTGTTTTTGCAAAGTAACAGTACTTTTACTTGACTACAGTTTTTGGCTACTCTACCAACCAGAATGGGTAAATTTGCAGCAAAAACCTGAGTCCCCTTCCTAAAGTCCTTTAAGGCAAGTCCTGCCACTCGGCAGCCATCTTGGCAACGCCTCCGGGCAGCTACTTTGGACTAACAAGACCAGGCTCCTATCTGATTGAAGCCAGACCTGCAATTTTACTGGTCACCGGGACATAAAAACTACATGAATAGTATCCGCTCTAAAATCTAATAAAAATTGCTGAAAAACTTGATGACTTTGCCCCAAAATAAAAAAGCGTTTTCCCCCACTTCTACTGCTACGGTTAGGTCAGTGGAACCACATGACTGGCTGAAATATGTTTCCCACCACGGCTGTTGAAGCAGATGATTGGCTTTCTGGCTGGAGGGGCCACCTTTGGCATTACAGGCTTTCCCTATAGAGTTGTATTGAGGATTCTTAAAGTGGTGTGTCTCCTGTAAAACATCCCCATCAGAACTCAAACCCTGGATCTGCTGTATGAATGACACTGCCACTGCGATATCCTTCTAAATCACTTCAAGGTCGGGCTGCTCTATTATGGCAAAAATCATATTAAGGATTATTTTGGCTATTAACACAATTACTGATTGACTTGGGAAACATCAATGTCACAGCGGGGAGTAGAACCCGGATCTGTCACACCAGAGGCATGTGTCTTGCATGTGAATAGAAAGTTGTAGTTGTTATAACGCCCTCATGTTGGCTCTACACATGAAACAGCCTGGCTGAGATGGCATTTGGGCTTTTAGGAAGGGGCGGGGGCGCCGCTGTAAAGGAAAGGCTGCACTTGATTTATAACAAGACAAAACTAGTGTCATTGCGAAATGGCATGTGGCACAATAATCGTTATATTTTAATTAACTTGTTTTTATAATCGTTGGAAGCCAAAATCGAAACCTTGATTAAATTTCAATTAACTGCACATCCCTGCTTCAAGGAGATCATAATCATTTAAGACGCCGCTTTTTACGATGCCGTCTTTGGTGACACCGAGTGGTGTAAAAAGCAGGTCTTAGCGTTATAAAACCACTTTTTTTTTATAAAAACATGCTACAATTGTGATGTTTTGTCACACTAATGGCTTGCCATAGTAGGCTCTGTGCGAACATCCTTGTGCCTTCCAGTTTGTGTGACTGCGCGGTTGGCTCTAAAAATTTGATGTAACCTCTCCTGGTTCAGCTGAAAGCCAGAGCACCATCCATGCTGGGGATGGAGCCACATATGTACATGAATGGAATCCGTCTAGATTACTGCTCGATTTGAGGACCATTTATTTTATACACATGTAGTGTGTAAAATGTGTCAAATGTTCATCTGCAAATTAAATTAAAAAGTGTCAAGTAAGTAGTACAATATTTCTCTCTAAAATATAGTAACATACAAGTACCTCAAAATGGTACTTTTAACTACTTAATTTCTGCTTATCCCAAAACCAACCAAAAGGGCAGGTTGTCATGAAATGTTCAGTGAAAGCTGTGCATTGTGTGGGTGTCCAACCTGAGTCCGTTCCCATCATCAAAGAAGAAGTATTTGGACTTCATGTCTCTGAGGTTCAGTTTGGTGTTTTCACCTCGAAGGACGATCTTATCCCACAGCACCACCTGGTTCAGAGACTAAAACACACACACATTTATGTATTTGTTAAATGAATATCTGTTACTTATTGTTTTAGTCAGTCCCGATGTGAAGTCAGTGGCCACTTAATGAAGTAAAATAGAATGCACAACAGTTACCCACCCTTTACAAATATGTGAGAGAACATTAGGAACACCTCTCAGTATAATGCAGTGCATTACAACAGCTGTCTGACAGTGTGACTTTCTATTAAAGGAAAACCGGTGGGGAAAGCAAACCAACAGAGCACAGAGCGGTAGAGTATTATAGACCAATTAGCAGTAAATGCAGCAGTGCATCCGCGAGCACTAGGTCTCAAATTTTCAAACAAACCCGTTATTGATCACAGCAAATGCCACACATTTCTCTGTTGGTGAATCGGCAAAGGCCTGGTTTAAAATTTTACATTAACCACTTGGCAGATCGGGTTAGTTTTGCTGTCCATCACAAGAAGCATGCTGGGATGACCATTGTTGGCTAAAGTGGTTAACTGACAATGGCCACACACAAGGCTAGTCTGTCTCAATTGCAATTGGAACAGACAGGATAAACCTGGGACATGTGATCACAGTGAGAGTACATCTCTCCCTCCCACTGTGTAGAACCCTTTTCCATCTATTCCAAAACCTGTCACCATAAAGAGGTGATGATGATTTTGTAGACAAAGGTTCCTAATTATTACCAAAGGTTAAAAGAGAGATGAATCTCTCTCCCATGATTCATGGTGACAGTGCACTTGACTGACTTGAAACTGAGATGACAGAGCCTCACTGACTGAAAAGGCTGTCCACAGTCCGCCATACTTGGGGACTACCTTTGACCCTTACTTTGGTGGTTGACCAGAAGACAGTTACCTGACCTGTTCTGACACAACATCTTGAAACCAGCAGCCTGGTGCTTTGTTGTCCTGTGTTCATTGTTTCTGTTGCTCATGTTATACTGAACTGGATTGTTGTCTGTCTGCACCCATTTGCTGCCATTTCAATGATAAAATGTCACACACACTAACAGATTCACAGGAGAAGCCAGAATTGATGATGCCAGCTCATTCCATGTTGTTGAATGTTATTGTTTCAGATGTTGTGCTTTCAAAACATGGTCCAGAAAGTTGCCCATGTGTGTCCCAAGAGACCACGTGGACCAAAACGGGGGAGGCTGAATATAGGCTGAATTACTCAACTTACAGATTCTAATAGCATTCTTCAATAACAATTTTAATGCTTTTAACTGTTTGAAATTGCCTACGGTACGGATGGAGGATTAACAAGGGTTTACACTAAAATCTTAAAGTATGAGGTTGAAACTGCTTCGATGCAAGAATTAGCAGCTGTTCAGGGTCAGAAATGGAAGGTAAACTGTCTGTGTCATTGGACACTGTGAGCTCCAAGGTTAAGACTCATTCAGAAACGGCGAGACCGGTTTACTATCTAGCCAGAACCATCTCAGAGAGATTGTGGAGCAAAACAACTACAGACCAACTCAAAATCTCATGCTGTGTGTGGGTCTTTCCCACACGTCCAGGCGTGATCTTACAGTGGATTGAACTAACAGGTGAATAAATGAAATACTGTCTTGTAATTGTTGGTATGTTAAGTAAATAGGTTAGAGTTTTTCATACACAGGAGGCCAGAGCGGTGGCCAAAGCCCTGGGCCAAGCCTGTTTTCTTCCTTGATGGCATCAACAACTCACAGAGTGCTGGTGCTGTATACATATACATACAAAACTTACATAACATACAAAAATGTTTTGGTGAAGCAATACATTTTTCCCCATGTGCGCCAGCGACATTGCCTTCACAGCTGCCCTTTGTACCCATGGCTTCTCTCCCTCACCTGGAGCCAGGAACTTGGGTACTCCATAAAACAGGAAGTTGTTGTAACATCAGTCTACATGCTCACCAAATTTGGGATTCATAAAAGAGTCCCACCCTAAAGACATCCACATGCCAATATTCACTTAAAGTCATAGCGCCACCTGCTGCCAACAGGAATTGACCTCTAACGAAGCAGCCCCCACGGCACGTTTCACCTACATATATGAAATTTCTGTGACACGTGTGTCATATTGAGACGTACCAAAAAGCCTCTTGGAGTGATGCTCTAAACTCAACAGGAAGTTGGCCATTTTGAAAGTTATGGTAATTTTGGATGATTTACAACACATATACACGCCAATATCCACCTGTACTCGTAGCGCCAAGTGCTCTGCAGCGCCACAAAGGAGACACAAAGTGATGATTAACACCTTTGTGCAGCGTCCGAAGCGTGTGGCAAATTCACAGCTGCACCGGCAGAGCTCCAGAATCCGCAACGCAGCCGTTTTTTCTATTGGTGGGAGACCCACCTATCCAACACAGCACCAAAAACACCAATTAAAGGTCCCCTGTGAAGCTGAAGGGGTTTTCTGTCTCCCTCTAAACGAAGCAGGACCTGTTTTCAGAGCTGGATTTATTTTCTGCAGTATGGCGACAGAGCATGACTGCAGTCAGCGGAACACATGCTGATCTGAAGAACACGTTGTATATAACCAAACACAGGTTAACAAATCGGACCACTTCCTAACGTCAGACCCTGGTGTGTGTGTGTGTGTGTGTGTGTGTGTGTGTGTGTGTGTGTGTGTGGCGACTATGACTTACATTGCTCTTTGTGGAGTATTCAGCTGATAGATAGAGAAACAACTGTTTAACATTCCAGTCAAAAATCGGCTGCAAATGTAGGAAAAGTTCAGGAACAACAAAAGAACAGAGGGAAGCAGAGTTGGCTGAGCTCACCTCTCACCACAAATTCACAATTACATTCACAATTGACATGCAGCCTGGAGGAGTCGGGGACTGACCTTCCGATTAACAGGCAACCCGCTGTACCTGCTGAGCCACAGCCGACCCTATCACTGGATTACTGTGATAGTGAAGAAAACCTAACACATCTCAGAGATGTTCTGCAGCCCCTTTAGTCTGCTATCTCAGTGAATGTCTGGCCGCTTGCACATCAGAAATGATGATGTTTAAAGGATATCAGCTGAGAGGTCAAAGGTGATGAAACCCAGATCACTGCGCTCTCTGGGTCCTGTGAAGTCATCAACGTTCTTCCTGTTACACAGCGAGAGAGAAGGGAGGTGAAGGAGGAGAAAAGATGAAGGAAAGTTAAAACACAGCAGGTGGCTCCTTTGGAACACATGTGGCTGTAGGTGAAGACGTGTTTGTTGAGGTCTGTGACATTAGTTCAGGCTGGTATATACACATATGGTATATACACACATATACAGGTGCCAACATGATTTAACCAGTTTTTGGTCAAATTACTGTTTTGGCCTAAATGTAACGCTTTAAAAAATGACTTCCGTTTCATTCATTCATTAGCAGCTGGGAGACGTTCAGTAGAGCTTTTCCGGGTACTAAGCCGGTACACCGCGTTAAAACTGTGCCAGATATGCAATTCCGAGTCTTACAACCGCAGTGTTTCGGGTAAATATATCAAACTGTTAAGTTTGACCAAACCCCACCAGCAGGCCTGCAGGCTGGGTCTTTATACACGAGTAAGTTACCTTAACATTAGTGTTCCGTTTACTCATTTCCCGTGTGCAGCATAACATCAAGCATCATTAATAAATATTACATAGCAATAATACAGTATATAGGCTGCACATGCTAACAGCTGTTACACATGACGCTCGACAATGAATCTTACAGCATGACTTTGGAGACGTGGATGTCCACAGGAACTCTTCTGTCTTTGAACGCTGTCGTGATGAAACAGCCGAAAGTTAAGGCCGCCATGACGCTCAGAGAGAAGGCGAACAAAGAGTTGGCTCTCGACAGAACCGTATTCATATTTAAATAACGGCTACAACTACAGGAATGATAAAACAGCAGTAATTCAATAAGAGATTATCGCACAGCTAGCTAGCTAATGATACTGTGTAAAAAAAAAAAGGAAGTGTCAAGTTTGCTGGAATTGACACCTTCTTCCTGTTCATGCGTTTCAAAATAAGACCATTGTCGCCTGTATTTTAGATGTTAGGCCGTTTTGTCATCATAAGAAATAATATTACAGGGGCGAAAAAGTTGTGTACCCAAGAGAGGATCTCTACTTAGATATGATACTAAAACAGGCACACAAAATATCCATCCATCCATCGTCAGCCGCTTATCCTGCGAAACATATGTGCAACAGAAATCTCAAACACATATTTGGGCAACAACTCTGAAGAAGACTTCGTTACTTCATCCACAGCCCCGCATCAAAGTCCATTGGAAGCATCTCAGAAGCATTTCAGAAGCGGAGCGTGCAGCCTGCCCCACGTCATTTACTTGTTATTATTCAGGCTCCATTTCCCACAGACAATTTCAGAATCAGAGCGTTTTGTCTGATTTTGCTGACATGTTTAGATTTTGTTGACTTGGTAATCAGTGTTTGCATTTGTGTAGATGTACATAGTTAAATAATTTCTTTTTGTGTCCCTTTTAACCGTGTTCATTATTGTTTTATGATCGGGAGTCTCCACAGGGTGGTTTATTTTGAAAATTGACCGGATTCTCTATGCCTTTCTGTGAATGACTTCCTGCCTGGTTCGATCTGTTCTGTGCTGCTTGATGGCCCTTTCAGATACGAAGCGATTTGCGCTGCGCTTACTGGGGCTCAGCGCAAAACCGTAAAAGTGAGACTATTTTGAACTTTGACTGCGGCGTGCGCGCGAGGTCGCCGAGCAGTGCGCTGTGCTGCGCTTGCGCTTTGCTCGACGAACAAGCCTCTGAAATTAATGGGTTTCACAGCGCAGAAGTGCTATCGTCGCAGTCTGTCTGAAAGGCCCATGACGCGGCTAGCGGCAAATATAGACCTGCTACCTATTCTCTGCGGAGCGGAGCGGAAAGCCGCTTCTGGGACGCGCTGCGGCCGCGTATGGTGGACTCACAAGCATTGACTATGCGGCTTCGGCGAAGCTCAAAATGCTGTGAACAGGAACGGGACAGCACTTTGTGATATTATATGTTAGCTTACAATTCTGACACATGGTGCACTTTTTATTTTTCGTTTTATTACTTTCCAACTGCCTGGTTTATACATCTTTCAGAATCTCGCCCTACAGAGTGGATGAGAGGTAGCCTAATTGTCAATCTAAATTTGTCAATGTCAATGCACTCTTGTATGTCAAAACAGCAGCAGGCCTATTAGGCAAAGTGTGGAGTAAGGTGATAGCATTCCTCTGACTCCATGTGTTCTATGTAACATCTAAAATCTATGATCTAAAATATATTTTGGTCTTACAATTTTAACATCAGTGTTGGTTTCCATGCTTGTTTATTTACTATTCTTTTTCTCTTATAAGGCGGATTTGCCTGATTTTTCTCTCACTTCCGGGTTTCCCCTGGTAACACCTGTAGGTACCCAAGTACTGCCTGCCGTGGAGGTTCCAGATGTTGTTGTTTTTTTTATTGAAAATGCAAAATTTACAGACAGACATGGCTGCATATAATCAGTTTCTTCAAAATAAAGATACGGAGAAAATATAGCCAGAAGGAGCAGCTCTTAATATAAAAATAGGAAATGTATGTAGTGTCAGTAACAACAATAAGGATGAATTAAAAAAAAAGAAACATTCAAATAAATAAATAAATAAAATAAATAAACAGCCAAAAGGTAAGAATTCAGGTGTTGTTCAGCTATTCAGATTTTTTTTTTCTTTAGGACCTTTTAGATTTTTGAATGATTTATTCATTCATTTTAAAAAACAGCAAATTTGGTAGATGATTTCACAATTCAATTTGTGAATGAAAAATTTAGCTAGACATACAATTGTGTTACCACAGAGTTCATTATCCTTACTTTGCAATATCAAACCAAATGTTATGAGACACAGGTTGGGAATGAAGACATCTTTTGCTTAAGGTAGGAAGTGTTAGATACATTGTTCTTAGTTTACTAATTGAGTCTTTATCAATGTAGGATGCCATTTTTATTTTGCCTTTCAGGGTAAAGGTATTCAGTGAAACAATTTCTAATAAAGTGATTAGTGCATTTTATTTAAAATCCAGAACTAAGATTCCTTGTTCTTTGATAGTGGGCCCAATTGTGGTTGTATTGGATGATATGCTAATATATTTCTTGTTAGAAAGACAAATTATTGGGGTAGTGCTCTATGAAATTTAGTAAAGTCTGATTTTAAGTTAGGTAACATTATCTAACTAACATTACATCAGGAATAATCCACAGCCTACATTTTTCTGGATTTGTTTCAGGTTTTGGAAAGGGAATAAATCATACTTATGTTTTCAACCTCTCTGGGTTGCGATTGTAATTATTATAATTATTATTAAGTGCCCCAGGAACAGTGTTTGACCATATCTTGGAAAAATACAGCCAAAAAAGCTAGAAAATTACGCATTTTGCATTAGAGTCAATGGAGAGCAGCCATGAAAGTCTCGGACCTCAGTTAGAGCGAGTCCTATACTGTGTTGGGATTGGCCAGCTGCGTATTCGGGGTGTGGCTTAGCTAAGGGTCAATTGGATATGGCATAATATTTTGAGCACAAGGCCGGTATGGTGTTAATGTTAGATTAGGTTTTCTAATTGAGGCCAGAAAGTTGGAATTTTTATACACCGACTTGATAGTTCTTGCAAAAATATTTTTACACAAATGTAACATTTCACAGTTTTTTTTTGAAAGAACTGTCTTTTTATTTAGATTCAATGAAAGTAGTAAAATCTAGGAACGCTGTATTACTTTAGACACTCTTGTCAAATTGTTTTTTAATTGGACCCCACTCAGAAGTTAAAATGGATTGTTTTGTGTTGTATGTTTTTCTTTTCCAATGATGTATTAGTGATTTGTTTATTTCAGTAAAATCTTCACCTTATTTTCTTGCTGTTCATGAGATTATGCTTGCACTTGTAATTTGTACCTTGTTTGTTCTTGGGTTAGTCCTGCATATGTAACTTAGCTCAGCTGCCAGTCTAAAACATGAAATGTGTGGTGGAGAGCTACACCGGAGTCCGAGACAGAGCTGAAGCTTCAAGGCCGCACAGGGCTGAGGATTTAGGACACAGGGTTCGGGGTGGACGTTGGGATTGGTCCATTGTCGTCCGCACGTGGCAGCGCTTGTGACACAGTCATGTGGGTTGAAGAGAACAACAACAGAGCCGTTCAGCCAATCAGATTGCTCCACTCGCTCCCAGCGTCGCCTCAGCCCGCCCCCTGCTCTCACCCTGGCTGGCGCTCCGCTGTTGCGGTCGCTGCGGTAAGCGCGCGAGGTCTGGCCTGGAGAACCTGCCGGAGTTACCTCGGAAGCTCCACAGATGTCCCGCAAAAGAGGTGCCGAGCCCGGACCGTTACCCGAGCGCGCCCCGGAGAGAAAGAAGGCCTGCTGGGGCATTCTGACCAGCCAAGGTCGGTACACTGCTGTGCTGGGCACAGGTAGAGGTTTGCTCCAGAACGTTAGCAAACGTGGAAAATGCAGTTCCACTCCTTTCATCTGTCACTTTAACTCTTTGCTATAGAAGACCTATCTGTTGGCCTACTAGAGTATCATGATTAACAAAGGCCCTGTAGTCAGCTGTATAAAACTGCGCTAAGTGCGGATCAGTGTCTGAAAGGCTTGGAAAGTTTGGAAGGTCAGATTATAGTGGGGGTGTATCCAAATATAAATTCTCAGAATTGTGAAGCCTAAAATGTGCAGCCACTTTCTGCACCAAATGTTCAGGAGTGCCTGGTGTGGCAGAGGGGCTTTGACTTGCCTGTAGTCTCATCACAAGTGTTAATGAAATGTGATCTGCTGATAGGCACTGGAAAATGTAAATCTAGATTCAGAGAAACTTTTATAGACATCATTGTTAACAGTGACATTAATCCCTGTTCAGGTTCCTGCCACAACATTGATTTGAGCCTTTTTAAAAAGCTGTCTTTGGCTTAAAACTGCATTTAAAACTCAGAACACAAAACACAGAACACAATATTACAATGGGGTCAGCCGATCAGGATGCTTCACATCCATCATGTCAGATGTGGATAACAATGACAGAATCTCATGTGACCTTTGGGCAGTATCAAACCAGTCCATCAGTCTGTGTGTTCTGCTTTCTGTTTTCTCCTCTGTGTCCTGCTGTGAAGGCTCACATTATTCATAGCTGCCAAAGAAAAGGTGCAGGGCTGGGTGAGGCAGAATGAAAGAAAGCAGAGGACAGAGGAAAGCTTGGCTGTGCAATTTGCATATTATATTATATCCATGTATTAACCTGGCAATGATAATTACCAGTAGGCCCCCCTTATCTTCTGGATGGAGCGTGTCATTCCAACATGTCCTGATCATAGTGGTGCTGGAGGCCAGGGCAATGCCATCCAGAGGAACTATATCTTTAGATGCATCACAAAGGTGTTTGGGGCCAAGGGCAATAACTTCAGTTTAATATGACTTTAACATTAGAAAATTACAGGTCATCCAGTTTTTAACATCTTGAAGACACAGTTAAGATAACTGATTAGTTTCATCTGGCTTGATCGATTGATTTTAATTGAAAAAATGTTTGGTGGCATGTAGCACCCAGAGGCCAGGGACAGAAATGTCCTCACAGGCCATCTAAATATGGCTGCCTGTCTCTGTAACAGTCTACTCTCAGCACATCATGAGGAGGCTTTCAAATATTTCTTGGTAGCTCATAGCAGAGTCAGTGGTTGAGTCAGGGAGTTAGTGGTTAAGCAGATAGGCTGGGTTAGTTTGTTAGGTTTGGCCTCAACACAATGTTAAGATTAGCAGCCAGTCTGTTATCCACCCACATCTTCACTTAGCTAGTAAGCTAGCTAGTAGTTATTTTTAGTATTTGCCACCAGTTGTCAGTGTTCAGTGTAGCTGCTAAGGCGATCTTCCCGTGGATGGGGAGAAGGGAGAAGTGGAGGTGCTTTCCTTTCTACCTCATTAAAAATGTCTTATGTCTACCAGTGGCTGGACGTGCCGTGGGGAGACGGAGATATGGGTATGTTGTAGATAAGACTGGGTTTACGTGCTGTATACTGAGGCGTTCAACTGCTGCTCACCAGCTCTAAATATAGAACCACAGGGAGGCTGCTGTGGAGGAAATGTTTTCCTTTCATTCTAATTGAGTAGGCTACACCTAACAATGATTAGGGTCATTAACAGATTATCAGACTATATGTACATCGTGATGTATGTGATGTTGTTTTGTCTTGTTTTGGCTTATAGAAAAATAAGAAAATCAGTCCGGCAGGGATTCTAAGATCATTCTAATTCTGATGTGATAGAAAATCATCTCAATATTTGATGCAGCAAAATGGTGGAAGGAAAAATATATAATGAGAAAGAAGAAATTGGATCTATTTTCTTAAACATGATGAAAGAATGCTTGTTCTATAGCAGTCAGTTCTTCACCATATAATTTCTGAGAAAGCGGACAAATATAACACTAGCTTAGACTTCCTTACAGGAATAGATCAGCTCTGTCTCGTCTAGTGTTACTAGTCACTGTGTTGTGTTGGATGGTGTCTTGTCTTTAGTTGGACCGTGAGAAACGTTGTTTTGTTCATTTGGGTACTCTGTATGTGGATGAATGTTAATAAACATAAACTTGAAATGCCCTTCAGATGATATTTAAAGTTTCTGTAAACTCAAAGTTTGATTATAGTGTCTTCAAAATGATTCTGACAGCATGACACTACTGAACTTCAGTGGCAAAATGGAACATTGGAGGAAAAAGTATTATAAATGCTTCACTTGTAACAAACTGTGTGTGTGTGTGTGTCTGTGTCTTTCCAGGGTCCTGGGCAGATCGCTCCCCTCTCCATGAAGCAGCTTCTCAGGGTCGACTGCTTGCCCTGCGCACTCTGCTGGCTCAGGTACACACACACTCACACTAACAGTTTGTTACAAGTGTAGCATTTATAATACTTTTTACTTTGCAGGTTGAAGTACTGACCATCCTGTCACTTCTAGCATTTTTAGTTTTGCACTTAGATCATAAAAGCTGTCTACCTCTTCCCCTTCAGTTAAATTAAATGTGTTATTCACACGTGTTATGTGTTATTCTGAACACAACAGCATCACGTTCACGCTGCACACAGCGAGCCCTGCAGCCTCAGTGAATTTAGAGAAGAGATCTTAATTAACGAGACAGTTTCTTAGATGCAGCCCATCTGTAGGCTGTAATTGAATTCTCCTAAGTGTATTCACATATTTAGACTATTGACTGTTTTACATGTGAAAGTGTCAAATTTACAAGAACAAAAATCAGAAGTTCCCTGAAATTAAAGTGACAAAAAAATCACTCTGATGTTTCCTTCTGAATACGTCCAATCCACGGCAGAGTCTCTAAGGTGCATGATAATATAGTGATTGTGGGCAAAACTCACAAGTTTTTCCTCACTGTTAAATCTGATTGTTCAATTCAATTCAATTCAATTTTATTTATATAGCGCCAAATCACAACAACAGTTATCTCACAGCGCTTTTCATAAAAGAGCAGGTCTAGACCATACTCTGTGATGCTATTTACAGAAGCCCAACAGTCCCCACCAAGAGCAGCACTAGGTGACAAAGGCAAGGAAAAACTTCCTTTTAAGAGGCAGAAACCTCGAGCAGAACCATGGCTCAGGGTGGGCGGCCATCTGCCTCGACCGGTTGGGGTGAAAGAGAGAGAGAGAGAGAGACAGAAAGAGAGAGAGAGAAAGAGAGAGAGAGAGAAAGAGAGAGGGATGTAAGGAGAGAGAGATGGGAGGGAGGCAGCCTACACAATATACACACAGAGGTACAGACAGTAAAGGTGATGTTGCTATAGACTAAATGAAAAATGGTACAGATATTTATAATAGTGTTAATGATAACAGTCGTAATGTTAATGATTATAATAACAATAATAACAATAAGACTAGCAACAATAGTCGTTGCAGTAGAGGGTGTCGAGCAGGAACACGGGGGCAGCAGGTGACCCGCAGCCACAGATCCAGACTCCACAGCTCCAGAGCCAGAAAACCTGCAGGAAGTGATAGGAGAGAGGAGAGAGACGAGAAAGCACAAGACTACCAGAAAGGGGAGAAGTTGTGTTAGTAACATGCAATAATGGGATGAGGTTGCATACAGAGGGAGAGAAAGTATAGGAGAGAGGAGCTCAGTGCATCATAGGAAATCCCCCGGCAGTCTAGGCCTATAGCAGCATAACTAAGGGATGGTTCAGGGCTCACCTGAGCCAGCCCTAACTATAAGTTTTATCAAAGAGGAAAGTCTTAAGCCTACTCTTAAATGTGGAGATGGTGTCTGCTTCCTGAACCCAAACTGGAACCTGGTTCCACAGGAGAGGAGCTTGATAGCTGAACGCTCTGGCTCCTAGTCTACTTTTGGAGACTCTAGGAACCACAAGTAACCCTGCATTCTGGGAGCGCAGTGCTCTGGTGGGGTAGTAAGGCACTATGAGCTCTTTAAGATAAGATGTTGCCTGACCATTAAGAGCTTTGTAGGTAAGAAGAATGATTTTAAATTCTATTCTGGATTTTACTGGAAGCCAATGCAAAGAAGCTAAAACAGGAGAAATGTGATCTCTTTTCCTGGTTCCTGTCAGAACACGTGCTGCAGCATTCTGGATCAGCTGAAGAGTCTTAATGGACTTTTTCGAGCAGCCTGATAATAAGGAATTGCAGTAATCCAGCCTAGAAGTAACAAATGCATGGACTAGTTTTTCTGCATCATTTTTAGACAGGATGTTCCTGATTTTCGCAATATTACGTAGGTGAAAAAAGGCGTTCCTTGAAATTTGCTTAATGTGAGACTTAAACGACATGTCCTGATCAAAGATAACTCCAAGATTCCTCACAGTGGTGCTGGAGGCCAGGGCGATGCCATCCAGGGAAACTATATCTTTAGATAATGCGTCACGGAGGTGCTTAGGCCCCAGAACAATAACTTCAGTTTCATCTGAGTTTAGATTGTGAAGTCTAAGGCAAAGTGAAGTTTCTCTCATAAATGTGGGACTATAATGTCCGAGAATATTCAAGTTTTTTACTTCTAGATTAATCTTGGAAATTAAATTCTGTCTCGGATTATTTCCCCTCTCCACTGTCTCATTACAGTGGACCTTATGTGCAGTTGCACCTTTACGTCTTAACCATATTACACATAAAAGAGCCCATAAAATGCATAATAGAGATCTGAACTACAATAAGAACACTGTGAAGATAATTAGGCCACAAATTTACTCCATGTGATGCCATCAAGCCGCCCTGGCTTTGTCGTCTGCCACGGTGTTAGATTTGGCCGTTAACGTGTCTTTAATCTGCTCATATCCGGACACTATCAACATGCATTCTTCTGGGAAAAACAGAGCATGCGCTGTTGTGAAAAAACTCTGCCTGCACGGCCGAACACACCCCTTTTATGAGAACGCGCACCAGCTCCAATTAAGTTAACACTGACTCAATTAACCAACATCTTATCCACCGTCGTAGTACCGTTTAACTCCAGTGTAGGCTGCCAAAGTTTGTTAACTTTGAGAAATCTGTGTAGGTGAACTCCCTTTGTAGTACAGGCCCGTGGTCTGCAAGGGAAACAGAATGTATACAAAATATAAAAACACAAAATGACATCAATAACAAACTGTACAGCGTTAAGGCAGGGACACGTGTTACAATTGCTCAGCTGACTCTGAGTCTGGTTTGAGTGTGATGATTTATCGGACCAAGTTGGACCGGGAGTCTCACAAGGATGCTTTTAAACATCACATGTCCTTCTGTGACAGTGCCCTCCGCAGGGGTCCAGGTCATCAACCCACAGGAATTTTGTTTAAAAAGTTCAAAGGTCATTAATAGTGGCAGCCTTCAGACACCTTTGCATAAAACTACTGACCCTTCAGGATGCTGCTGCCAAAAACTAACTGAAGGATAATATCAACTCCCTGTATCTTTTAGAATGCATTTACAAATCTTTCGCTTCGTTTTTAAGGCACTAAATGGCCTCACCCTTTTAGATCAATCAAAGTTTTATGATCATATCAGATGAGCTATTTTGTGTTGCCACAATGACCTAGGGATGCTACTTTTAGCCACTACACCACAAGATTATAACACATGCACAACACTGTCTTTCAATGTTAGACTTGCTGACTCAGGGGGCAGTTTTAAATGACAACTCAAAATCTTTTTAATAGAGCCTAATCTAGTGATCTTACTGAAGGAACTGTGTCAATGCTATATTCTAAAAAGTAGCTCATTTTCTGCCTTCCTCCTTGTGTGTGTGCATGGTTTTGAACTTGTGTTTTCTGTGTTTTTGTTTTTGCTGCTGAATTGTAATGTACTGAACTGTCTTCCGTGCATGAAAGGTGCTGTATAAATGAAGTTCAGTCATTAATTCATAGTGGATATTATTTCTGAATGATGAATTTTAAGACCTATGTTTGCTTCAACAGTCTGTGTCTTCATGTACACATGGTCTGTATAAGCACATACATTGCATAGTTTGGTTTTCATACTTCCAACACATAGACATGCATTTTAAACTCCACATCCCTCAACAAGAAAACAGATGAACTAGTGGTTCCTGTCTGTTTATTCAATCCATTTTCCTGTTTTGTAATGCTCTGTTTATTAGATTTTAAAGAGTGTGTGGGGGATTATTTTATTATGTGTCTGTTAGAATGGCCACAGCAGAGGGCACAAATAACTGAATGAAAGGAAAAGAAAAAACAGGAATTCTAAATGGATAGAAACATGACACACATAAAGAATCACAATGGAACATGTTTCTGATGCATATATGCACAGATGGTCTGAAGGAGGAAACAGAAATCATCCATTTTGTCCTGTTCGTAACAAATGGCTCCTGACTTCTAAGTTGAAAGTAATTCTCTCCATTACATAAATATTCTTCACCAGGTCAATCCATTTGTCAACAGCATCTATCCTTCGCTTTATTCCTCCACTCAGATTCCTCCTCTGTAATCAAGGACATAATCTGGGTTGTTTTAAATGTGTGTGAATGTGTTGAGTTCACTTTACTATCATTTTGGTGTTTGCAGTGTTTTGTTCCACATCTGAAGTGAACTAAAATCCCATGGCTTATTGTTATCAAAGAGCTGGCTGAATGGCAAGGGGTCATCACTCATTGAATTAACTGGTTATCGTTTCCCATCTCCTGCTCAATTTCTTTCAGTCCTGCTTTATAATATCTACAACAATACCAATCCATTTTCTACTACTCTGGCAGTCCCCACAAGCTTGGCCAGCGATCACCAGAACATGTCAACTACCAGAATGCATCATTATATTATTGTATGTTTTATATAATTTGACAAATAAACCACCTCATGTACCTGCAAACAGCAGTTTTTATTTTGCATGTATTATTTGTCCCCTTACAGTAACGCAATATTGCTTACTGCAATTTTCAAATCGCAGGAGGTGCAGTATTTGTGAAAGGTGAAAATGTGTAAAAATACCATATTTAATGACAGTTGTGCTGCAGAGATTTCCTGGCCTACACATCATATTCAACAGACTTTTTTTGGTACAGATCCCCTGAAAATGGCACCATAATCATTTAAATGTTTTCTTTAACGAAAAGGAGAAGAGTAATGTAAACATAGTCATTTTCTCCAAATCGTCAGTCAAAATAATCACAATTAGATATTTTTTCAAAATCATTCAGCACCACTTTACAGGTTATTCTCCTCCTTTGTTGAATAGCACATTCTACAAACTATAAATAAATACCCTAAAGACATGTGGGCTGGAAAATGTGCCAGTACTGAGTCAATATCGTTCACTGAGAATTTACTGAAATCAGAATGACGGACTTTAATGACAACTAAAGTCATAATGCTGCGTTCTTTCATTTTTAGGGATATCACGCCAACATTGTCACAATCGATCACGTGACTCCTCTCCATGAAGCCTGCCTGTCAGGACACGTAGCCTGTGTCAGAGCATTAATAAATGCTGGAGCTAATGTAAGTAATCGTATCACCACCATTATTATGAGTGTGGGAACACCATAAAACAAATGAGCACGGTCAGTAAACAGCTGCTGTTGCTGCAGTGACTGTGGTGTATTGCTCACATTGTTGTGTGTGTGTGTGTCTAGGTGAACGCTGCTACCATTGATGGCGTCACTCCTCTGTACAACTGTTGTGCCTCTGGGAGTGTCGGTTGTATAGAACTGCTGCTGCAGAATGGAGCACACACCCACACATTGCAAACACACTTCCCCTCGGCTCTGCACGAAGCCTGCAAGAGAGGTGAATATACAGAACCTGAAGCATGTATAGACTGAAAGCTCAGTATCTATGTGTGCTTATAGTTGGATTAGTCTGGGTGTGTTTATCCAGGCATCCATCTATCATGCACAACATCACAGAATGACTCCCCTCACTTCTGTATGGTGGCATTTACAAAATGAAACTGATTGGCTGCAACATTTAATGTTATAATGTTTAAGTACAGTGGAAAAGGTCACATCCTGATGACAGCATATTAAGTGTCCCACTAGGGACTCTAATGGCGCTTTTCCTTTACCAGTACCATCTCAACTTGACTCTACTCGACTCGGTTTGGCCTGCACCATTTTCCATTGCAGATAGTACCCAGAGATAGTACCCCTCAATGTAGCTGGTAGTCATAGCGACGCCACACACAACTGCCGCGACGAAATATTCAATGCGACACACACACCAGCGATCCACACAGCTTTCTCTTTTTTAAGTTAAAACGTTTCAACATTCCTCAGAATGTTCAATTCAATTCATTTCAATTCAGTTTTATTTATATAGCGCCAAATCACAACAACAGTTATCTCACAGCGCTTTTCATAAAAGAGCAGGTCTAGACCGTACTCTATGATGTTATTTACAGAAGCCTACACAATATACACACACAGAGGTACAGACAGTAAAGGTGATGTTGCAATAGACTAAATGAAAAATGGTATAGATATTTATAGTAGTGTTAATGGTAACAGTCGTAATGTTAATGATTATAATAACAATAATAACAATAGGACTAGGAACAATAGTCGTTGCAGCAGAGGGTGTCGAGCAGGAACACGGGGGCAGCAGGTGACCCGCAACCACAGATCCAGACTCCACAGCTCCAGAGCCAGAAAACCTGCAGGAAGTGATAGGAGGAGAGAGGAGAGGGACGAGAAAGCACAAGACTACCGGAAAGGGGAGAAGTTGAGTTAGTAACATGCAATAATGGGATGAGGTTGCATACAGAGGGAGAGAAAGTAGAGGAGAGAGGAGCTCAGTGCATCATGGGAAATCCCCTGGCAGTCTAGGCCTATAGCAGCATAACTAAGGGATGGTTCAGGACTCACCTGAGCCAGCCCTAACTATAAGCTTTATCAAAGAGGAAAGTCTTAAGCCTACTCTTAAATGTGGAGATGGTGTCTGCCTCCTGAACCCAAACTGGAACCTGGTTCCACAGGAGAGGAGCTTGATAGCTGAACGCTCTGGCTCCTAGTCTACTTTTGGAGATTCTAGGAACCACAAGTAACCTGCATTCTGGGAGCGCAGTGCTCTGGTCGGGTAGTAAGGTACTATGAGCTCTTTAAGATAAGATGTTGCCTGACCATTAAGAGCTTTGTAGGTAAGAAGAATGATTTTAAATTCTATTCTGGATTTTACAGGAAGCCAATGCAGAGAAACTAAGACAGGAGAAGTCTATGAAGATTCTCAGTCATCCAGGTCATAGTTATTCAACGAAGGTTAAAATCAAGGGCAACTGGACTTGGTTGAAGATACTGGAAGACGTTTCGTCCCTCATCCAAAGGACTTCTTCAGTTCTGACTGACTGGCAGGGAAACTCAGCTGTTTAACCTCAGTGGGATCGATGACCCGGGCCAACGACCCCACTGAGGTTAAATAGCTGAGCCCTAGATTTTAACCTTCGTTGGATACAGGAGACCATCCCCCAACACTGCTGGTACTCAATGACTGGCAGATGAGCTGAATGGTTTCTATTGTAGTTTTGAAAAGCCCACAGTCACACCTCTCCCCCACTCCAACACCATCTTCAAACAGTCACCTTCCCCCACTGCCACGCTCTCACCCCCCGTCTCTGACCCCTCACCTGCACTCAAGATCTGTGAAGAGGACGTGAGCCACCTCTTCCAGAGGCAGAAGATCAGGAAGTCTCCTGGCCCAGACGCCTGAAAATCTGTGCGGACCAGCTGGCCCCCATCTTCACTCAGATCTTTAACAGATCACTGGAGCTGTCTGAAGTTCCCTCCTGCTTCAAACACTCCACAATCATCCCGGTCCCCAAAAAACCTTCCATCTCTGGACTGAATGACTACAGGCCCTGACTACAGCCCTGACATCTGTAGTCATGAAGTCCTTTGAAAGACTGGTGTTTCACCTGAAGGACATTACAGGCCCCCTGCTGGACACCCTGCAGTTTGCCTACAGGGCTAACAGGTCAGTGGATGATGCAGTCAACTTGGGTCTGCATCACATCCTGCAACACCTCGACTCTCCAGGGACATATGCAAGGATCCTGTTCATGGACTTCAGCTCTGCGTTCAACACCATCCTCATCAGTGCCAACCTGCCCTCCATTCAGGACTTATACATTTCCAGAGTCAGGAAACGGGCAGGAAACATCACTGCAGATCCATCTCACCCCGGACACAACCTGTTCCAGCTTCTCCCCTCTGGTAGGCGCTACAGAGCACTGTACGCCAAAACCAACAGACTCAGGAACAGTTTCTTCCCACAAGCCATCACTCTGATGAACAGCAGATTTCTGACTCACAGTGTCAGGAACGATTCCTGTGCTATAATCCAGTAACTCTGTCTCTATTCAGCCACCTGTTTACTGGTTACCACTTATTATTTATTTATTCACCATTCTCTATTTCAGAGCTGTGCATACTACAAGGTACAAGGTAGTTTATTAGTCATTGTACAGCACAGGCTGCATAACGAAACACAATTTGGAATTCCTTCATGCTACACACACAACATATTAAGTGTAGGCTTATATTAAAATTTGGTAACATATAAAATAAAATAAAACAGTATATACAGTTATTTACATAGGCTACACATATACACCCCAAACATTCCACAGTGCGTTTATTGAATTTGAATCTGGGGTGAATGGAAACAGCAACAACCAGATGATAACATGAAAGTTTCATCTTCACAATAAACAGTCTGACATTTGGGAAACAGAGTCCATCTTGACTGCATTTGAGCACCAAGCATCATCGATGTAAAACACAGAGTCCACTTACTCTCATCTTACGCTGACAGCTCGGAACATGGACCTTCTGCTGAGTGCTTGATCCGGGATGTTGATGGGGCAGGTCTCTGTAACAATGCTGCCTTGAGACACAACAGTCTCTGAATTCCGTTAGCTAGTCAGTAAGAGTACCATTTTGTCCAGACCAGATCTCTAGGAGCAGAATTAAGTCCAAGCTGGGCAAGCTTGGCTCCTCTCCTGGCTCTTTCCTCTCCTCTGAGTGATCACTGCACCCGCCGTGGCGCGTGTTCATATTGTCATATTTTTATATCGTATATACTGTATACCAAATCCACCTACCTCATGTACATAACACCTGCACATAATACTTATTTATTCCAGAATCCTTTGCACCATGCTCCATCGCACTGGGTACATCTGTACATGTATGCATATACATGTATGTGCACATATATATCTCATCTACCTCTGACATGTACATAATAATAATAATAACAATAATGATAATAATAATTTACTCCTGCATCTGTTGCACTCTGCTCACTACACTATTTGTCTTATAGTGTGTATATTTAAATCAAACACACTATAGAGATAAAGTGTGTTTGATTTTTATTATTGTGTTATTGTATAAGTAAGCACATTGTGAGCAATGTCCAATCCTGAGTCAAATTCCTCGTATGTGTACACATACCTGGCAATAAAACTGATTCTGATGAAAACAGAGCACAAAGTACTGCTCAGTAAAATGAACTCTGCAGGGAGTTACACTTCAGCATTGAAACATTGTGCATGTTTCATCATTGTGTGTGTGCAGGTAATAGCCAATGTGTAGAGGCCCTGCTGTCTCATGGACAAGATCCAGACTATGAAGTGTCCCACTTGGGCTCTCCTCTGTACATGAGCTGTCTACACCGACACCCTGCCTGCTCAAAGATTCTGCTGCACAGAGGTGTGGATCATTTACTGCAACCTTCTGTCATTTCAACTTGTGGGACACCTCCTATAGTGGGAGCAGACCCACAGTTTGAGGGGCCATTGCTTTGGTCTTTTTGGCATAGAAAATATTTAATATAATTTATTACATTGCCTCTGTCCTCCTCTAGGAGCCAGTGTTAATGTAGGCAGAGGAGGGGACAGTCCTCTGCATGCAGCTGTCAGACAGGACAGTGTTGATCAGGTGTCGGTGTTATTGGACTATGGAGCTGATGTCAACATCAGAGACAGCAACAATCAGCGACCTGTGGAGCTGGCACCTCCTGGTGGAAAAACACAACAGCTGCTACTGACATTTGAAGGTACTGCAATATCCTTACCGCTGTGATTCTCAGTAATGATGCAGGGCACAACTCAAAATTCAAGCTGAGCTCTATCACAACAGTAAGAGGAAATCACTCTGCCTCTTGTCAAAGAAAATGTCTTCTCAAAGAAGAGGTACAGAGATAAAGATGTGATGAATCAACATGGCCACAGAGAGAAAGATCACATGTAGTCTCCCTCTCCTTAAATACACTCAAGTACAAAGAGACAACAACAAATGGTAGGCTGCAAACAAACGGCAAATCACATCTGGAGTATTAGCATAAACCCAATGCCTATTCCTGAGCTGACAAAAGGAATGCAAATGTATATAGCATCAGAAATGTCCCCCTACTCTTCCATTGATCTGTGTTAAAATCTCACCTACAAGCTCACAGACATTTATTATAGACCAGGATCCTTTGATTAGTAATCACTTTTTAGCCAAAATCACTGTGACCAAGACTTATTTTCCAGAGTTAAATAAAATGAGTCCTAAGAATCTGCAACCTAAAATTTATTTCTCACACTCTCTCTAGTTTCTCCCAGGAGTCTCTGCCAGTTGTGTCGTCTCCAGATCAGGAATCTGATTGGTCGATCCAGACTGACGCTGCTCCCTCTCCTTCCTCTCCCTTCACTGCTCACTCAGTATCTGGAGCACACGTAGGATGATGGGCACACATGCAGCATGCCATTGAAACGCAACTACAATTCAGATGCCATTTCTTTAACATTTGAAATTTAGATTTGCCAAACCCCTTATCAACCACTTTTCATGTTAACATGTCACCATGACTTTAACTGAACGCTGTGTGGAGTGTGGCTACTGCAACATCATTACACCAAAATACAGTCAAGATTTACACTGTACACTGTACTGTGGTGCATAGTACACTGCCTTTGTGTTGCTCAAACTGACACAATCTCTGTTTAAATGTTTATTATATAGAGAGAGATACCTTTTCTCTTATAGATAAATGTCTGACTAATCCAGACTTTGGACTTTTGGCTCTGTATGTTGTAAAAGCACAATATGTCATTTTGTGAATAGTGGAATTTATTTTCCCTCTGCACATGCTGGCCTTCAAGTATCTGTATGGATATGATGGATATGTAAATACCAATAAATGATCCATGGCATGACCTCAGTGACCTGTCCAGCAGCAGCAGTGAGCAGGGAGGAGGGTTACGTTGAGTTTGCTAAACCAGTATACAGGGCCCAGAGACTGTTCAGTTGAAAGGATCTCAGTGTTACACTGTGTGTGTGTGTGTGTGTGGGGGGGGGGGGGGGTTCATGATGTGACTAACACACTTAATAAGTAGCGTAGGGAGATTCTCAGTCCAAATCATGTGGTCTGAAAAGTAACCTGCAACTTAATTGTTCTGCTGTGATGCTTGATAATGTATTTCCATGAAGCCTCTGTCTAAGGACAAAAGAATGGTGATGTGTTACTGAAGTCTGAGGTGATTCTGTGAGGTCTGAGGATCTTCCCAAATTCCCTTCACACACCTATAATTCTAACCCTCTCAATGCAATCTTCAGATTGGGTTCAAACTCACGACAAACTATGTAAACATAATTTACATAGACAACACTCCACAATCATGTGTTATTATTCTTCATTAATATCATTCCCTTCTCCATTCTTTAATTACATTGTGTGTAGGCTATTTTCTGATTGCCAGTCCCTATTACTGTTTCCCTCCCTGAAGAGTGTTTATTTCTGCATTCCTGTATAAGGTAGGGTTACAACAAAGAGCCAAAGCCCGTTCAATAACTACACGTCACCTAACAAATGTAGTATGAAAAACCAGACAGACCTCTTTTAACTTCACATCCAGTAAAACTTGAATGTAACGTCCAAGCTGAGTCGTGTTAGAAAACGAAAGGACACTATTTGAATAATTAAAATGTGGAAAAGAAATGGAAACAAAATATTACAGACTAATTAATATATCAGGAAACATCCGTGCTCGTGTGAGAAGTGAGCGAGAGGTAAAGCCTCTGTAGGCGTTTGCCTCAGCTGGGCAGAGCTAACGTTACAGTGGCAGCAGCAGCAGCAGCAGCAGGTCACACAGCGATACAAAGCACAGAAGGAAAAGAACCGGGAAGGAGCCGCTTCCATCACCTTGTGGAATACAAAATAGAATTTTATTGAAACGTCTGCATCGCGCCGAGTTAGTAGCAGCCTTGTTTAAACTTGCAACATCAGCAGCTGACTAGTTAGGTTAGTTAACTGCCTAGCCATCCTGCCAGCCGGGTTGCCCTTGCTAGGAACGGTAGCAGTTAACTTAGCTTAGCTGTTGGCAGTCTGGCTAACCGGGAAGAGCTTCCAAGATGAGGCTGAAAGTAGGATTTATTCTACGGAGTTTGCTTGTCATTGGGACGTTTCTCGGCTTAGTGGTCCTCTGGTCCTCTCTGTCGCCGAAACCCAACGATGAAAACCCCTTTGGAAAACGGGTGAGTTCACAACAGCAAAGCAGTTAACGTTAACCGTAACGTTAGCTAACATTAAGTGTCCAACATCGGGAACTGCGCGTAACAGTTATGCGTGCTAGCATAACTCCAACCCAACACGTCATAATGTACAATACCGGATTATTACTGATAATGGCAGAAGGGTCGTAGTATGACATTCCCATGTCTTCAATAGTAAATAACAAAAGACATGAGAACCCACTTTCATTCAGGTGTCGGCCAACCTTTACCATATTGGTTGTCATGGTAATTAACGTTACTTCCTAGCTAGCAACTAACGCTAGCTGCCTTGATACTTTTGTAGTGAACGTTTGGATGAAACTTACAGTTGCATCTGCCCTCGTTTAATACTTCCTAAATCGCACACGTCCATTCCAGGATATATATCCGCATATGTCACCACATAGGTGTCATGCGTCGCTGAGGCGGAACTTTCAGTGTTCAGTCCATTACTGTGTGGTTAAAGGGAAGGGAGCCAGATCTTGAGGCTCCGAAATGGCTCTTCATTTTGTACCACTTATGCTGGTCGCCGTCAAAGTTACATTCTTATTTGTTGCAAATGAATATGCAAAATTCTTCATCTGCAATACAATGAAATATAATGTCATATTAATGTTAAAAAGCGTAACAAATATTTCACCCTACTAATGAAATACGTTAGTTTGGTTAATATATAATATGAAGCAAATATTTCTGCTCCATTGAAAAGTGTCGTTTGATACTCGACGAACAGGTCACTACACCACACCCCCTAAACATGAATGCCTCTGAAGATGACTGTAACACAACTTGATTGTAATATACAGGTAAAATACTTTTGAAACTTGAAAGCTTTATGAATCAATTTAAGATTTCATAAAGGCATTTTAAGTGTATGAATCTGACCATAAATATGGCAGATTTTTGGCCCATCGCCCAACCCTACCTTGCATACATCTATACTGTCTCCCCTTCATTCCACTCCTGCATACATGCTGGACAAACAGCCTGTCCTACACCCCTCGTTCCTCACCCCTGCCCCCAGACACACTAGGTGGAGATCTGCACTCTGAGTGCACTCTTTTAGTTTAAATAATTTTTCATTATATTTTTTGTCCCGACATGTTCAAGCACTTTGTTATTCTCTGAAGAAATATTGATGACGTACGTCTGTGTTATACCCACTGTTGTATCCCTCCATACAGGATGACCGTTTGCTGCCCAAAGGAGAGCCAGCAGATCCCTTCAAGCCTGTGGTGCCCTGGCCTCATGTGGAGGGGGTGGAGGTCGACCTCAACTCCATCAGACTCAACCACAGTGAGACAAACTGAGTTCCATTTTAAACTTCACATAAACTGCGCTGAAATTCTCTAGAAAAACAATCAAGCTTTTTTTGACAGTGTACAGGTGACCTGTCACTTAACAGGTCCTGATGCATATGTACAAGTTTTAGTTGTTGCTTTTACCATCAGTAAGTGGTTGCAAGGTATAGCACCTTCCTCTGAAAAAGAGGGCAAAAGATATAAAGTTTAATGGTATTGGCATTTGTTAGTTGTGGTTTTGTGTGATCTTTTGGTTTGTGGTTAATGTTTCTAGGAGGGGACAACCATCCCCAGAACCCTGACCAGCAGCCCAACCAGAAGCAGGTGATCCAGCAGCAGTATGTGACATTCAGACCCCACACACACGCCTACAGCAGCCCCATCCTGAAGAAAGGGATTCTGGGAAACTTTGAGCCCAAGGAACCTGAACCTCCGGGGGTCCCCAGCGGTCCTGGTGAGGGAGCCAAGCCTTTTGTCCTGGGTCCGGAGTACAAAGACTCCGTCCAGACTTCCATCAAAGAGTTTGGCTTCAACATGGTGGCTAGTGATATGATCTCACTGGACAGAACCATCAGTGATATACGCCATGAAGAGTGAGTACTGCTGTTATAACAGACTACAAATCTGCCAACTTCTTTATGCATTGTATCATTTACTATTACAGGAACACTTTCTTGATTTGCAACTTGATCCTGATCCTGTCTGTATGTATTAATAGACACCACACTAGACAACTTGTTTTCATCCGTCCCAAATACTACATCAAATAATGCAATCGCGGGCCAAGTTTTATCAATCAAAATGCTATTAATAATGTAAATCTGTTATGGAGTTTCACTTTCAATTACCATTTTAATGTATAGTCCCCTATAGGCTTCCATAATAAATGACCACACAATTAAAATGGCTTGGCTAGGCTATGAAAACGAAATGTTAGCTAAGCAAGCTTTCATTTCTGTAAGGCAGCGGCACAAGCTGGCCAAGTTTACCAGGATTGCTTTGTGATGTTTCCTTGCAAAAGCATCACAAGAAACCCTCAGAAGAGTGGATGATAAATGAAAGGATGAGTTTCTCCTCTTGCCGGAGTCTTGCACAGTCTGCCCGCCGAGTGCTTGATCCAGGATGTTGGTGAGCAGGTCTTTGTAAAGATGTGGGCACAGCAGTCTCTCTCTGATTTTTGAGATGAGACAGCCAGTTCCTGTTGTTAAAAGGGCGGAGAGAGGTGACTAAATCTCTTTGGGTTAATGCATACCTCAACGGGCTTTGTTTGTGCAATCCCACTCAGTCTGAACAGGAGTGATTGCACATCCCCGGGCAGATGATAGACTAGCCCAGTAATAGCCCAGCATAGTATAAGGCTGTCCATACCTACAACCGGCATGTAGATCACTTACTACAGAAAACTAACCATGCTCAACATGGAGGGGGAAAAATGGTTAGTTATTTATGTTGTGGAAATCGTAGAGTTGCACTGAAATTAAATTACTTGCCCGAAGCCGAAACCGAATATAATGAAAAAAATTGCCGAACAAGTACATTCACATTTTTAACTCTTTTTTTACCATTGCCTAAATTAAATAGTGAAAATGTGCTTTTTCCTTAGTGTTTCCCACAGGATGTGGAGAGACTATGGTGGGTGGGTCCGATGCCCTAGAGGATCCGGTAATGTAAATTATAATAACAATAATACATTTTATTTATAGGCGCCTTTCTCACAAAAACATAATAAAACAGAAAAGGTCACCTCACAAAACATAATAAAACAGTACAGCAATAAATCAGTAAAGTTAACAACCATAATTACAGTGGCTAAAATCAGGGTACATAACAACTGGAAACAAAGACTGCTGTGACCTGATTAAATTACAGTGTCCATTTACTTTTAATGGACACATCTAATATGTTTTATACTTTCTGTGAATATAATCCAATTAATCTTATTTCCATCCTGCATAGTCACCTTATTTTGAAAACCGGACGTTGTCACATGTGTATCCTCACGCTAAATTCATCAAGTCTGACCCAATATGATAAATGTTGTATGTGGTTCTCGTATGGCGCAACATGAAGACTTCACAGCCTCTCTTCAGGTAGGACTAGTGATGGGCAAAGCGAGGCTTTGTGAAACATTGAAACGTTTGAAGCAATTGTGCCGGAATTGTGTCGAGGCTTCGAAACACTTTGACACCCATCTCCACGGTGACACCTACTGGTCACTTTTGATATTGACACTTTCTTGGTAGGGGTTTCATTGAAACAATGACTGACCCGCGTTTACAGTTCTAACCGTCTTATCAATACATGACCAACAGGATTTTGGAGAAATCACCATACAACAAACAAACGCTTTCAGATTGCAGATGTAGTGTAAAAGCGCTATGAGTGGTCGAAAATACTAGAAAGGCGCTATACAAATACGGAGATTGTGAGAGACAGCAGATGGGGATTGCAATAAAATCTTTTTAATAAAACACATCTGTGTGTTGAGGCTTTTCTGAAAAGCGAATCACAATTGCTGTGTCAGAGTGCGCACTTTTGGAGCAACTAGAGGTTAAGTGTGTTGCTCAGGGACACATGTATCACAGGGGGAATCGAACCCAGGTCTCTCACATCTAGGCATGTGTCTTAACCACTACCCCATAGAGACAACCTATTCATTTTCAGAATAGAAATAGGCCTACTTTATTGATCTCCGAGGGTGAAGTCTTTATTACAGTGCATGCCTGCAAGGCATAAAAGGAATATAAATAATAGGTTGTTGAAGTTAGTGAGTAGAGAATATAATAAAGTATACAAATCCAAGAATATAATAATAAATGATAATAAATGTGTGGATATCTACAGTATGATACAGTAGCTTATTATCAGAGGTGTAATGATAATTAGCAGGAAAGATATAGGCCCTAGTGTAATAATAAATAATAATGAGTGCTGGCAGTAATGAGGTGTAATGGATTAAAAATCCGTAACTGAGTAAAGTTGAAGTTGTTACAAGAATGATAAAAGAAAAGTGGAACAATGTCTTACATTTGTTATATGTCAAGAATGTTATTCAGCTGTTTTGGGGCTTAGTCTTCTTTTTTTTTTTTTCCATAATTGACATCCCAAGCCTTGGAAAAATTTTATCACATCATGGAACATTTGGTCGCTGGCAAAGACAAGTATTTTTTTGCCATCATAGGCCTACAGGTTCGGATATACTACAATAAATCAAAGGATCGTGTGTCACCTTCTGAGAAACGAGTGACAAACACTCAAAGCGGGTCTTTTCTAAGAAGTCAGCCACAGATGGTATGGATGTGCCGGGAGAGAAATTTAGCAGAACAGCGCCTGCAAACGGCGTTTTTTGCGTCTTTCTCGGACACTTTAAAATGCTTTCACACTGCCGACATGTCAACGTAATTGTTTGGTAAAATTTAATCGCTCTTTTGACTTGTTTGGCCGAACACCGAAAGTGCTATTTTTGCTATTTTCGGCCGTTTTAATTTCAGTGGCCAAACATTCAGTGCATCCCCAGGAAATTACATATTGCTGGTGAGGGATTAAGCAAATAATTGAGTTACAACAAACCGTTGTCTTTTCAGAATTTATTAATAAAAGAGAATAAACAGATATGTACTACCAAGGGCAGCTTCGGGCGTGTGGCCCCGAGCAAAGGGATACATAATCATTTACGCAGTCTAGGTTTTGATGTTTTGGGGAACAGAGATCCTCTCCCAGCCTTGAATGAACATTCAAGGCTGGGAGAGGAACAACAAGAGAGGAAAACACTAAAGAATCTCACAGCTCTGACCTAAACCCTGCATCTGTGAACAGACTATACAATAATAAGAAAAGGTTAAGGAGATATATATATATATATATATATATATATTATATATATTTTTTTTCTTTCAAAGAGATCGTTGGTATCATACTAAAATCCACAATCAATCAGTTTAGTTCTGTAGCTAATACACGCAGCAGCTGCTTTGTCAACATTGCAAGTCGGCTGCCTGTGTGCTCTGCTGTCTACAAATTCAGTTCAATTCATTTTTATTTATATAGCGCTACTATATTTATATAGTTATCTCAAAGTGCTTTATCATAAAAGAGCAGGTCTAGACCGTACTCTGTGATGTTATTTACAGAAGCCCAACAATTCCCACCAAGAGCAGCACTAGGCGACAGAGGCAAGGGAAAAACTTCCTTGAGAGGCAGAACAAGAGGCAGAAACCTCGAGCAGAACCATGGCTCACAATTGCGAGTGAGCTTATTTAACGCAAAACTTTATACAACATGCTGCTGATGGAAAAAGTGAGCAGAGACACACACAGGGAGAGAGAGGTGTAAGTGAGTGTTTGAGTATTTTGTGTGGGGAGAAGTGAAGAGAAAGAGTGCGCATTCAAGAAGTGAATAAACACTATAATAAGGTGGACAACGACCTAGAATAACCTACTATCAATACTAATACTTTACACACTGCTATCGCCCTCACACCCGCGCCAGCCGCTGCCTCCACAATTACATTGTCTTAATGAGAGCTCAACAGCCCAAGAGCAGGTGTGTCACGGATCTGTGCCTCAGAACTGCAATACGAGAAAGTGGACTTTTGTGTCACGGTTTCTGTCTCAGTCTCAGTCCCGCCCTAGTGCATGTGGTGAACTCCTGATGATAATCTAAACAACTGTTAAAGGCCCTATGAAATGGCACTTGCACTTCCCTGATTTTATGAGGGTGGAGCGCTTACCCCACAAAAGTTATCTCTGGAATATATAATGCAACACTATCAGCTCTTTTGGTGCGTTCCGTTTGACATGGAAAGTCGGAATTTCTGAGTTCCAAGTCAGAAATTTATGTGTTTGTATGTGCAAATACTGCATAATGCGTTGTTATCAACTGTTATTGCTAATAATTTCCAGAGGCTTCAATCTTTGCTCTCCGACTTAAATCTGTTGTTGTACTGGAATGCCGTCAACTGGGGTGTGACGTCATTCCCAGCAGCGACCTCCGACTTCCAAGGTAGATGGTACGCACCATTTGTCCACAATACAAAAGGGGCAGGCAGGGAGGTAAAGAAAATGTTACTTTACTTACGTATTTGGCCTTTTCACTTCACAGATGTAAACACAGGTCTTCACCTTGCCTGGTGATGCAACTTGTTTCACGTTGTGCTCTTCAGACTTTTTCCTCTTTGGCGGTTTCTCAGCCATGTGATGAATCCAGCATGTTCGAATGTACCAGTGTTTGTTTACAACGTTTTCTCATGCGTTTTCTCATGCACAAGCTGGAACAATGTTGTGGCTGCTTGCTCAGAGCAGCTTTGTTTGTTTTGTATTTACAGACCCAGGGCTATGTAGAAAAACTGTTTCTTTTCCGAGCAAACAAAAAATGGAAAGAGTGTATTGGATTACAATTGCAGTAAAGTAACCCTTTTAAGGAGCACTGAAGTTGATGTGGAGGCTTGTGGTAGCCTGACTCCATACTGAGACGCTTGTTAGTCACCCATGTACCATTTTCTAACCCCTAACATAGACCCAAACACCCAGTCACTTTGTTCAGGGGTCATAAGCAAACTGTCAGAGGTCACCTCATCAGCTCCCTTCTCCATCCAGCACACATATTCCAACACAACTCAAAGCTGGTTTGCTTGTAGACTTAACCATTGCAAAGATGACCATACTATTGAATTTGAAGAACAGGATGAAAATAGAAAAGAACAGAGATGACAGCATCAGGATTACTCCTCCAAAGACACACAAGACATTAAACAAAGGTTTCCGCACACTGACTGGTACTTTCACTAATAAACTGACCTGTGTAAAATCAGTGGAGTTCCCTGTTTAAAGATTTTTCATGCATTGTTGAGAAATGTTTTCTAACAGGGAATGTTTTTATAATCATAAGAATGGGATTTAATTCATATTTCTAAATCATTTAGATGTGAACCTCTCGTGAAACGTATGCAGTTGTTCAGCTGTGACCAAAAGCTCCCGTATAGGTTTGCTGCAGAGAGATGGCAGCAACATTTCTAAAAACCTGTACATTTCTAAATGAATTTAACTGACCTGTTCTTGGCACTCCCACCTGTCCCACATCTCCAGGTGTAAGTACTGGCATTATGACGACAGACTGCTGACTTCCAGTGTGGTGATAGTCTTCCATAATGAAGGCTGGTCTACACTGATGAGAACTGTCCACAGTGTCATCAAGAGGACTCCCAGGAAATACCTGGCTGAGATAGTCATGATCGATGACTTCAGCAACAAAGGTGGGTTTGCTTTCCTTATAGGAGTAGTGGTTGGGGGAAAAGTTTCAAATGCACTATGATTTATCTCGTGTGTCGTGTGTAGCCCATCTGAAGGAGCGTTTGGAGGATTACATCAAGCAGTGGAACGGTCTTGTAAAACTGTTCAGAAATGAGAAGAGAGAAGGACTGATCCAGGCCAGAAGTATAGGAGCCAAGAAGGCCAGTAAAGGACAGGTATGATCTTTCCAGCTTAAACTTAAAGTAGGAGTGAAACACTATAATCAACAGTTAGTAGTAGGGTGTGATGAGAGATCGTGTCATGAGATCCCAAATATTAAAACAGATCAGAGCTGCCAACCTTTCACACACTCTCATGCCCACATCTAACTAATAAAGTCAACTAGGTGCGATCATCTCCACCCAGCTGATGCGACACCATCGTACGCCGTGATAGTAATGAAGTGGACCCATGCTTGCAATATAAACATCTAAAAACTGAGGCGCAACTTTGCTCTGCTTGGGACTGTGATCTGCACTTGAGGTGTTGTTAACGTGTGGATAGTAAGTAGTTGCTCCAGAGGCGTGTGACCTCTGACATAAATAGCAATTGTCAGTCGCTTTGGATAAAAGCGTCAGCTAAATTAATAAATGTAGATGTAAATTATATTCTGTTATTGTTTTAAATTTTGAATTGAATTGATGCGGAAAAGGCATAAATTATTGCAGACAATTTTACCAGAATGCCGGAGACTAAGTGTTTAAAGCTCAGATTTCCTGCAGAAGCCCCCCAACCCCGTTGTCATCTAAGTGTAACGGTAATCCCCTTGTTAGTAGGATTGATTGGACTGACACCAATTCCATTCTCAATAAATACAAATGAACACAGACATCCATTTGTTTGTGTGTCTTTGTTTTGTAGGTACTCATCTACCTTGATGCTCATTGTGAGGTTGGCATCAACTGGTATGCTCCTCTGGTTGCTCCTATCTCAAAAGACAGGTAACACAAACACACACACTTTCGAGTTTACAGTTTAAAGGCTGGGTTATCCAACAGATTGTTTCCAGACTGGTTCATTACTAAAATGTATTAAATCATAACTTTTGTTTTCAGCACGTCTCTCTGTTGATAGCTTTGTCACCTTTGGTGTTAGAGTATGGTATAAATACAGACAAACTGATAGAGTGGCAGATGAAATTCATGATGGTACCATTTCATTACATGTTTATAAGTAACTTACTGTTGGTGCATGCAAGTGTCACTGTGCAGCACTTTCAAAGATATGATCATCACTATGTTTCACAAGTTTTCTTTTCTGTCCTGGCCCACGGATAATGAGTTGTAGGTTGCTTGTATTGTAGATGTCTACGTCTTCAGTTGTTCCAGATGTTTTGCTCAGAGGAAGTTTCTCAGTTTGTGTTCATTCTTATCACTGCAATAAATCTGCTTTTGCTCGCAGCTCTGAAACCTGAAACCTCACATAGCCGGCGCAGCGAGCTGTTTAATTTACACTGATTTTGGGCACCTGTTCAGAACAGTGAACTCTGTCGCAGGTTTGATTCTGTGCCATGTATACAGTATTTATGCAAAAAAAGGTCTGGCCACAGGAGCAAATAAGCATCACCCCGTAAAGACTAGAGATCACTCCCATATCTATCAATGCACCATCATTGAGTGCTTTATCTGCAGTTACCAGTTAAGTGTATGTACAGACTGTATCTAGTGTATATGGATCTGGCTCCAGGAATAGTACTATGATATGACGTGCTCCTTAATGCCGTTCTTTTACCATCTCCTGCATTTGCAATTCAAAGAAAAAACACTGAATGACATTAGACACCTGTCTGAGCTCTGCTGTAAAACTCACCTCTGCAACGCTTTGAACAGGTGTGTGTGTGTGTGTGTGTGTGTGTGTGTGTGTGTGTGTGTGTGTGTGTGTGTGTGTGTGTGTGTGTGTGTGTGGTGTGTGTGTGTGGTGTGTGTGTGTGTGTGTGTGTGTGTGTGTGTGTGTGTGTGTGTGTGTGTGTGTGTGTGTGTGTGTGTGTAGGACAGTGTGTACAGTACCACTGATAGACTATATAGATGGTAATGAGTACACTATGGAGCCCCAGCAGGGAGGCGATGAGGACGGCCTGGCTAGAGGAGCATGGGATTGGAGCCTGCTCTGGAAGAGAGTGCCACTTAGCCAGAGAGAGAAGGCCAACAGAAAACATACCACGCAGCCCTACCGGTACACTCACCGTAGCCAGCATGCTAACACTCATCCCTGTTCTGTTTGTGTCTCCATCTCCCATCCCTTCATCCCACCTGTCCTATCCACTGTGTCTTGCTTTGTCTTGGTCTCCGACGCCCCACCCCATGTCTTTGTGTTTTCATTGGCACTTCTGTCCGTATTTGTCTATTGTATTTTCTGGATGTACATGCCCCACCCCCACCCCCACCCCACCACCACCATGTATCTTGTGTGCATGTCCCCACCCCCACTCTGTCAGAACGGTGTGTACGGTGCCTCTGATCGACTCCATCCATGGCCAGATGTTCACCATTGAGCCCCAGGGTGGAGGTGACGAGAACGGCTTTGCTAGAGGAGCCTGGGATTGGAGCATGCTCTGGAAGAGAGTTCCTCTGGGAGACAGAGAAAAAAAACTCCGCAAAACTGAGACTGAGCCATATAGGTACAGAAAACCAATGTCTCCTGACTAATCTGGACAGTGTGTATACACAGAAGACAAACACATCCCAACTAACCTGGACAAATGCTAATGATATGTCTGACATAGAGACTATTAATACTTCACCGAACATGTGCAGAAATGCTAAGTGTTCGAAAAGAACAAAACAGTCTCTCGGTAGATCTGCTTAAATTAACCTAAAACCCAGAAATATTAAGAGCAGGGTGTCTGGGTAACAACAGATTATATTTAAAATATGATTGTGTCACTACTAACCAACTAAACCAAAACACTAACTCCTTTGAAGGGGAGCAGTTTCCTACTGTCCTGTCCACTGACTACGCTGTGCTGTAATGTTTCCGCTACTGGGAGTTAAATGGTGTTTCACCACAGTGTGTTGTGGGCCCTGTTTGTTTTTGTGGGGTCTACAGGGGAGCCTCTGGTGTGAATTGGGTTTGAGATGTGGCACCCCCCCCCCCCCCCCCCCACCTTCCCCCAACCAATTTTCATCATGTCTTGCTGTTAGTCTTCAATCTTACTAATTTCTCATAGGGCTGTGCAATTAGTCGAAATTTAATCACGATTTTGATTTTGGCTTCCAATGATTAGAAAAACTGGCTAATGGAATTAAAACGATTTTCTCTTTCTCTCATCCAGGCTGTTACATGTTTTCTTCAGCTCGAGCTAACATGGCAGGCTAGTAACTGCTTCAACTTGCTAGACGCCATTATTACACTGCATACATTAGCCTAGCAACTGGCGGACCCTTTTTCTACTCATAGCTTTACAATTTACATATAATTAATACTTATTCTAAACCCAGTGTGTTAAAACTTGCTTTACCTGGGCCTTGCTTGTAAAATATCCACTGTGTCCGCGTCTACTAACGTATTACCGGATTTATACTTTCCTCACCATTAGTTGTTAATTGTAACATATCGAGGTGTCGTCAACTTCCCCTGTCATCACACACGCGCGCGCACACAAATCGTTACTGTCTTCCTCTTTGCTCTAAGAAGCTGCTTAAAGTGAAAAATATTTGATTACTTTTAGCTCCTATGTCATGTCTATTTTGGATAATGCATAATCATTAAAAAAATGATGCATTCAGTTTTAAAAGTTCAATAAACGCAAGATGTTTTCTAAGTCATTCAACAATCATGTAGGGCTGAATGTCGATAAAATCGATTCATAAAATGCTTCGACACAAATTATTTGCATCGATGCTTCGTTTAATCCATGTAACTATACAGCACAGTGTTTCACAGGGACATTTATTACTGTCGCACATCGCGCTTACACTGTGAACACGACGTGATAAAGTGGAGGAAGAGAGAGAAAACAGCGATGGACGAAGACAAAAGTGTCCAAAGTATGTGATTATTTCAAGCTAAAGAAAACAACAACTCTCTAATGTTACCATCCGTCCACCGTAAAACTAAACTTTTGTCGCCTCGGCAACAGCACAGCAGTACCTGAACAAAAAGGTGTTCTGCCAGCGGAACACAGACGAGGTGACAGTAACAGCAACTTTAGCATTTAACTGAAATCATGATTGACTGTTGAGTTGAAGCCAAAGTAAGCCGCAGTCCTCAGCTGTAAATGTGCACACGTGCGTTGGTTGTTCTCCTTTTTGGGCCGTGACTTGAAACCTCAGTCATGAGTTAACTGGGTGTCGGGGAGCTCCAGCTCTCTCTGTAGCTCAGACAATCCCTGCTACCTGCGTGTGCTAATCCATCCTTTCAACCAGATTCTGTCTTTATAATCGCCATCTTTATAATAACAAACAACAGCTGTTTTGTGTGCAGGATCGCTCATTTCCCGTTTCACATTTCACGTGTGTTTTCTTGATAAAAGTGGTTTGGAAACCAGCGTCGGGTGCCATGGGTGTTGTCAGCTCCTGTAGTGTGTGTGACCCCCTGTCACCGATCAGTCAAGTAGTGTGAACGACACAACAACTTTTAGACTGCCGTCATATTACGGCAAGTTGTGTGAACTACACTGCCATCGACCGACGCTGAAAGTCGTGTAGTCTGCACGAGCCTTTAGTATAACTTGTTTAGCACTCGGTGATGTTTGTGTTTGCTGGATGACACTATGAATTTCCGAAATGACTAATAAATATCTATCACGTATAAACGTGCACAGCTGATCCCGTTACTGCCAAGCAAAAGTACATCTTAAAACGATGAATCGTTGAAATAATCTATAGAAGCTTCGAATACTAAAATCATCGTTAGCTGCAGCCCTACAATCGTGTTCATAATTGTGATTTCAATTCAAACCAAAATAATCGTGATTATGATTTTTGCCATAATCGAGCAGCCCTAATTTCTCACTTGCTTAGACTTTGTCTCTGTCTGTCTCTGATGTACTCTGTGTTCTCATTCTTATTAATACAGAAACTGACTGTGATTTAAGTGAAGGCAATATTGATGCAAATGAACTCTTTAATGTCTGACTTTCATGTATTAGATGTTCACAGATACCTTGAAAAGAGAGTCTGGATGTGTGTCTCTGTCTTTATACTTGTAGGTCTCCAGCCATGGCAGGTGGTCTCTTTGCTATAGAGAGAGACTTCTTCTTTGAGCTGGGTCTGTATGACCCAGGACTGCAGATATGGGGAGGAGAGAATTTTGAAATATCATACAAGGTAAACATGGACTATCCCAGTTTATACACACTGAGGCTAAATGGCCACACACACATGATTTAAAGGGTCTAGAGCAATGTTCACCTGGGCTTTGTACCATTTCTGTGTGTTTATGTAGATTTGGCAGTGTGGTGGCCAGCTGCTCTTCGTACCGTGTTCTCGTGTCGGCCATATCTACAGACTTCACGGATGGCAAGGCAACCCTCCACCTGCACATGTTGGATCCTCACCCACTCTGAAGGTAGAATGGCTCGTGCTTTGAAACACCAGGAGCCGGATGCACACAACTCTGTTTAGATTCACAACTACAAGTCTGTACACACAAAGACAGAATTATGCTTACAAGATTTATAAACAGTAGTGTTGAATCATGGTGAGCACACGTGCACAAGCCTCGTTTGCACTTTACAGATCTGTGTAGAATGCACACACAATCAGGGAAACTACTTCTCAAGCCAAATAAACAGTGTTTTATTATTACGTTCCAGCTCACACCTAACCTTTCATCTTCATGTTATTTTATCAACTCCCAAAAATATACAAAAGGTTCATGTGGGAAATTGTTGGGCTTCATTTATTCATCTACGTTGCTTGCTGTATATACTAAATTGTCGTGTGTGTGTGTGTGTGTGTGTGTGTGTGTGTGTGTGTGTGTGTGTGTGTGTGTGTGTGTGTGTGTGTGTGTGTGTGTGTGTGTGTGTGTGTGTGTGTGTGTGTGTGTGTGTGTGTGTGTGTGTGTGTGTGTGTGTGTGTGTGTGTGTGTGTGTGTGTGTGTGTGCGCACAGAACTATGTTCGTGTAGTGGAGGTATGGTGGGATGAATATAAGGACTACTTTTATGCCAGTCGTCCGGAAACTCTCACTCTCGCCTACGGAGACATCAGTGAGCTTAAACGCTTCAGGTATATAATATGCATACTTTGTATTTATTTCTAATATATATCTGGACTTTTCATCTTTTATCACACTTGATCATGCTATAACACATCTCTGAATTTCTCATTTTACTACCAGTTTCCCACAGAATGGCCCCTGTACACTGCGATTTTTAAAGGCAAAAATGTCAATAGAGAGGTCACACTGTAAGAAATGTCCCCCGACAGCTGATTTAGAGCTTTGTCAGAATTTTTTGTCACCAGTGTGAGGAAGCCAGGAAGGACCATATCTTCACAGTGTGACTGCTGCTACGACCCACTTCTACAAACTAACCAATCATAAGTGTAGGGATGCAGCGATTACCGGATTTCACTATTAACCGCGTTTTAAAACGTCACGATTAATTAATCGTAAAGGCTCCACTACAGTGTTTCTGTTGCGCAAAACAAAAACAAAGTTACATGAGCGGTGCACCAGCTTAAAGTGCCGTGCTTATCAAAGACTAGAGGCAAAGAAACGGCTAAGCTCGGCAGTGCGGGAGAATTTCTAACTGAGTTAAATAACGTGGCAAGTTGGTGGGCAATTAATTATAAACATGTAATTTACAGTCGATGCCGCAGTGGTGAGAGTCGAGCTTTCAGTGCAACGTAAAGAAACACAGCAGGTGTAACCTTTCCGACCCACCGCAAGGACAGCCAGTGTCACTGAACATTTAACGTTACATCCTGTTGCCTCTTCCTGTCTGTGTAGAGAAAATGTTTGTATGTTAAAATGGCAGGTGTAAAACACTGACATAACATCAGGAGCTTATAGACTTTCAGGACTACACCAATTACCTGCATTTCAGTTATTAATGACACTGCATGAGAGATGTTCTCAGTTTCTCATATTCACTAAAACTTAAATGTACAGTTCAGTTAATGTCATCTCCTCAATAACTATTTCCCAGGGGGATAAATGAAGTTAATATTCCTCTTATATTAATAATACTTGCATATTATAGGAATATAATTGTTAATGTAATTAAATATTAAAAATCAACTTAAGTCATTACTAGTGTTCTGAAATTAATGAATGCAAAATAATCGTGACACCGTGATTATTCCTCAGATTATAATTGTACCAACAAAATCTGTAATTGTTGCGTCCCTACATAAGATTGCATGAAATTACACATAATAGACATGTTACTACTGCTAAAAACATGTTTTCTGCTCACATCTGTGCAAATATTTTCCTTGGGCCTGGACAAACCAGCCTTTGATCAAAACCATGAACAGCAGTTGCCTGAACACCAAATTAACCAAAGCTACAGCCACAGAATTCCCCCAAGAGCTGAAGTATTTCAGACCCGCTTACACTAACAAATAAAAATACAGCGAGACATTATGACGATAAGCATACAACTATAGCAGTCAGGATAAGCATAGCAAATCTACTGGTATGATCATTGATCATACAATCACAAATAGGACTATTCATCAATTATCAACACAGCCAGAGACATAAAAGAGGTAACAATCACAAATGACATCCCTGATTGTACTCTGAACAGAATCCTGTAACTCACCCATCAGAAGTTCACTCTACGGGCCTTTACTAACAAGGTTGCAAGAAAAAAACGTCCCGCATGACAGGTTAAATGTCACTGGATAAACAGATTTCCCAATTCCCAGCAAGCCTTGTTACATCATAACTTTTGAGAAGGAAACAACCAAAATTAAATATGCTTCAGGTAGAAATAATATTTTTTCATAACAATAAAAATACATAATTACATAATACTGAAAATATGAATGAAAATAGCACCAACATGCATCAGTGGTAGTTCTGATGTTTCAGAAGTGACAGTTTTCCTGTTGATGGCAGTCGTGAAATTGGTCATATCTGCCCTGCATTTCAAAGATTCTTAAATTTTATCTTTAGACACATGAAAGATTCTTAACATTTGAAGCTGAACATTCAATAATATTTGAATTGCTTAAGTAATGACTGTTTTTATGTCAGCGGTGAAGCTGTAAGCTCTCTGGTTGTAAACTAATTGTTTGCTTGCTGAACTTCAGGGAGGACCATCGATGCAAGAGCTTCAAGTGGTTCATGGAGGAAATAGCCTATGACATTCCACTGCACTACCCTCTGCCTCCTAAAAATGTGGAATGGGGGGAGGTAGGCAGACACACGCACACAGCATGTTCACTCACTTTAGTTTCTTTCCTGGTGGTTAGATGCCTTGTTTGAACCATTTGTGTATAATCCTGTGCCACAAGATTGTGTTTGTGTGACTTGTCCATGTGTGCATAGATTCGGGGCTTTGAGACAAGTTACTGTATCGACAGTATGGGACACACCAATGGAGGCAATGTGGAAATAGGACCGTGCCACAGGATGGGGGGCAACCAGGTAATGAAACACTCTGTGTCTCCTTTGCTCACTTTTTCTATCCAAAACTGCTTCAGCACAACTTTATTGTTGTTTTTTTTTATCCTTACGTGGAGTCTGAGTTGTGCTGGGAGCTGGTCATTTTATGGTGCTGACCCAGTTACTACACATAGGAAGCAGCATAGTGGCTGTCAGAGGTATAGAACAAAGCTGGTGAATCACACATTAAATAAACGCAATAAAAAAGTGATTAATTTCATTAAAATATATACATAGCCCCTTTAAAACAATTGGAACCCAAGTCCCTCAGTACTACTTCTTATTCTGCCCATTTCTAAATTCAGTCAGTTATTTTCTCCAGATATCCAGCTATTGGTGTGCTGTCAATGACATCACCACAGGTTTCTTTAGAGCCGTTGTGAAGCTTGGTGTGGGTGGCTCCAGCTTCTGACTCTGGCTAATTCAAAAATGGGCAAACAGGTGGAGATGATGTGGGCCAAATGAATCCTGATTTTTGAAACCCCTTGAGGCTAGCCACCTGAGAGAGCACCCAGCTCTCAGTGTGGCCTGCCCTTAATTATGCATTACTTAAAGCCTTAATGTAATTTAAACAGGTGAGTTATATCAGAGTTGGATCTGTACCAGGCTGTAAACATGTTCTGCTGGAAAGTTGGACCCGTTAACATAGGGGTCTCACTTTTGGAGCCAGCCTCCACATGGCCATTCGAGGAACTGAAGGTTTAGGTTAGCTCTCTGTTGGTCTTTTTTTAATGCTACCAGTAGAACTCACTGCATTAGTTTTCTTTCTGACTACAGAGAGGAGCTTGATTGAACCAAATGATTCAGCAACACAACATTTTAGTTGGTTTAGTTTTTACAAAACAAAGCAGCTTTTACAACTTCTGTGTCCAACCCTAAACTCTGAGGTAGCTAAGCCTGAGATTTAGGTTCCAGAACAGCTGATCAGCTGATACATTGCAACATTATATTTTAAGGCAGAGATCACCAAAGTAATGTGCAGTAAAAGTTTAAATGTACTGTTCTGACAAACTGTTACAACAATTCATCGATAAGTACTTTTGCTTGGCTCCCCGACACCCAATTAACTCCTGACAGTGAGGTTCCAAGTCACGGCCCAAAAAGGAGAACAACAAACGCACGTGTGCACATTTCCAGCTGAGGTCTGCAGCTTACTTTGGCTTCAACTCAACAATCAATCATGATTTCAGTTAAATGCTAAAGTTGCTGTTACTGTTACCTTGTCTGGTGGACGGACGGTAACATTACAGAGTTGTTGTTGTTTTCTTTAGCTTGAAATAATCCCATACTGTGGACACTTTCTTCTTCGTCCCTCGCTATTTTCTCTCTTTCCCCACTTTGCAAACAGCACCAATAATCATGTAGTGTTCACAGCGTAAGCACGATGTGCCACAGTAATAAATGTCATTGCAAAACACTGTGCTGTAAAGTTAAATGGATTAAACGAAGCATTGATGCAAAGAATTTGTGTCGATGAATTTTATTAATCGATTTAATCGATGAATCGTTTCAGCCCTACTGTTACAGTCTGATAAAGTATACTTCACGTGCAAAAGAGAAAGGCAATGTAAAGATTTCATTCTGAGCCAAGGGTGAATTCATGATGTGTATTTGAATATGAGGCCAGACATCATTGTTCAAAGACCTCCGTAAACCCAGAGTTTCCCTCAACTCAGGGTAGCGCTGAACGATTTGTTGTGTTTAAATCAAAATTGCACTTTGAAAAAAAGCGATTAACTAATGTTGAATGTTGCTGCTATTAAAATGTAGGTTCATTATACAGCGCATCTGACCCGTTTCACATTCATTCTGTTGTCATTCTTGTGTGACAGACCTGCCCAATCACAAGCACAATGCGCCTCCAGTTACGGTCCTACTCACCAATCAGAGTGGGCGCAGGGCGTGTACATTTTACAACAACAAACCAAACGTGTAGGCTGTGCCACTGTTTTGTCCATCCCCTGCCTGTCAACTCACACTGGACGTTTTTTAGCATCGGAGCGTTTGCCTGCCCCACGTTGCTGATGTGGTGTTAATTTGTCATTTTGTGTGCTTTTATAGTGATAACAGCTCTCTGTGAGCCAGTTTTGTGCTTTTGTCTGCACTGCATTTCAGAACAAGAGCGTTCTGCCCGCCTGACTTTGTTGACGTGTGTGTGCGTGTGTGTGTGTGTGTGTGTGTGTGTAGTTGTTCCGTATCAATGAAGCCAACCAGTTGATGCAGTACGACCAGTGCCTGACCAGAGAAGGTGATAATTCAGCAGTCATCATCACACACTGTGATCAGAACCAGCACACTGAGTGGAAGTACTTCAAGGTGAGACAGAAACACATGTGACTGATGAAAGCAAACATCTGTTCTGTGCTTGTGTTTGACCATGCTCTGGTCAACAGTGTGTGCAAACAGGAAAAGATGAGAGCACACTGATCAGTCTCAGACAGACAATGAACCACATTTCAATCACTCTCCCTGTTACTCTCTCTCTCTCCCCCACATTGGTCTTTGCAGGATCTTCATCGGTTCACTCACATGCCGACAGGTAAACATTTGCACTGTTTTTCAGTTATATATTTTCACATAGTGATTTGCTGTCATCATTGACAATCATCATGTTACAAGTAGAAGGAAGTTTAGGACAGTGTGGCAAAATTCTACAGTAGCCACAGATTATTGATAAAGACCTGAACCAATAAGGAGTATCTACTGTAGAGAGTGGATCAATAAAATCCTAATGGTGCCCATCCCAACTAGTGAGAAAATTGCCTAGTTTACTGTACTAGGGCTGCAACTAACAACTATTTTGATAGTCGATTAATCTATCTGTTATTGAAATGAATAATCGATTATGAATGGCAAAATTAAAGAATGCGTCTTATTTAACTATCAGCTTTTAAATTAAACTTGTTTGTTTGTTTTAGGCTTGTGCTCATTAACAGTCACGACAATAAAATAAATACTGCTTTCAAAAATAGCCTTTTAATGGACGTTTCTGCTGCAGCAACAGAAAGTTCCACTGAAATCAAGTCCTGATCTGCTGTTTAGTGACAGAGCAGTTTACAGGCCAGTACTGACAAACTGACACTACAAAGAAAGGAATAACGTCATGCATTACATTTGCCGAATTTACAGGGGGGTCAATAATAATGATTTTATAGTAGACAGCGTTTCACAATGTTTATATGTTTTCCCCTAACTCAACAACTCACAAAACACCATGATTTTTTTGGGGGGCAGATTAGCCGCTGCCTCACGCAGAGACAGGAGAACTGTTTTCTCTTCTTTAGAAAGTAAGAAATTGTTGTGTTGTCTAATCTTGCTCACTCGGCAGCAACACGTTCTCCTGCTGGGAACGTTGCCATGACCGATGCATCGTTTATGATTGCAAAGTCAGGGCACATCTGAAATGTGAACGCGGCCGTTGTGCATCATAATTACGTGCTACTCTCAGCTCCATTAAAAGTTGATCAAATTGACTAAGGGAAACTATAAAAAAAGTTACAGCTCATAGCGTACACGGCTTTAACGTGAAGCTAGCTTTCAAACTAGCTTACTGAGATGAGTCTTCATCATCCACAGAGCAACAATGTTACGCGCCTCCTCTTCAGACGCTCCGGTGTTTACAGGCAAAACTCAGCTTTGTAGATGCTGCAGTTAACAACCTTTTTGATTGAGTGAAGAGTGAAGTGCTTCCACACTTTGGAGGTTTAGGGTTGTAAAGGTGTTACTGCAGCGCTGATGTTGTGTTGTTTTAGTAATTTTATTGATCACATCACTTTACTCCATTAAGCTCGATCGAAAATCGATTTTCGTCGACTACGTCGATTAGTTGTTGCACCCCTATACTGTACCAGGCTATTTAGAAATCCAGACTCACACAGCCACACTCACTACGCTCACTGCTCAATTGCGACCGCAAGTGGTGTGAGAACGTTACGGGACTAGTATACGAGAATAATGCCTTTGTCCCTGTTTGGTAGTGTTTTGGGTTTAACCCAGATAAGAAAGGTGAGCCAGCCAACAGGACAAAGCTGCATGCACATCATCTCTGTTCAGCCCACTGTTGTGTCGGTATCCATCGGAATCTATGGAAGAAGTGCTCTCATAGCGTTCATTATTCTATATGCCATAAGTATTTAAACCCAGCAAGAGTTGTCTAAATAGGGCTAACTGCATATTAGACATATTGGTCATGAAATGTGATCTGATCTTCATCTAAGTCACCACTATAGGCAAACATATGCTGCTTAAACTAATACACACAAACAATTACATGTTTTTAGGCTAAGCCTGGAAGCAAACCTTGTCTAGTGGAGGCTGGGAGGAGTTGTTGCTTCTGAATCCCTGTAACAAACATCAGTAGTAATGTTCGTCTGTGTTCTCCTAACAGGGAAATGTCTGGACCGCTCCGACCTCCTCCACAAAGTGTTTATATCAGACTGTGACACCAATAAAACCACTCAGAAATGGGAGATGAACAACATAGTGGCTGTATGAAGACTGGCGCTTGGAGAGAAACATAGTGACACATACACACTGAGCAACACATCCGTTTACAGAAATCCTTTAAAGAATGAGCTTTTTGATACGAGCCCGTGTCAGTGCACCTGGGGTCCACATGGTCAAATTTAAAGATACTGAGTGTGGACGGTTAACAGCTTCAACCCAAATCTGTTGGTATCGGCCAAAATATGCCTTTGTCAGACTCAAGGTCATTCATTGTACAGACACTCCAGGTGGCAGATGAACTGGTTGTTGAGGCTGGTAGCTACAGGGCCTCAGAATAACCTGTTGGACAAACACTGAACCGGAAACATGACACATCTCTGTCCTTCATTGTGTTGATACCCTGTCTCTCTATCTGTTCTTCTGGGCTCTCAGGTCTTTTCTAAACCACTACATTGATTATTGAAATTAACTCAACTATTGAACAGTCATGCTCTGCTATTAGGTCTCTTCAATCTGATCCAAAAACTGATTTGCTCACTCACCAAAGAGTCCATTTTTAATGGTGGAGGATTCAGTCGCATCATCAGTGTGTTTAAGCGGCTGGCGAGTGTATGTACCCACTGGCAGGGTAAGAACAGGGTGTCAAAAACAAAGCATTTATTAGAAGTATCTAAAAAAAAGAACTCTCAGGTGAGCCAAATCTGTGGAAGAGACGAGGAGTGAATAAATGGAGAAGCACAATCAGGTCTCCGTTTTTGAAAGTGTTGTGTGATGGTGTCATGCTGATATGTAAAAGTCCTGGCTTGTATTTATATGTAAACAATCAACGTATAACATTTTTTATGCTCTGTCCTGTTTGCTCATCTGTATCTTTAGAGTCATTAGGCCAACGTGGCCTTGTCAGTCAGAGTACATCATCCTTCATCTTGGACCAGACAAAATGTGGAGAGGCACACGCTGAACAGGCTAAAAGGAAACTGACAATTATTTGTTCATTCTTCACATTTGTGTTTTTAGTATTTCCAATTAGAAAAGGACCTCTTTAGGTTCAAACTAATTCAATAATCTACCAGGCTAAATTTGCATTATGAAAAAGCAGAACTGAATTCACCACACTGTATGTAAATGCCTGACCAGGACCAAAAAGATGAAAAGAAAGCAAGCAATTCTTCTTTCCTACTAGTTCTTCTAAACCATCTCCAAGTCCTTTCCCAGTGTGCCATGTGTGAAGCCATCCCACATGAGTCGTCTTAGCTTTGATTGGTTGCCATTTACTTGTATTGATTTCTAGAAATCAATCAATAGAAACCAAATCATTATATTGTCTTGAATTGATTTTCATCAACTTCTATAGGCACTTAGAGAAAGTTAAAACGAGAACAGTAACCTGACTGCCTGAGGATTTATGAACTGCCTGCCTTACTGACAGTCTTGATGAGTAATTCAGTAGCTGACCAGTTGACTGTGACTTATTAACTGCCTGTCTGAAAATGAAGAGAAAAAAATGCCACTTGGTTGTTTAGGGTGGGGAATGTTGCCAGTGAGAAATGGTGGTGGTGGAAACGACAGATGAAGAAAATCGGACTGCTTTTTTGTTTTTGTGGAAGGGAACAAGGGTTTGGTGTATGGATGACCATGTATGCAATGTTTTGTACAATGTAAATAGATTTCTTTGTAAAGATGATCATGATGCATTTTGTGAGGGGCCTTGAATGATGTAAATATCTAACTTATAGCAGAGATTTAATATGGGCTAAACTGTGGGTGAATGAGCAAATAAAAGACCTGATTTTTTACTAATATCACTGTTCTCTCTTTTTTATTATGATTTCAGGGAAACAACTTAAAAAACCCATACATGATGGATTATTTTGGCACTAACTCCTTGTGATATCTAATTGTGCAGTATTGGTTTTCTTTGTCCGGGTTGGGAAATATGTGAGACTCACTCAACTCAATAAAATTGAACTGAGTGTCATTCACTTACAATTTGGTCAAAAGAACAAATCTTTTGGGTGAACGAACTGAACTGATTCACTTACTGAAACAATTCTTGTTCATGTTATGTTGGCATTACTATGTTGGATATTAAGGTTTAGACGGCATCAAGATTTATATTAAATAATGTAATGAGAACAATTATAAAGGGTGTGCGTGAGCTTGTGGTCAAAGAATAAAAGGTGTAGAAGCAACTTTAAGTTGCTCCATATGTGTGGTTAACGGTGTAACGGTGCCAAGTTAAGTTAGTTAGCATGCAGACAAAGAAAGAAAGTGTGTGTGAACATAGCATTTCTAACTGATGTAGCTGTGGCAGAAATGTATTTACATAATCCCACGTTAACAGTGATCACAACAATAAAACACATCAATGTACATTTACCAAAGTAAGTGCTCCGTATAGCGCCTTTCTAGTCTCTTTGACCACTCAAAGCGCTTTTTACACTACTTCTGTATTCACACACTGAGCCTAAGTGCTCAAACAGAAACTAATATTCACACACTGGCAGAGCAGCCGCCAGGGGCCATTCGGGGTTCAGAATCTTGCCCAAGGACACTGACATGCAGCCTGGGGTTGAACTGCCAACCTTCTGATTAACGGCCAATCCACTGTACCTCCTGAGCCACAGCCTACACAGTCCTGTGCTTAGCCAAGTTAACTTTGCAGTTAAGCTATATAAAGCTATGCAATGGCCAGGTACGTTACCAGTCCATGAAGGAAGAACACTGGTGTTAGTAGATGTTAGCTGGCAGCTCCGTTGGGGATGGAGCCTGGCGGTGAAGAATTGTTTAGTTGTAGTCTTTTGCTGTGTGGTGATACAGATGAGAGTGCCTGGCCACTCTGTCTGTTCTCCTCAGAGTTAACTGGTTGCTGGACTTTGTGTAGCAGCCAAGAAGTCTGCCTGGTCTGGTGAGTGGGCCTAGCTGGGAGGCCGCTGTGGCCTTTGGGTCCATACAGGTGGGGAGCAGAGCAGAGTGGATAGAGGAAAAGAGAACATTGAGAGCTTGTGCTGCTGTTTTTATCAATGAGGTGTGGGGTCACAGGTTCAATCAAAGCTGTTCACGCATTGATGTGACTTTCTTGGGGTTCCTGGGAAAATAAGTTAACTCACTTGACAAAAGTTCAGCCAAGATCAGAAATGTACGACCTCAGCTCCGTGAGGTCCCTGTGATCCCAACATCCCCCCTTTTGGTCTCAGGATTGCACTTGATCTGTGATTCGAAGAGCACGTAAGTTCATTTGTCAGTTCATTCATCTTTGTAACATTTGGGCAGTTCATTAACCAACTGGGCATTGGTCTGTCAGATCTACTATCTAAGCAAGAAGATCAGAAATTACGAAACAAAACATCAGAAAAAAGCAGAAGAGCTTTAACTATGTCTACAATAATAAGTGTTTGTCAGTTGCTTGTCAGGTTAGTGAGAACAGGAAGGTAAACCTGTTATGGTGAGATGCAGAGAGTGGCACCTAAAATGAACTTTTGTAAAAATGTATGACAAGCTGTGTGTCATACGGGTGTGTCCTAAGCTAGTTTCCACCAGTAATCTTACTGACAGAATATTAAGGAGCTGGTGTACTTGCTAAGTTGGACAGTGGTGTCCAATCAGAATTAAGGCTTTTCTCAGCTAATATTGAGTTTGCTGCTGTTGCTAACACATTCATGTTTGCCTATGCAACTGTAAGAAAAGTAAGTTATGCTAAGCTAGCATCTGTTTTACTGTCAGTACACAGGACTCTGTGGTTAACTATGACCTTGAGAAGCAAACTGTGGAGCTTCTGTGTGTTAAGTTTCTTTTAACTCATGGCTCAGGGCAGAGGGGCATTCAGACACGATGTCACTGTGACCATGTTCTGAACTGTGGTCAGAGATGGACAGCTGTCATCACCAGAGCCCTTTAAGAGAGAGTTTCTTGATCCAAAATTCTTGATCATCACGTGGTTGATGGAGACCGCAGATAGCTCCCGGAAGTCCTTTGCGGGCAATTTAAAATGAATGAGAGAAACGACAGAACGGCGATTTTAAGCGAATTTATACAATAAATGCATCGATTTACAATATTTGTACAACACACTGACATGTATGTAGTTAGATTACTAAATATGCTAAATTTAAAAAAGAAAAAGACAAATTGGTGGACATATACAGTCCATGTTTGACGGTAATAGCTACAATTACTTTCCTTGTTGACATTGTTTTGGCTAACCTTCCCTTGGAAAGTGTGTTCCTCTTTTCTAATTAAGTTTTAGTAGTCCCATGGTACCAGGATTTATTGATTTTAATGACTAATGTAATCTTGAGGAGACTTTAAGATAGAAGAGAAGGAGACAGTCAGGTGACTATCAATAATTGTCATGTGTTGTTTTAATGAATCTCCAATAAACCCAGAAAACAGCATGTTAAGTGGTTTGTGCCTGTGTACTATCTTATAATAGTCTACAGCATGGTTTATTGTGCTGTGTGGGGATGCTGCAATCGCTCAGAGAAAGGAGTACAAATGTTTGGTTTCCCAGCTGACATGGAGAGGAGGAAAAAATGGTTAACTCAGGTCAACAGGAGCAACCTTGCCATCACTAAAGGCTAACAACAAAAAAATATGTGAGGTAACAAAACACTGCACTTTTTCTACAAAGAAAGAAGTTTGGTTTATTAAAAAACATCACTGCAGATAATCTTCAGGTTCCACAAAATCCCACTATTAATCTTGTGCTGAGAGAGGGAGAACGACAGAGAAAAAGGGTTAGACAAACCTACACATCTGTAAAGATCCTCAGTCATCCAGGTCATGGTTATCCAAGAAAAGTTGAATCGAGAGAATCTGGACTTGGTTGTAGATGACGTTTGACCTCTCATCAAAGAGGCTTCTTCAGTTCTGAACTGTTTCACCAAGTCATAAATAAATAAATAAGTTTTTATATATAGCAACCAAGTCATAAATAAATAAAACATTTTTTATATAGCAGCTTTTGCTGCTGATGTTGGCATCAGTTACTAGATTGTTTGTTAGTGATTTCTTTCACTGTTCTCACACAATGACTTCTTCGATGATGGTGAGAGAAGTCATTTTTCTATACATGTCCAGTAAGTATTGAATATTCACCAATATGGTGCACTCAACTATGATATATTAATGTGGGTAGATAAACCTGAGATGTTGTGTGAAAAATAAGCTCAAGTCACTCTGCAGGCACATTTTGAGGCAGACCAGTTTGTCAGGACCGAAAAGGTCAAGACTAGGCTGAAAGCAGATGCTATTCCCACCATCTTTGTGCATCGTCCTGTGGTCAAAAAAAGGAGGGCTCCTGCACCGCGAGGTGTCCCCGGACCTGTAAATATGCAAGTCATAGCTGCTGATAACAGCTATACACAGGTATAATAAGTATTAACTTAAACAGTAGTATTTCCTATTTTGAAGTGGTAAAATATTATTTTAAATACATTATAACATTTACAGTGCCATGTCTTCTACTTACATCAGTTTCAAAGATTGAGGAAAGAAGGGATATAGAGGCTAAGAGAAGGGAAAGTGAGAGTGATGAAAAAAGGGATGCAGACACTGAGAGAAGGGAAAGTAAGCTTGTGAGTGAAGAAAGACGAAGAAAGAAGAGTGAAGAAAGTAAGGATGCAGAGACTGAGCGAAGGGAGCGTGAAAATGAAGAATGGGGGGCATGGCTAGTGAGGAGGGACAGGGAGATGTAACACAATCCAGTCAGCCAGCAGCCGGTCAATCTGCTCTGCTGAAAAAATTAAAGAGACAAGAAATCATCACCGAAAATGTAAATCAGAGACAAAAAAATCAACAAATCAACAAACAAAAATGCCACAAAAGGCATGATATGGAGCAATGACATCATTAAAGCCCCCCTCCAGCCAGTTCTGCTGTTTTTGCTTTCTCAAACAGAGAATGGGGGTGTGGTTAATAGTCGGACGTAATACATTACCATGACAACCAAAAACTGACCGTCTGGAGTGTTCACTAACAATATGCTGTCACTACACTGTAAAGTTTAGTGACGTTACACTTTACTGTCTGGCAGGAGTAGCTATTACTTACCCATGATAGAAACTAATGTGCGTGTATCAGCTGTTATCAATCATACAGTCGATGGTCCTATCAAGACTTCTGATCCTGTTGCCTCTGCCGATGCAGTGGTAAAATGGCCGTTAAAATGCATGTTGCAGACTGTATATAAGACAGTGGCAGGTGAAAGTGCGATGCGTTTTCTGTCATCTGTCCTCCAACACCACACGCACAAATGCCATAATGAAAATGAACAGCACACTAAACCAAGAGGAGGAAATTAAAAAATAAAAATGAAGACCCTCTGTTAGCTAACTTTCTGCAATAACTATGCTAGCTAACTAAACCTGGCTAACTACAACTAAGTTAACTTAGCTAACTAAACTAGAAAGACAAACCAACAATCAGAGTAAATGACATGATAAATTGGTTAGCTAGCTAACGTAGACTAACCATGTTCCATACACTTTTCGCCTTTCACCACACGTCAACGGCCACTCCTCTGTTGGTCAGAGCCAGACAGGCATGTTTGTGTGCTCATTCTCTGGGGGAATACCCATTGGACTGTCTAATATTTGATTGATGTCTTTTGGACCAATGGTATTTGAGAAAAGTGGGCGAAAGTATACCTCCTCCGCCTGTGCTTGGATGCTCACAGGCGATAACGATGTTCCGTCCTAGTGATGGCAAATTCGAGTCTTTTGACAGACTTGAATCTTCAAATCTCGTTCATTAAAATGAACTAATCTTTTTTGAGTCATTGCGTTCATTTCTTTCATTTGAACTAGGCTGGTTATTGCGGCGCTGCAGCCCTCTAAAAAACTGCGCCATTCTCAAACACAGAAGGCTGCCTGGCTTGCTTTATTGGATGTATTTAAGTATAATGCACAAATTCACCTCTTGATTACTGTATATCATCATTATATAAACCCCCCTGGGCCCACAACCAAATTCATACCATGTAAAAACACCAGAAATATGTTGTCAATATGTAATCACCACTACTCCGGCTAAATCCTTCCATTTTCACAATCTTTCCTGAGTATACAATCAGACCAGCCATATAAAGGCTTATGTATATAATTACTATCATTATCTCTAAAGTGCTCATTCATACAGCAGCCTAACGTCCCTATCCATGAGGGAAATATTAATATCAGATTTGCAGTATATATATATTATGCAATATATTGAAGTAATAAGCTTGATACACTATATGAATAAACACACTCTTATTAAAATTCAACCAGTTTAATAATAGCCACCAAGTTCTTAAAAACCTCCAGCACAGAGAGAGGAACAGAGAAGCAAACATGAGCACATCACTCTCAAACACTGCAGGTTGTTCACCAGTCACGAGCTGTGAAACAACAGCATGCTCTGTTGGTAAATAAAAAGTACAAGTTACTTGCGTTCTCTGGCGGACCCGGATCAGCTGATAGCTGTTTACAGAGCTAACGCTAACGTTGCTGTGGCTGTGTTTTAATGTTTTAATGACCGGGTCTGTTTGTTTGAGAGGAGACGACCTCTGAGGTAATTCGGCTCCAGGTAGAACCCTGTCAGGGCTCTGAATGGAGCGGACCCAGAACAACTCTCACTAGCAGGACAAAAGTTACGGTGCGGCTGTGTTAAAACTATAACTTAGCACAACATCACTACGCTGTAATAACATAATGCTTTATAAAATGTCTCATAATTAACAAAATAGCTAAATAATGTCAGTCCAGTGACTGTTACCTGACAGCCGACCTGCCTCTCATTCTCTGGCGCTGGCAGTCACTCAGCCTGCCGAGTGAACGAAAGACTGAGGAGGACCCATGTGAGCGGGGAACGAGTCGTTCATTCCTGCTCCACAGTAGCTGTCACAAGACAAATGAACGACTCAAACCTAGAGATCCACAGTTGAGAGTCGTGAACTAATCAATTCTGTTTCCTGTGCTGACAGAGCCCATGCAGCTGACTTGCGGAACGAAGCCTTAATATTTTGGGCAGGTACAGCAGTGGGGTAGACATTCCTCAGCAGATAAGAAAACTGCTTCTTCCTGACCACAAGATCCCCTCGCACTAGACCCATCCTGGAAGCCATGGTGGAGAAAGCAGTCTTGAGGGGATTAAAGACAGCAATATCCAGGGGCTGTAGGATGTGTGTGGTGTGGGCAGGTAGGCAGGGAATTTCAATTTATTTTTCCCTGCAGTACATTCTAAAAGGTCTGTCCTCCACTATCTGTAATAATGCCACTAGCCAGCACTTTCACCAGAGATCTGGTGACTGGGAAGCTGTGGTCTGCCATCCAAAATATAAAACATCTTCTTCTGCAGGTGTCAGGGTCGAATTAGGATGAGGGTTGTGTGTGTACTTTTTGTAATCCTGCATGGTGGTGTGCAGAATGCTGTACTTTTTTGACGTCTGCCTCAAGCTTGCTCCTGCTCTCACTTCCTCAACTGCCTTTTCCAGCACCTCCTTTGTGTGTGCACCTAGCAAACTTTCAGACCAACCGCGAATTTTCACCTTGCGACGCTTTCCTCACGTGAGTACATTCGCTGAAAGTGTTCACACACAACACGAGAAGGCGATTTTAATGGAATAATGTGAATAAACACAACTCATTGCCATTACTACAGCTGTATGAACCCAAAGTAAATTATTAAATAGCAATAAACGGATCAAACTGATGCCGAAATAACTACAATATGATGCAGTTTTGTTAAACATATGAATTCATGCTTTGTCAGGTCTGTCAGCAAGACAGCAGGACAACAACTTCTAAAATGTTTGTTTTCTGAATGGAGTGGAGATAAATCAACGTTGAAATCCCAAAAACTAAAGTAAAAAGCAAATTTAACCGACTTCGGGTGTTTATTTGTCCGATGGTTGCAGCGCTGTTCCCTGCTCCTCTTCTCCAAGTTTAGCAGCTCTCAGCCGGCCAGCAGATTTTCAATCGCCCGCTCTGCCCGGCCCTCTCCACACAACGCTGTGAAGCCTCAGTGATGTACGGACAATCTCAACACTGATTGGCTATCGCGACTCAGTGTCATGCGACTTCTTTGCTTGAGTTGAAAATATTCAACTCACGCGAATTCCTTCGTGTTGCCTTCACGTCACCGGGCCCTGCCCCCTTCACATCGCTTCATGCCGCCCGACAGGAAATACGCGTCTTTGCATTGACTTTGTATGTAAACTCACCGCCCCGAACGCTCGCTTCGCTTTTGGTCTGAAAGCACCATAACTGAAATCTCTCTGGAACAAACGACGGGGGTTCTCTTTCTTGGTCAGGGATAAAAGAGGGAGAAATGATGATGACACACATGTATAGTTTATGTATAACCTGAAAATATTTATTCAGCGATCGGTGGGAAAAGGTCATCTGTACGGAATGTTGTGTACAGAACATGGTTTTGTCTACGTTAGCTCACAACGATGTTTATCGGTTTGATGCTCTGACTTAATGAGGCGTGACAGCGTGAGGCGTGACAGTTTTTTAATGAGGCATGACAGTGCGCCTGCGCAAGCTTGGAGAATGACGTATGACTTACGAAATTACTATAGTCATATGTCACAACCCCGTTTTAACAACTAAGCAACTTTTGCAACTTTGAGCACAAAATCAAGTTATTTTTCAAAAAATATTTGGCGAACTATGTGAGTAATCAACATTGTAAGACTCAGGAAAAAATGAAATATCATAGAAATGTAAAAATACACTGGTGACGACTGACAAGGGTTGCCCTAACCGGGCTATGTGGAAATCCTTTGGGGTTGACCACAATAAAACATCAGTGCCACATCCAGCAGCACCAGATAGGCAGCTCTATTTTATGCCTGATGTCCCCCATCTGATCAAAAATCTAAAAAGTGTTCTTGTCCAGGGACAGGTGTTCTTAATTCCTGAAGATATTGTGAGCAAGGAGAACCTCCCCTCCAATAAGGTTTCAGTTGAACCGATTAAAGACCTACTGGCCTTTCAAGATGGGATGGCATTAAAAATAGCTCCCCATCTCTCAGCTGCAGCCATCACCCCAAGTCACTTTGAGAAGATGAAGGGTGGTCCAGCTTTGAACCTATACAGGAAGGCAACAAGCGCTGGGCTGAAATACCGTCCTCTATCCAACCTCACTACAGCGTGGTTCCTTGAGCAGGTTGATTATTGGTTAGATCTGATGTCATCTCGCCATCCAGTTACAGCCCTGAGCAGGCTGAAGATGGAGGAGTACCAAAAGGCCATCACCTTCCTCCAGGATATCATCCATCTGTTCCGGAGGATAAAAATTGGTCAAAAGGGACATGTGAACCCTGTTCAAACAGGGGTGATAATGGCAACAACATCATTTTTGGCCATACAGGAGGAGACAGGTTTGTGTTAACATCCAGATTCACTCAAGACTGCCTGGAAAACACATTTTGCTGTGTCAGCTCTAAAAATCCTGATCCAACTCCAGTGGAGTTCCATCATGCACTGAGAATAATATCTGTGGGGCAGTTCCTCACCTCCATCAGGTCTGGTTACCAGGAAGATGACAGCACCTTTATGGCCAACTTCTTGGACACAGTGGAGCATAAAATCACTCCATCAGTCAAAGTGGAACAGCTGATGGCAGTGAACAGAGCAGCACCTGACCTTACAAAAACTGAGAAATGTAATTCTTTTTCATCTCGCAGGCTACATCTTCCACAAAGTCATCAGGTCTGGCAGCATCTGTGAAAAATGCAAAATTGCAACAGAGCACAAATATGACAGTCCTGCTGGAGAAAACAGCATCTCTAAACTTCAAAGAGTTCAAAGCAGGTGCTCTTTGTCGTCCCTCCCAAGAAGCCTATGACTTCATTCACCAAATTGAGGAACTATTTAGGGCCAGGACTGATTTATCCCTCTTGGAGCTCCCCAACGCAGTGGGTGTCTTGGAGAAAGAAGCTCAGGCACTCTCCAGCAGACTTCCATCATGCTGTGGAGTACAAAAAAAGATTTATACGGCTGTGGTTGAGAATAGAAGCAACAAAAATATGACAAAAAAACAACACTTAAAAGATGGTCATGAGCCAATCCAAAAAAGTGAAAAAGAACAACAGTAGCTAAGCTTCAACATGTGGAAACCCCCAAACAGCTCCAAAGGTACTGTCAAGCCGCTTGATTGTTGCAATGGAAACATCTGGAATAACCATTACTCCTACCAGCAGCCAGCCAACATGCAGCAACCAGCCAAAACACTGCTTCTCCACCTACCAGCAACCAGCCAAAATACTGTTTATCCACCTGCCAGCAGCCAGTCAACATCCGGCACCTAGCCAACAACACTACTCCACCAACTACTAATAACCAGCCAACATCTAGCAACCAGCCAACAGTACTGCTCCTCCACCTGCCAACCAGCCAACATCCAGCACCTAGCCAACACCACTACTCCTCCACCTACCAGAAACCAGCCAAAATACTGCTTATCCACCTACCAGCAGCCAGTCAACATCCAGCAACCAGTCAAAATACTGCTTATCCACCTACCAACAACCAGCCAACCAGTAAGATTCCTTATATATTATATATTAAAATAGGCACTTAAAATGATTTCAACACCACTACTCCTCCACCTACCAGCAACCAGCCAAAATACTGCTTATCCACCTACCAACAACCAGCCAACCAGTAAGATTCCTTATATATATATTAAAATAGGCACTTATAATGATTTCAACATCACTACTCCTCCGCCACGCAGAGCCTACTGCCCTAATATAATAAATGTTTACTATTAAGATTGCTTTTATAATAGGTTTTTCATTTATTTCTCAAAATCTAAACCTAATTAACCTTTCCTTTTAACATTACCTGTTTCAGTCTCTGGTCCCTTGTACCTCCTCCTCCTCCTCAAAAAAAGTAATTAGGCTCGCTTTGAAGTCTGTTATTCATACACTTGCCACTAACGTATTTAACTCAATAAGTGTTGCAGGTCTGCTAAGTACGGCATGGCTTTCTTATTAACAATTCAATTCAATTTTATTTATATAGCGCCAAATCATAACAACAGTTATCTCACAGTGCTTTTCATAAAAGAGCAGGTCTAGACCGTACTCTGTGATGTTATTTACAGAAGCCCAATAGTTCCCACCAAGAGCAAGCACTAGGTGACAGAGGCAAGGAAAAACTTCCTTTTAAGAGGCAGAAACCTCGAGCAGAACCATGGCTCAGGGTGGGCGGCCATCTGCCTCGACCGGTTGGGGGTGAAGGAGAGAGAGAGAGAGAGAGAGAAAGAGGGAGAGAGGGCTGTGGGGGGAGAGGGGAGCGGCTAACACAATATCCACACAGAGGTACAGACAGTAAAAGTAATAGTGGTACAGAGAATTATAGTAATGTTAATGATATAATAACAATAGGACTAGTAACAATAATTGTAGCAGAGGGTGTTGAGCTGGAACACGGAGGCAGCAGGTGACTCGCACACAGATTCAGACTCAAGGTACAAGGTACAATGTTATTTATTAGTCATTTCGTTTTGTTATGCAGCCTTGTGCTATACAAATGTTATACAAGTGCTACACAAATTTGTAGACCCTTCATGTTATACACACAACATATAATTAAGTGTAGGCCTATATTAAAATATGGTAACACATAAAATAAAACAATATATACAGTGAGACTATATACATACACACATACACGTATACACCCCAAACATTCCACAGTGCTTTTTTTGAATTTGCATCTGGGGTGAATGGAAAGAGCAACAACTAGATGATAATAAGAAAGTTTCATCTTCATCAACAAACAGTCTGACATTTGGGAAACAGAGTCCATATTGACTGCGTTTGTGTACCAAACATCACTGATGTAAAACACATATCCCGTCTCTCTCTCCTCTCTAAGCGCCTGGTCTGGTTGTTTGGGCTGGATCGTGGTCTGGTGCTCTTTAATCCAAAAACCCTGTCTTCATCTGCCAATGACTGTGTTAATGTCAGAGGTAACATGTAAGGTAAGAAAGCCAGAAAAAGCAGATAAAAAACAAAATTGTAGCAAAGTTTGAAGGAGCTACTGGCTGCTGCTTCTACGAGTTCTAGCAAAACTCCACAGCTCCAGAGCCAGAAACACCTGCAGGAAGTGATAGGAGGAGAGAGGAGAGGGACGAGAAAGCACAAGACTACCAGAAAGGGGAGAAGTTGTGTTAGTAACATGCAATAATGGGATGAGGTTGCATACAGAGGGATAGAAAGTAGAGGAGAGAGGAGCTCAGTGCATCATAGGAAATCCCCCAGCAGTCTAGGCCTATAGCAGCATAACTAAGGGATGGTTCAGGACTCACCAGAGCCAGCCCTAACTATAAGCTTTATCAAAGAGGAAAGTCTTAAGCCTACTCTTAAATGTGGAGATGGTGTCTGCCTCCTGAACCCAAACTGGAACCTGGTTCCACAGGAGAGGAGCTTGATAGCTGAACGCTCTGGCTCCTAGTCTACTTTTAGAGACTCTAGGAACCACCATTACTAGCTGCAGCACCAACTATAGCCTACTGAAGGCTAGTCGCAATTAAACGTACTCGTTGTGTGAACATTATAATATAATATATATAATAAGACAGCAAGCAATCCTTCGGCACCTCCGTTTGAGGAGAAAACAATGTATGTGGAAATGTGCTTCTATAGTGGCCGTCTGTTTGAAAAGATGAGCTGTCATGGGAGATTTATAATGTTGTCCTCATTTCAATGCATTTCTCCGTGCATTTGCTAGTTTCCGGTTTACACGTCAACCGCCAAACTTCCTGTAAATAGTCTGAAAGTCCGAACCATCCAAAAATGCTTTCACACCAGAAACGAACTGAACCATGTGTGATTCAGACTACCTCTTTTCATCGGATCAAATTTCGTTTGTTTGGTTCGGACCGTGGTCCGGGGGAGGTTTACGTCACATATTGGAAAAATAATGGAAAGAATCATAACAGAAAGATTATCATTTTACATGGTAAGCAGAGGAATTTTATCACCTCATCAGAGCGGATTTAGGAGGGGTAGAGGAACTATGGATCTTGTTATGCGTTGTAAGTTACAAGTAAAGCACAAGTTAATAAAGAATCTGTAATGGCAGTGTTCTTTGACCTAGAAAAGGCATAAGATATTGTTTGGAAGGAGGGATTAATGATAAAATTAAATATGATATGAATAACAGGTAGGACATCTAAATGGATTAAGGAATTGTTTTTTGATAGATTTATAAAAGTCAAAATTGGGACAGCTGTATCAGGAAGCTATATGGTAGAAAATGGTACTCCTCAGGGCAGTGCCACTAGCCCTATACTCTTTACCATTATGATCAATGATGTTTTTTCTCAAGTTCAGGGTCATATTAGACAGTCACTGTTTACTGATGATGGAGCATTGTGGAAAAGGGGAAAGCACATTAATTATTATGGGGGAAATACAAGAGGCAATTAATGTGATGGAAAGATGGTCATTTGCATGGGGATTCAAGTTTGCAATTGGAAAAACTAAGACAATAGTGTTCACTAAAAAGAGAGAGGTTGATGCACAGATAAAGATGTTTGGGCAAGTAAAAGCCTTTAGATTTCTGGGTATGTGGTTTGATGATAAGTTAACGTGGAATGAACATATCAGTAAGATAAACAGCAAGTGTAAAAATATACTGAATGTGATGTTTAACAGAGTCAGAATGGGGCTGCTATTAACAATGTGTACATAACTCTGATTAGACCAGTATTAGATTATGGGTTAATTGCTTATGGATTGGCATCAAAAACTTAATTAAAGTTGGAGGTGGAGCAAGCTCAAGCCTTGAGACTCTATTGTGGGGCTGTAAACCACTCCTGTGTCTGCTCTTCAGGTTGAGGTGGGGAAATGCCGCTGCATATTAGATATAAACAGTTAATGATGCACTACTGGGTAAATCTGCAAGGGCATTCTGAGTATTGACATCCAACAACAAGGGTACTTCTCCCATGTTGTGAGAGTGAAAGGGCCAAACGTGGGTGTTCTGCATGGAAATGTGAGGAAATAGCTGGAGACATGACATTAAGTCAATTTTTATTGCCAAGTAGTGTTTTACACATATGAGGAATTTGCTGCTGTGATAAGGTGCTACACGTAGACAAACATACAGTCAACATAAATAAATGTAGAAATATATAAATATGGAATGGAAGAACAACGTTGCAGATATATACATGTGCATTATTCTTGATGTGTGCCGTGCAGAAGTAACGCAACGGAAAAGAATATTGTGTACATATAAATAAACTGACAACATAAAAATATACAACAAAGATCAACAATCAACAACAAATATGTGCGACGTGCCAGGTCTGTGCCCGACACGATATGAAACAATATTTACATGTGCAGAGACATTTTTATAATTTGCAAGGGGGGAGTGTCAGTGGGGGACCCGGGCCTTGTTAATGAGGCTAGCTGCAGACGCGAAGAAAAAAAAGAAAAGAAAGTTTTTGTGGCGAGAGGTTTTGGTCCTGATGGACCGCAGCCTTCTGCCAGAGCGGAGAGTCTGGGTCAGGGTGACAGGTCTGTTGTCGTTTAGTCCAGTGGTCCTTGGTTTCTTGGGGATAGTGGATGCTTTGAAGCAGGCTGGCACATGGCACATGGTGTTAAAAATGTCTGTGAAGACTGGAGACAGCTGATCAGCACTGTGCTTCAGGGTGGATGGGGAGACAAAGTCCGGCCCACCTGCTTTGCGGGATTTCTGCCTCCTGAAAAGACCGTTGACTTCCCTCTCTGTGATGAAGAGAGATGGGGAGGGGGTGGAGCTGGCCAGCTCTGAGTAGGGAGGGGAAGATGTGATGGACTGAGGCTGAACCTGAGTGGAGGAGTCACGGGGGATGGTGTCAGATTGACTCTCAAAGCGGCAGTAGAACTGGTTCAGCTCATTTGCCAGGTGAGAATTGTTTCTGGAGTGGAGGACTTTGGGTTTATAGTTTGTGATCTGTCTGAACCCCCTCCAGACAGAAGTGGCGTTGTTTGCAGAGAACTGGTTCTTTAGTCTCTCTGAGTACAGCCATTTAGCTTCTCGCACTTCCCTGCTAAACCTGTACTTTAACGCCCTGCACCTGGCCCTGTCACCAACCCTTAAATGCCTCCTTTTCCAACCTTAGCTGTCTCAGTTTAGCTGTAAACCAGGGTTTGTCATTGTTATAACTCTCCCTGGTCTGTGTTGGAATGCTGCTGTCCTCACAGAAGCTAATGTAGGACGTCACAGCCTCTGTAAACTCATCCAGACTGTTGGTAGCATTCTTGAAAACATCCCAGTCAGTGCAGTCCAAACATGCCTGGAGGTCCTCAACAGCTTCACTAGTCCACTTATTTGATGTTGTCACTATAGTTATCCAACAAACTTGTTGGATAGTTATCCAACAAACTTGTTGGATAACTATGACCTGGATGACTGAGAATCTTCATAGACATGTTGTCACTATAGGTTTACAGAGCTTTAGTTTTTACCTGTAAACGGTAATCAGATGGACCGTCACGTGATCAGTGTGACGGCGTGATAGGCACTGCTAACTGTGGTGTACCAGTGATCCAAAGTGTTCCCCTCTCTGGTTGGACACGTTATAAACTGTCTGTATTTGGGGAGTTCTTGGCTGAGATTTCCCCTGTTAAAGTCACAGAGAACAATAACAAGGGAGTCCGGGTTTGTCAGCTCCACACACAGTATCCGGTCGACCAGCATGCTCTGTGCGTCCTGAACGTTGGTGTGCGGCGAGATGTAAACACCGACCAGAGTTAATGAAGCAAACTCACGTGGGGAGTAAAACGGTTTACAGTTAATGATAAGAAATTCCAGATCAGGAGAACAGTGCTGCTGAATCACTGTCACGTTGGTACACCAGCCGTTGTTAATATAAAAACAGATACCTCAACCTTTTGTTTTGCCGGAGAGTTCTGTACAGTTGGAAGCCAGCCAGCTGCAGCGCGGATGTTAAACTCAGATAAAACTGAACTTATTGTTCTGGGGCCCAGGCACCTCTGTGACGCCTTATCTAAAGATATTGTTATAGGGTTGTGTGGTGTGGGGACAGAGAGGACCCAAAAGCAGCACTCTGAGGGAAGGAGGTTTATTGAGGGATAAAGGGGTAGAGGGACTGGAGGGGAGGGAGAGGTGGATGTTGGGGAAACACAGGCACAGGGAACCAGGAAGACTGGGGGCCAGGGAGCCGGGGAACACTGGGACCAAGGAAGCAAGGAGCGGTGGGGGAACAGGGAGGACGCCGTGGGGGTAGTCTGAGGAGGAGAGGGCCGGTGGATGAGCCCAGCCGACTGAACGGAGGACGAGGGTGAGTGTACCTGGGAGGGAAACAGACAGAGAGACAGGGTTAGGGGTGACGGCGATAAAGCACAGGGAAAAAGTGAAAAAACAAGGAACATGAAAAGCCTGAACATGGAGGTGGCACCGGGTATGCAGCAACGACGATCAAGCGAGGATGGTGTGGAGAACCGGGGTTGAAATACAGGCAGGCATGAGGTGATTACTGGCAGGTGTGGCAGGCTGACGAGGTGGCTGATGAGGTGCAAGTAGTTGGCTGGGCTCAGGAGCAGAGGGAGAGAGAGAGAGAGAGAGAACTGAAGAAGTCCTTTGGATAAGGGTCGAAACGTCTTCCAGTAGCTTCAACCAAGTCCAGTTGCCCTTCATTTTAACCTTCGTTGGATAACTATGACCTGGATGACTGAGAATCTTCATAGACAGAGAGAGAGAGAGAGAGAGAGAGCTTGGCAGACGAACGTAGGGGGCAGGAAGTTGCACTGGGGTCCGGCTGGTGGGGGTCCAGGGTCCTAAACCAAACAGGGAATACAGGGAGGGCTTCAGGACTGGGAAGGGTTAGGAGAACGGGCAGGGCTGAACAGAAAACATAGGGCAAGACAGGGTGCCAGAGGGTAGAGTTGGGGGACCAGGGAGTTCAGACTGACATCCCGAGGGCGGAGCAGGGGGACCAGGGGGTTCGGGCGGATGTCCCGAGGGCGGAGCAGAGGGACCAGGGGGTTCGGGCGGACGTGGGGAGCCATGGAGTTCAGGGGGGCTGCCCGAGGACAGAGCAGGGGAGCCAGGGAGGTCCGGCGGGCAGCCCAAGGACTGAGCTGTGCAGCCCGAGGACAGAAACACCCTCTGCTACAATTATTGTTACTAGTCCTATTGTTATTATCTTTAACATTATGATTATTATCATTAACACTATAAATATCTGTACCATTATTCATTCAGTCTATAGCAACATCACCTTTACTGTCTGTACCTCTGTGTGTATATTGTGTAGGCTGCCTCCCCCCTCTCTCTCTCCTTCCATCCCTCTCTCTCTGTCTTTCTGTCCCTCTCTTGCCCTCTCACTCTCAATTTTCAATTCAATTCAAATTAGCATTATTGGCATGAATGTATAGCAACAATGTTGCCAAAGCTACAAATAAAGCTCTCTCTCTCTCTCCCTCACCCCTAACCAGTGGAGGCAGATGGCCGCCCACCCTGAGCCATGGTTCTGCTTGAAATTTCTGCCTCTTAAAGGAAGTTTTTCCTTGCCTCTGTTGCCTAGTGCTTGCTCTTGGTGGGAATTGTTGAGTTTCTGTAAATATCATCACAGAGTACAGTCGAGACCTGCTCTTTATGAAAAGCGCTCTGAGATAACTGTTAACTGTGATTTGGCGCTATAAAAATTAAATTTAATTGATTTGAATCAAAGGAATAATCAAACCAAGCATCATTAACGAGTGGCAGAACAGCTGGGACACAGGAAAGACAGGGAGACACAACAATGAATATGAGAACATCATGACAAGGCTGAAGGTAGGGCAAAATAGACTTTATAAAACCCTGCACTTAGTAAACAACCACCCTTGAGGATTATGTGAACACTGTCAACTAGAGGAATCAGTAGAATATGTCATTCTTCACTGTCTAAAATTTATCCAGAACGAGAAACATTAAGGAGGGAAATCAGAATGCTCAGAAAGAATTGAAGAATTGTTGAGGAAGGGAAACTATTTCATTAGCTATTTTAAAGAAACTGGATTGATCAATAGAGTTTACTACGCAGTGAAGTAATTAATTAATTAATTTTTGTTCTCCAACATAATAGGTGGCGGTAATACACCTTAACGCTGGTTGCCACCCGCCAGATAAAGAAGAAGAAGAAGAAGAAGTAGTGAGCCAGAGCGGAGTGAGCCATTACACTGCAGTTGTGGACGTCCTCCATTGGTTGGCGTGAGGAAAAACAGATGACGAAACACGGAAGTTAACATGTGTTACTATTCCAGTCGGGTTTAATGTAACGCAGAGTGAGCCGATTCCATTTTAACAACAACTTTGAAGTAATTGTTGAGAGAAACAACCACTGTCGGAATCTCTTGAGGGATTAAACGGCAAGGAAATGAAACGGTTTATTACCGTTGTGTTGCAGTTTTTCTTGGTGGGGCACACCAAAAGTTGGGATAGCGGTAGGTTTTGCTTCCTTGTGCTAGTTAACATTTTAATTTTTTTGTTGGCAGCCGCCATGTTTAGGAAACGGGCAAGCTCACATTATGATTACAGTATCGGTGAGGAGCGGTAGCCAAACTTCCGCTCACTGCCCTCCAACTTCCTATGCGAGTATTGAAACAAATTAAATATATGTAATACTATCATTGCTTTTAAAATTTTTAATACAGCCTGCTTATTCAGACTCTGCAGGAATATCCATATGTCACATGGAGCTGCTAAAACTAATATTTAGCTACGTAGTTAATCTTGTTCTAGCTAGCACTGAGGGCTTAGTATACTACTACCAATAAGAAAGTATCATACATATCTTACCAATTCCATCTTACTATTTTTATCTTATGTATTTAAAGTATGATGTATTTATTTATTTTTATTTACTTGTGATAAGTGATGAGAGGCCTGTAGCTTCTACAAAGCCAGGTAATGGGCTTTTTCTTTGTGACGTCAGGTGTAGCCTCCAGATTAACCTGTACTATGAAAGGTGGACAGGTTTTACCTGATGTGTGCAGTCGTGATGATGCACACTGCTCTCTATCTCTGAAATGCTCTGAGCTGATCCCCGTTTCAAAAAGCGGGATTAGTGAAAATTCTGAGTATTTTGAGCCTGAGATGAGGGAAACACCGGGTTTTCTGTTTCAGAGAGCGAGATCAGATAAACCCTAGATCAGTAACTCCAGCAACTGATGCTGTAAACCTAATCTCCTCCCGAGGAGACACTAATGATGAAAAGTTGTGCTATCTGTGAGTTTTTGTCATCCGAATTTTAAGCGTACTTTTGTCGCTAAAAAGACAAAAAAAAGAAATTGTGTTTCCATCAGCTGGTTTGGAGCGAATAAACCAGGCTACGGCAAGCATAGTTACGTTAGTAGCTGATGTTACACATGGCTGTAATAAACAAGATGTATGGGTTCCAAACCAGAAACTAAACCAGTCACATGAACCTGATGGCCATTGAGCTTAGAAAAATGGAGAGAGGTCCAGCAGAAACGGCTGATCTGTCGTGAGTTACAAGTTCGCTACGTCAGAACTTATTCGGAAAAAGTGTTTCCATCTCCCATTTAGCACACTAACTCTTTTTTGACAAAGACAAAAACCACCTCAAGTGAACGTAAAAACTTGTTTGCGAAATTAAAGATTTTATTAGCCTTTGCCTTTCCATCAACCTTTTCTAATGCGATACTTCAAAATGCTCATTAAAAAACGTTGATGGAAACACGGCTATTGATGATGCTCTGTTGTGAAGCTTGTGAGTTTTCGTGTAACAGCTTGTCTGTGGCATGGCGGCTTAGTTCGATGCATCACCATTAAACAGGAAGTAGTAGTATCTCTACCAAATTTCACATGTTTGATAAGGTTCACAACCTGAACACATCTAAAAGGCAAAATTCACAAGTACTCTTAGCGCTACCTACTGGCATCAGATAGTGGAACTTCAACGAAGCAGCCCCCACGCCACATTTCACCTAGATGTACGAAATTTCTCGAGCACTTGTATCATCTCTTGCCATTTTGAATTAAATGGTCATTTTTGATATTTTACATGGTCTGAACTTTAACAAACTAGACCGTACTCTGTGATGTTATTTACAGAAGCCCAACAATTCGAAGCGCTTGACCAAATGCTGAGTTGGTCAGAATCCCACCATGACTCATTCACCCAGAACACAGTGGTGATAACAGTGGCAATCAGGGACAATCTTAAGTCGTGTTTTTACAAAAGTATAGGGGACTTTTAATTCCCCAGATCTCTTTTCAAGGAACTGAAAAGTTCCTTCAGCCCACTATTGTGTGCGTTTCTACCGTGGTGAAAAGACCTCCTAAGATTAGGCAAAATAACCAGCTGATGTAGGCTGTAGGCCTATACCGTACAAAGCGATGTACAGGCAAAATTATTAGTAACCACGATACATGAGAAAAATTTATAAATCAACATCAGATTTGATTGGAATATAATGAAAAACTATAGGCTGTGCTGGACCAGTGAAACAGCTTGTTTGTGTGTAGGAGTTGCCTATAATAAAGAGACACGTGAAGTTTAATAACAAACTGGATAAAGCCATCAGGTTCTTAAAAGAACTCTGGCACAGAGAAAGCAATACAAAAATAAAATTGCGACAGTTTGGAAGGTTATTAGAACATTTCCAGCCGACAGGAGCTGCACATTAGCTGTGACACTCATGTCTGTGGAACGTGATTTTTAATGAGCCTAATTACATGTTGTAATGTATAGTTACAACAACTTCGGACCCAGTATTTAGCATAATTCCATCAACTGTAAGCTGTAAAAACACACTGCTGCACGCTAGCTGCTATTTCAGAGCAATACATTTTATGCCGACATACGATCTCAGGTGATATCGGCAAGACTTGTGTGGATATTTGACTGTTCATTGTGATCTATTGGTTTGCAAACAACGGTGGAAAGGACTGCTTCAGTTCTGACTGACTGGCAGGGAAACTCAGCTATTTAACCTCAGTGGGGTCGTTGGCCCGGGTCATCGATACCGCTGGTTCGTTAGTGTTCCTTGTTGCTGTGACTGTCGTTACAGTTGTTAGGACTACCCGAGGCCAAGACTGAACGACCATCGTTGGCATCTTCACCTGAGGCCAATAGGTTATGTTTGTTGAGTTTCCTGGGAAGTGATGAAAGGACAGCATTGTAAGTGAGGACCACCAGGTGCACATCTTAGACAGAGAAGATGGATGGTTTGAAAGAGGTGTCAAGGAAGCCATCTACATCCGGGTTGAGAAGCCGTCATTGAACAGGGGAGGGGGTCTACGCCACCACTTATCCCCCACTTACAATACACTGAGGTTAAATAGCTGAGTTTCCCAACCAGTCAGTCAGAATTGAAGATGTCCCTTGGATGAGAAATGAAACGTCTTCCAGTATCTTCAACCAAGTCCAGTTGCCCTTGACTTTAACCTTCGTTGGATCAAAGCAACTATTTATATTCCACACCTGTTAACTTAGACGTTCACACAGTCTGAGGTTTTTAGTGTTCATGCATGTGGCAGCTGGATAATGTTTTAATTTCTTCCTGTCTGTCTGATATTATAGTTTGCACTGTTTATAAAATATGCCGCACTGCTGTCAGACTTGGGCATCTTTGCAATTGGTCATCTGCTGCAAACAGCGGCCCTTTCACGTTGGATGGCTGGATTAACGGGTTGATAACTAGCGTTGTGTGGCTGCTGAGCCTGATGGCGATTGTTAGTCAATCGGAAAAATATTTTGATGTAAAGGGCATTTTATGACCAACATTTAAACGTTCACACATTTGTTTAACAGCTACATTTATGAGCGGGACACATACAGTACTTGGATCTGAACAGAGGGATTTTCTTCAGGAGATGGGCCAACAAGTTGGATGTGTTCCGCTTTGCATCCACATTTTTAGATGTTGGATTGCCATCTTCCAGAACATCACGTTCATTTCTGGATACAGAAAGTAATCCCAACCTGGGGATTTAACTTTATTTTGTGTGGGAATTGAGATCTGTTGAGTTGCCTCTCTCTGACATTTCTCTACTCTGCTGGTTGCTGAGTCTGACAGTGCAGTCCAACAGGAAAGTACATGTGCATGTGTGAGTGAGAATCATTTATATTTTTAGTATATATATTTAATTTTTTTACCCCACCCCTGTAGACAGTGTGCTGCTGCGGGACGTCCAGGTGTTGAGTCTGTACAGGGATCGCTACACCACAGCGAGGCGCTCTAGCCCCGTACTGCAGCTCCAGTGTGTAGGAGGCTCAGCTGGCTGCCAGACCTACGTCCCAGAGGTGGTCCAGTGCCAGAACAAAGGTTGGGATGGAGTGGATGTACAGGTGAGGATGGAGGTAACGGTGGGCAGCTAGGACAGGACAGGGTTGATCTGAGCAGAGCTGCAGGTTTTGATTCATTTGCACATTATTTTCTTGATGAATCATTTTCTCTACAAAATATCACAACATAGTGATAAATGACCGTCACAACTTCGCAGAGTCCTCGCTCACTTTATCTGACATCTGTCTGAAACCCAAAAACCTACATTTTACAGTCACACAAGACGAAGAAAACCTTAAAGATTCACTTTTTAGAAGCACCTGTGTTTTAGTCTTTTTGCTTAAAAATGACTTAAATAATTGATTGATTATCAAAATAGTTGACTGTTATTTTTTGCCAATCAGTAAATCGATCTTTTTGTTTCTAGTCCTGAGTAATACTGGTTGTATGATTGGTCAATGGACCTGTCCTGATGGTCCAACTTTGTGGTAAATGTCACACCCACCACAGAATCTTGAGGTCCCAGGTAGCAGTACCTCTATCTTTGTCATGCATTCAGGCTGATGTATTGGTATCAGCACATGTCAGCCTGCAAGTAACAGGAGTTTTGAGGTCATGTAGAAACATTAGAGTCTGTCCAGCAGAGAGCACTGAGACTGTAAAGTGTCTGCCTAGTCACAACTCTATAAATATTCCAACATCTTTTTCCAACAAACACAATTGGCTGTGTTTGCTGGTGGGGAACCAGTGAAGGATCTTGTTCTTGTTGCTGTACTAGTCACTTCAATTGCAGAGCGGGACTCACATCAGTCATAGCAGCCTGCTGCTGTTGCTAGTTTGGACTTTACTCTTTTTTTTTTTTTTTTCTCAGTGCCTCAAGGTGTGGCTCTATTGACTGTACCATGCATGTTATTCAAAATAAGCTAGCTCTCATCCCTGATGTGTTTGAACAAGCAAATAAGGTTTGGAATGATAGGATCTCCACCGGTTGTGATATTCCTATGTCCCCCTCACAGTGGGAGTGTAAGACTGATATGGATAACGCGTACCGATTTGGTCGCATTGAGGTGAGCTGTGAGGGCTACAGCCACCCTGCTGACGCCTACATACTAAAGGGCTCCTGTGGGCTGGAGTACACACTGGAACTGACTGAAGAGGGCCGGAGAAGGACTCAAGGCAGCTGGGGTTCCCAAGGTGGATTCAAGGGATTTGGAGGTAGGAGGATGGAAATGTGTGGAAATGTCTGTTCTTCACACGAGAACAAGATATTTGTATAATGTCTTTTTCTGTTTGTTCGTCTCAGGCTTTGCATCCAGTTTCTTCAGCAGTTTCTCTGGAAACAAGAATCAACATCACCAGCAGAGCCGTCAGAGCTCGTTCCCATCAGGCAGCGAGGACTCTGGAGGCCTGCTGGTGCTCGCTGTACTACTGCTTCTAGCCTATGGTGTCTACAAGCTGTTCTTCAGTGGGAACACGGCCCAGTGGGGGCAGGAGGGCGGACACACTGGTTACCCAAGAGATAATCCCCATGGCTCCAATGCAGGACCCCCACCCCCAGGATTTAAACCTGACTTCACAGGTAGCTCATGCAGAATGCAGAGTGGTCAGAGCAACATTAGATTCTCCCTGGAAACACATCCTCCGAGAGATACCTCTCTTTGTTATGGAGGATGTCATGTTCCTTTCTCTTGTAGAAATAGTTGAAGGATGAATACCCTGCTGAAGCCTCTGATCTGTTCTTGGTTTGTGTTTAGGCTACCCTGGTGCCAATCCAGGCTACGGTTTCCACAGTGATTACACACATGGACAACAGTACCCACGAGGCCGAGCTGCGCCCGGTGCAGGTGGAGGCTTCTGGACTGGCATGGGGACAGGAGGTGTGCTGGGATATCTTTTTGGCCAGAGGTTAGTAAAGAGATGAAGAGAGATACTTAGATAATCCCTTGCTGTTCCATTCAGAGCCCTCAGGTTCATTGTGTTTGTTTTGCAGAAGCCAGTCCTACAACTACAACTCCTCCACTTACACTGACAGCAGACCCACTCCTGCTGGAGGCTCATCCTCTTCCTCTGGGACACGCACTGCTTCAGGTAGGAGACACTTCATCGACCTTTCACCACCGCTCACACCCAGCAGTTAACTGATTGGATATCGATGAAGGGTGGATATTTATAGAACGATGAGAGGATGTTGATGGTTGTTAATGGGGCGATATGAAAGTATGTACTGTACCGAGACCAAACAAATGTGTCAACTGAATTTTGATTGTGTATGCCATATAAGTACATACACTGTCACTTTAGTCATATCACTCACCCCTTATTTTGGGCTGTTTCACATTGACAAGATGTAAACTACTTTTGGCTAAAACCATGTGCACTGAAAAGTTGAAAATTTACATGAGATTAGTCAATTGCACAAAATATCTCTGTGTGGAGTGGATGCTGAGCAGGGGGCCACACTAGGAGACCTCCTTTCACTACAGTGTGGATATGATGACATGATTATTGGCTCGCCAATGTCAATGAAAGAAAACCCCGTAACACAATGCTGGATGTACAACCAATCATCCACAAACTACACACAAACGCGTATGGAGACACATTGCATTCACAAAAGCAACAAGTAGACGTCTTATCAAGGGGCTTTATCTCTAGTTCTCTAATTACACGAGAACAGGTGTTCAGTGTATTCTGTGGTCTGATATACTGCAACCTTTTTTTCATACTTTATTCCATGCTTTATTCTAGGGGTCGAAACGGAATGTGGACAAAAATAAATAATAATAAATAAAATCAAGAAAGATGGACAAAGCAGTAGGCTGTTTTTGTGGAGTTTAATAGAAAAGCTACCTGTCTGATATGCAACAAATCAGTTACTGTTTTAAAGGAATATAATATCAAGCGTCTGGACTAAACAAGGAGTGCAACGAGAAGTAGGTACCAGGGAGATGACCACGCAGAGAGGAATTATATCTTAGCAAAGTCTTTTTCATAAAGCCAAGAAGGATGCTGAAACTGTAGTTGAAGCAAGTTATGTGGTGAGTGAATTAATCACCACTGAAGGCCACAACTCGTCTTTTTTCCGCATTTTCCACCAGCGATCTGTTATCACGGCGCTTGGGGGCTTGTTAATGACGCAGCCTATCAAACCACCGAAACTAACACCTGCACCCTGTATTCAGCACTTTACCTGGTCTGTGCTTGTAAAACATCCACCGCAACTTGTATCGTCATTGCCTAACAAGTTTTTAACCGAGTGAAGTCTGTGCGAGGTAACACATGCACATACAAGACCACCGCTATTCCCCCCCGCCCCGTGCGCGTACCCGATGCCATTGTCCATCCCGATGTTTCAATGTAGACATTGTCCTTATTGACTTGCAGTGTAACAGTGAACTAAAAACCACATTCAGGGAGGCACGGGGGAAAAGCAGATCTGATTGGACAGTTTCTGACACTTCCTGTATATCCATCCTTCCCAGAACTGTTCAAGTGTTCAGTCAGTTAATGTGCCTTTTAGGAAGCAAAGACTGTGTCAGATTGTTTTCTCAACTATGCTAAGCTATACTAAGTGAAAAGTACAGGGCCAGGCTCACTAACTGATGCCCATCTTGAAGCTGTAGCTACTCAGGGTTTCAACTGCAACCTCCATCAGAGCAAATGTGTTTCAATTGTGTGCGAAGGAGCTCAAAGTAGGCCTATGATCCAACAAAGTATTCAGGGATTGCATTTGTTAGTTCATTGTTAAACTGAAGTATAAAACTGATGTTTGCATTCTCTTTGTTAAGTATGATGCACAGTTTGCAAGATTTGAGTTCATTTGTGGCTGAGTGTGTACTTCACCAATGTGATTTACTTAAGTACATTCCTCAGTTACATGTACTTGAGAATGGACTACATTTGAGTTGAGTACCAGGCAGCTTTAATTTACAATTTATTTCAGAAAAACACATGAAAATGTTCCAAATTGTTTGTAATGGTACTACAATAAGTACATTTTGAGAATATTGCGCTTTCATGGAGTAATTTAATGCTGCCAATGTACCAAAGTGGCTTCAGTGATTTGAGTTTGAGACCCCTGCTTTATTCTTTTGGATGCATTTCTGTGCTGGTTTAGCTGCTCCTGAACCAACCAAGCAGCAGGGCGTGCCGGACATCATCATCATCTGTCAACAGGAACCACACATACATAACAACATTACATCATCAGGACATCCGAGCTTTTCACATTTCACATGTCACATTTCGTCAGCCGACCAATCCCAGCCTGAATGGGGCGGAATGTTAAAAAAGGTTTCATGTGCCACAGCAGACTTTGCAGGGTTAGCACTTTTAGAGGATTTAATTCATGAAACAAGCCACAAAAATGAATCTGCTTTGGAACTGGAATTAATATTATAACGAATAAAGTAACATTATATAATCAATATGTTCAAATTATACTAACAGGAGAACATCACATTTTTATTTAATGTTATAATAATAAACTAATACACTCATTTCTACTAGTTCCCCCTCCAGGTTGTGGATAGAGCCTCCTCAGGGGACAGATGTAGATTTAACCAGAGCCACGGTGCCATTGTGCGAATATGTGCTCCTTCTAGCAACCTCCCTCTGAGAGCAACACATTCTCTTTGTTCTGTTTTAAGGAAGTTATTGTTATAAATATTGTTTAGTAATCCTGTTTCCATGAAGTGTTGTGGGTTGGGTGCAGGGGTGGAAATTAACTTTTTGGCTCACCTGCCAATGGGACTAGTAGTAAAAGAAAATCCTCCGGCCAAAATAATAACTTTTTATGTCATGTATACATTTGTTTCAGTACTTTTAATTGATACAATAAAGTATTCTGTTGAATACAAACTTAAAGAATATGCCAGATTAAAAGTTTAAGAAAAATTATTTTATTATGTAAATTTACTCAAGACATAAGAGTAAATTGTTTTATAAAGTGTGTGTGTGTGTGTGTGTGTGTGTGTGTTAAAAAATAAAAATATATAAAAATATTTAACTAAATAAATGAAACAGTAACGTGTGTGTGTATATTAATAGACAAACATTTAAAAAATAATTGATTAAAAAAAAAAAATCAGTATCAAATGTAAAAACAAAACAATTACAATTACTTCCTTAGCAGTGACATGCTGTATGTACAGCTGGCAGTTTGTATGACAGTTTGTTTGTTTGTCAGGTTTTGGAGGAACCAAGAGAAGATAAGCTGTGGAGGTGGACAGATTCTCTACAATGGACGACTCTGGCAAATGAAACTGGTGCGGTGAGAACAGATGAGCTGCCGGCGTAAGCACCATAAGAGGAGATGAACTTGTCCAAAAGAAATGCTACTTGCTACTCAGCTCTCTGTTCCTCTAGAGGTGTCTTTGATGTCAGCTACTCACAGTGAACATGTAGTTTGCAACTTTTGCATTCACAAAAAAAAGACAGATGTGCATAAAATAATCTCTTGTCCGGCTCTGTGCTGCATCATAGTAACTGCAGTGAACAGAGCCATGACTGAAATGATTTTGGTAAATCAGTGAAGTCAGGGAAACACATGGTTTTTGTACATGAGTCTCATCAGTGCTATATTTGCCCTTACCTGCTGTCCCTCATACCTTTTGCATTATATTTCAGTGAATAAACTCTGTTTACATGTGTGTGGCATGGTGAACCTTATTATGTGTTATAGAAACTTTAAGAATTTAAATATAAATAAGGACAGCTGCATCTCTTTTTGCTCATGTCAATGAGTAATAGTCTCTCTTTTTCTTTTCCTTTTTTCCTCCAACACGACTCTTCTTTGGCCTCTTCACAGCCTCTGCCATGAAAACAGAGCTAGCTTCTTCCAAGGAACTGACTGAATTGTACATTCTATACTTTCTGCTTGTTATATCTAGCTTGCTAAAGTGTTGTGTTTTTTCGTAGTATAAAATTGCAATTTCTTGCCATCTATAATAGCAACATCAGTTGTCAACTTTGTCAACGTTGATGAGTAAAATAATAGGTTTCTGCCAGAATGTTCAAGTGTTTGCTGGTCACACTAAAGGTGTAGAGGAAGGAGAGAAGGGAGGGGAAAAAAGATTTTCCCAGGTGGTTTCCTATCCAGGTAGCAACCAGGCCAGACCCTGCTGAGCATTGGGGTCATTTACACCGAGGACGCTGGGGACATGTCCCCACCACTTTCTGAAATGACTGATTTTGTCCCCACCACTATTTTAAAGCATAATTAGATTTTTTTTAAGCATTCTGAAATATAGCTTGCAGTAAAATAACAAACGAAAATGCCTTTAGAAAGATTTATTTGTACATTAACAAACCATGCAATGCAATTAAAATATTGAAGAAAAAAATGTGCATTGTCCAAAAAAAGTAACTTAAGCTAAAGAAAAAAAGCTTCTGACTATAAAATTACCAAAAAACGTGAAATTTAACAACCTCTTGACACAGTTTCTTTTTTGCCAAGTTTCCGTTCTCTCCCTGTGAACATGCCAAAAGAGGAGGAAAGACCATGTCATGCCTGCATGTGTGCTGACTCAGCAGGAATGATATTGCATGAGAAAAATTGATCTCCAGGAGAAACGGATTTGGAAGCAACACAGAATGTCTGAGAGCTGCATTCTGTAGATTAGATTTATATTTTGAAATGTCAGCTGCCAAGTGAATTCTGTGCTTCCTTAAATAAAATCATTTCCACCATAAATTGGTACAGAAACATTCACCAGAATGCAGGAAATGAAGTGTTGGTAATTGATGACCCAGCTACATATCTTGCTGTTTTTGGCAATATAATGATTGATGTTACTCCGAGTGAATAACCACTTGACTACTTCCTCAGCTTAGCTCAGGGTAGTGTCCAGCTGGGCTGAAGCAGCCTTTCCATCGGGCACTAATTTATTGTTTTGCCTTTATTATTTTTGGAAGTACAATCCTGGGCAGAGACGGCGTTCTCCGACGTGGGCTTCTGAAGATAGATAGGTAAGTTTGGTGAGGCAGGTGCTGAGGAAGTTTGCTCCGTGGAGGGAGGCTGTCTGCCTGTCAGAGGATTAATATCAAGCATTAATGTTATCTTATTCAGCATAGGGATATTGTGTGTATTTTACTTGTTGTGGCCATGGCAGCTTTTGAGTTGAATACTTTTGTGTCCAGTCCAGATTTAAATGAGTTGGATAGATGCAAGAAAACTGAACTCCATGCCATTGCTAACTATTATGACATTTCTGTGTCCACTTCACTAGTGAAAGCTGAGCTAAAAGCTGTAGTTTTGGATGGACTTATCAGTAAGGGAGTCATCACATTACCGGGAACTGTACGCAATCCTGACCCAGAGCTGAGTATTTGGGGGGACTGTGTTGGTAATGGGACTCCTGCTGGTCAACAAGGGGTACCGCTAGAGAAGCCAGTAACTATGCCCCATTTTGTGCCATTTTCAGTCGAGTCATCCCCTGGTTCTAAGCAGGATGGCTGGCTAAAAATTTGTTTGTTGCAGCTTCAGATAGAGAGGGAAGAGAGAGAGAGAGACTTTCACTGGGGAACTGTCTGCCTGAGCGTACTGCTGTGTATCTGGGTGAACAAAAAAATTACTACTTTACAGCAGGCCGCCATTTTCGCAGACAAGTTTGCACTTCTGCACAAGGCCACCTTCACTAGGCGCGATGTTTCTTCGCGAGTAGGGTTTCAAAAGACTGAGCAGCCGGTGCGTAATCCCCCTAGCAGTCGTCCCAATGTGTCCCCCACTCAAAAGACCGATAGAGTCTGTTTCTTTTGTCGCAAGCCTGGACATCTGATTGCTGACTGCAGAGCTTGGAAGAGGGAGCAACCTAGTCCAAATAAAAAGCAACCAAAGGGTGTGGGGTGTGATTAGAACATCTCCCCGACCCCAGGGGCTAGAGCTTGAGATGCGTGAGACAGCTGACGACTGCTTTAAACCTTTTATCTTTGACGGTTTTGTCTCTCTGACAGGGAAAGCGGCAGACCAGCGACAAAGCCTGTTTGCAGTCACTAATCCTGTCTGGCATTCTCCCCGTGGATGACCGTTCTGATGTGAGTGCCATAGTGAGGGGTATCGAAATGGGTTTAGTACCAGCCCCACTGCACCAGATCTATGTCCATTCCGATCTGGTAACTGGTTTCTTTACGGTGGGTGTACGTGCAGAGTTTCCGATAGAGGGCATTGAGGTAATCATGGGGAATGATATTGCTGGGGGCAAGGTGTTTCCTGTCCCTAAAGTGGTCAGCAATCCTATCCCTGAATCTGAGCAGGATGAGTTGGTGAAAACCCATGCTCATATCTTTGTAGCCAGCGTCACTACACGAGCACAGGTTTGTAAACAGAATCAGGAAATTAACCTGTCTGATTCACTCTTTGCCTCCACTTTCTCTGAGGAAGATGTGCCCCATGTTCCTGTGAGCTGCAAGGGGAATGGGACTGAAGAAGTAGTGGACCCCGTGGGTGAGTTGGACCCTGCACCTTTGCCGCTCACTCACAATGCTCTGATAAAAGCTCAGAGAGGTGATCCCTCATTGGTTAAATGTTTTGCTTCAGTGGTCAAAGAAAAAACAGAGTGTAACAGTAAGCGACCCTTCTTTGTGGATAACGGAGTACTGATGCGCAGGTGGGTCTCTCAAGCAGATGACGCAGGAATAGAGCCAGACAGCGATTGGAAGGTGATTTATCAGGTAGTGGCACCTGCTGACCGTCGACAGCAGATCCTGGAATTGGCACATGATCATTTATGGGCAGGTCATTTGGGCATTCGTAAGACCTACAACCGTGTACTAAAGCAGTTCTTTTGGCCCGGTATAAAAACTGATGTGACCCGTTTTTGTAAAACCTGCAGGACCTGTCAAGTGGTGGGCAAACCAAACCAGCCTGTCCCACTGGCCCCGTTGCAACCCAATTCCTGTGGTTGGTGAACCATTCGAACACATCATGGTTGACTGTGTAGGCCCGTTACCCAAAACTAAGGCTGGTAATCAGTTCCTGCTCACCATGATTTGTGTTGCCACCTGATTCCCAGAAGCCATCCCTCTGCTTAAAATCACTGCCGTGTCGGTAAGCAAGGCACTAGTCAGGTTTTTCACTACATACGGTTTGCCCAAAATAGTACAAACCGATCAGGGAACTAACGTCCTCTCTAAGGTGTTCAAACAAACTCTCACCTCATTGGGAATCGCTCACTCAGTGTCTAGTGCTTATCATCCCGAGTCGCAGGGAGCTCTTGAGCGCTGGCACCAAACGTTAAAATCCATGCTCAAGAAAAATTGCCATGAGACGTGTAAAGACTGATGAAGGGGTGCCTTTTGTACTTTTTGCTGCCCGTGACACAAAGCAAGAGTCCTTAGGTTTTAGCCCAACCGAGCTTGTGTTTGGCCATAACGTGCGTGGCATGTTGAGGGAAAGGATGATGTGTGATAAGTCTTCCTAAACTAACGTGCTGGACTTTGTTTCCCAGTTACATCGTGCTGTGGAGCTGGCGAGGGAATCTCTTTCTTCCACCCAGAGTCGTATGAAGGGGCGATTTGACAAAAAGGCAGTTGAACGGCAGTTCAATGCAGGTGAGAAGGTGTTGGTCTTGCTGCCCGTCCCTGGGTCTGCCCTTTCCGCTACGTTCTCCGGGCCATATGATGTGGAAGGAGAACTTTCAGAGACAGATTATGTGATTCGTACACCTGAGCGTAGACGGAAAACACGTCTGTGTCACACAAACATGTTGAAGCCTTTTCATTCCAGAGATGACGCCCTAGTGAAACCGGTGCAGACTCCAACGGGGGCGGCGGTGGCGGTGGGAGCTACATCTCTCACTGGTGACTGGTCTGAGACTGACCTAGCAACGCCATGTGAAGATCACGTGTGGTAGGCTTGCTAACTCTAAATTCATGGCTACCGTAGCCCAACAATTGTCCTACTTACCCACATCTCAACTAGGGACGGCCCAGCTAAATGTATCACAAAGTTAGATAGGATACTGGCAGGTGCCTTTGACCCAGCGTGCTTCCGATATCTCAGCCTTTGTGACACCAGATGCGTTTATGCAGTACACTGTGTGCTCTTTGGGGTGAAGAATGCTCCTGCCACTTTCCAACGCCTGATGCAGCTTGTACTGGGGGATGTGCCCAACTGTAGTGTCTATCTTGATGATGTAGTCGTGTACTCTGAGGACTGGGGTAGCCACATGTCAAGTTTAGAGGCTGTGTGTCAGCGGTTGACAAATGCCTCTCTCACACTGAATTTGGCAAAGTGTGAATTTGGGAAGGCCGCGGTTGCTTATCTTGGTAAGCAGGTTGGTCAGGGGCAGGTCCGGCTCCTGGATGCCAAAGTAACCGCTATTTTATCTCTCCCGACTCCCACCACTAGACGTGAGCTTAGAAGATTCCTGGGTATGGCTGAATACTATAGATGTTTCTACCAAAACTTTTCGGTGGTAGTTGCAACCACTCACCAGACTGTGTAGACCTTTTGTGTTGGATGATGTGTGTGATCAGGCCTTTGAGGCTGCCAAGTCTCTTCTCTGCAGTGCACCTGTGCTGGCGGCGCCCAATTTTTCCCAACCTTTTCACCTGGAAGTGGATGCTAGTGCCACTGGGGCAGGGGTGGTGCTGCTGCAAAGGGGGGATGGAGACGTGTGTAAACCTGTGTTATTTCTCAGCTAAGTTCAAGAAACACCAGTTGAACTATTCCACCACAGAGAAGGAGACGTTTACCATGCTCCTGGCTCTACAACACTTCGAAGTGTGTGTGGGTTCAAGTTCCTTGCCGGTCACCGTTTACACAGATCATAACCCTCTTGTCTTCCTAGCTTGCATGGACAACAGTAACCAGCGTTTGATGCGCTGGGCCCTCCTGGCTCAAGGCTACAACCTCCACATCAAACATAAGAGGGGAACGGACAACATCCTGGCTGATGCCCTGTCCCGTGGGTGAGGTTGTTGGTGATTACGGGGGCCTAAGATAGGGCCGTGTATATTTTTGTTAAAAACTTACAGTGGTATACAAACCATATAATAAGCCTTTCTGTCCTATCTGATTGATATTGTATTTCAGGACTCTGATTTCATCTGTAAACTCAGTAAGATACTGGTGGATTCTCTCATTGAACTGGTGAAAAAGGCTATCATGGACTCTATCATGGAAATGGTAAGGGAATCCCTAAAGTATGAATTTAAAAACACAACTGATAAACTACAAAGGAAGTATGATGACCTGGACTATATTTTTTGACAAACAAGAACAGTACTCCAGATGGAACTGCCTTGTTGTGTTTAGAGTACCGAAAAGCGATCATGAAAACACAAATATTGTTGTTGGTGACATTTCTCAACAATCTCAACATAGAGGTGCAGTCATCTGAAACTGACAGGAGCCATTGACCAAAACCCAATAGAAAGAAGGCCAAACTGAGGAGAATTATTCTCAGGTTTACTCAATAGAAACTTTATGTGCTTGATAACAGTCACGCCTCGAACACATCTACATGCCAGTATTAAGTTATTGTCGTAGCGCCAAGTGCTATGTAGTGCCACAAAGGGGACACAGGAAGTGATAATTGACACCTTTGTGCACAGCGTCCGAGAGTCTGGGAGTGAAACGGCGAAGTCCGGAGATGTTTTTGAGGTGATAGAAGGCAGACTTGGTAATGAGTTTGACATGTGAGTGAAAGGAAAAGTTGGAGTCCAAAATAACACCAAGGTTGCTGACTTGGGATGGAGAGATGGAGAAACCATCCACTTTGAGGAGATCACCTACCCTCAGGAGCAGCGGCTTGGGAGCCACTACCATTAGCTCTGTTTTGCTGCTGTTTAGTTTGAGTTGGTTAGATGACATCCAGGTTTTATTTCATTCAGACAGTTAACAAGTGATAGAGGGGGAAGCTGAGTGGATGGTTTGGTGCTAAGATACAGCTGTGTGTCACCCTGGCGGCGTATTATCTGGCCAAGGGGGGAGCATGTAAATGGTGAAAAGGAGGGGTCCAAGCACAGAGACGAGAGACGCACAGAGACGAGAGACGCACAGAGAACGATCACAAACTGTTCACAGTGTGCCGGTCGTACTAGCGACACAACCTGTACCGGAGAAGGAGTGGGTCAGGAGATCGCAGAGCAACCGGCCAGCTGCGGACGGTCGGTGATCGTTCCCTCACAAGGAGAAACAATTGCATTTATAGTTTCAAACAAGATTTTAGGATTTTGCTTATTCGAGGATATAAGCTGAGAAAAGAAGCAAGTTCTCGCGTTTCTCAGCATCTCGTTTAAGGTAACTCTTAGTTATCTCAGATAAAGCCTATGAACCTCAAGTTTAGAAGATTTCCATAGACGTCCACCTTTTCTACAAAAGTTTCATCAACCCAAGGACAAGGTTTTTTTATGGGAGACAATATTTGTTTTAACTGGTGCCACTTTATCTAAAAGTGCTAAGCACTGATAATAAATAAAAAACATCTGCATTACTGCATCCCATCAGTGAACATCGGTCAAACAAGGCAGAGAACCTCTCCGCAGCATCATGATTAATAATCTGCCTTTGGGCCCTAATTCCCAGGGGCGGAAGATCCAGAGGAAAGTTAATGTCAAAGAACACACAGCTATGATCACTCACATGGACATCTTCTACACGAGCATTTACTATATCAAGACCAAGTGAGAAGACGAGGTCCAGGGTGTGGCCCTTAATGTGTGTGGGTCCAGTAACATGCTGAGTAAAATGGAAAAGGAAACCAGCCGCAACCACCGGGTTTGTTCTCCGGGATGAGGCCAGAGCACACCCATCCAGGAAGGTCACTGCATCTTGACCTGAGCGCCAGCTCTGCAGCCCCTTCTCCTCAGTGTCTTCTTGGGATTACTAGAGCCCCTGGTCGTAAACAGAAGCCGGTACTCAGGTGAGGAGAGAGGACACACGAGTGGGGGCGGAAAAGTTTGTTTATAACTTTCCCAGCTATCAAAGAGTCCTTCCATAGACTCTCTGATGTCCAACAACGAGCGTCGATCGTAAGCAGCAGAGACACAATCAATTAGACGTTAGGGCGGATATGATAACAAAATATACCAGTACAAACACTGAAAGTTGACACATATGCAACGCAGCAGCGGCCAAGCCAAACACAGGCGCCATCTTGCTTTAACACACAGGTGACGATTATTAATGGAAATAAAGCATGCTGTCAATATTTTACAGACCCCCCAATATGAAATATCACAAATCATACTTTTAGGGGAACTGAGGTCTTATTAAGGCGAGCTAAGCTCCCCCTGGCTCCCCCGTAGTTTGCACCCTGGTCTTAGTATTAGTACACCAACTGCTGTTGACAAACAAGCATACCCCCTCCTTTGCTCTTAACGGAGCCTCTGGTCCTGTCATGTTCTGTACTGCCTGCCAGCGTGATAGCTGTATCCAGAATGTGTGGTTGAAGGCAGGTCTCGGTGATTAGAATGTGATTAGCACGTGATTGCTTGTGAATGACAAGTCGCTACCACAGCGACCTATCAATCAGGCGACTAATGTTAGCTGTGAACTTGTTTTTAGGTGCTCTCTCAGAGCTTTGACCCTATCACAGTGTGTTTTCACTTCAGGAAAGTTAATTGTAAAATGTCTTGTTCAGTGTTCAGTTGTACCAAAAGATACTCTAAGAAGTCGACTGTTAATTTTTTCCACTAAATACATTTTGTTTTAAGCCTGTTTTTCACTAGCCATAATTAGCATCCCAATTAATATCACAAGTAACATGTAAAATGGATGCACCTTGCTAACCAAATATGGTCCCTGCTGGTTGCAAAAACCAAGATGGGGACGGACCAAAATGCCAAACTTGAGGCTTCAAAACAGTCAAAACACAAACCAACGGGTGACGTCACTGTGGCTATGTCCACTTCTTTTATACAGTCTATAAAACAGATATTACATTTTTAACAGCTTTATTCATAAAACTTCCCATCACAAAATTACAGAAATCGGAATGTCTGAGTACACACACACACACACACACACACCGACACACATCAGAGATGGCATTTTGATTACAAAAAGCTGCAAGGATACTGCATATATGTATCCAAAAATAACTATGAAAAAATCAAACACAAATCTATAAACACAAAATACATACTTAAAACAACAAAAACAAAGGTAACTAAATTAAAACAATTCTGATATTACATTATTTTCTCCAGAATCACCTTTCAGATGCCACCTTCCCTATCTATTTAAGCAGTACAAGATGGCAAGCAAGCAGTGATGCAAATGCAATTGCTCCCAAAATTGCAGTTAAAGGTTTAGGAGTTACTGTTTCCCCACCTAATGCAGAAAGTATTTTTAAAACAGAAGTCCAAAACTGGAAAGAGGCTGACAAATCTAAAACATATAACCTACACTGGGAGTCTGGGGCGTTTTAGGGGGACATTAGAATATAGCTTGGCTAGTTTGCCATTGGATTAATGTAATCGATGTACTTGTTTCTTAAATTGGATTAAACCATGTGGAATACAGAAAGAGGCATATATATGTGAAATGATGTCTTCACAAATCTCTTCAGGAATAGTTTCTTCACTGTCCATTTCCCATGCAGTTTTGCTCTTATGCCATGTATAAAGGCTCCTGTTTTGAATGATGTTTTATATTTTGGAGATTGCCCCCGCTATTATACTGGTTAACACGGAGTACTGAGAATGATAGGACTTTGGGGGAGGACTGAGATGGCATTAAACATATTTGAAGATATAGATAGATCGAAAGTGATAGAGACTTTGGCAAGCTTCAACAATATCAAAGAAAATCTATATTTTGAAGACTGAAATGTTTTCTAATCTGACCGCATATTTGAACTAGTTTATGCAACCACATTTGATTTTAAAATCTGGCTCTTGATATTTTATAGATCAATCTGTGTACCTTTGTGATGTAACTTTTTCGTGATACTAAATCCTCATAGTTGTTTTGACTCCTTTTTTATTTTTGCCACAAACAAACAAATTATGCAGTGTAAAGATTTGCTGTCCCCACGTTCGATTAAATATGATGTAGCCTAGATGTGATGCCTGGCAATAATGTTGTTTATTTTATTGTTTTGACATAAATAATAAAATGTATTTGTATAAAAAAACAAGTTATCTCTAGTATTATAGCACTACATTTATACAGATACGACATTATATTCTTACTTAAAGGACACTGAAAACCCATCACATTGGTTAAGCCAACAAATGCATGGTAGGTAGTCAAGGCAAAACATTATTACTTTTTGTACACATTCTCCTTATTATCCATATAATTCCACAAAAAAGGGTGCAATTTTTGATTTTGTTGTAATAATTGATGTTAATATCAAACAACTTTTAATAGGATGTCCTCTACTTCCTTCTGTCTTCCTTTGGCTGAGCTGCTCCCAGCTTCAGAGCTGACTTCATCTTGGCCAGACATCTGGGACTGCTTCCTCCAGACTGACACACACACAGATCAACACATCAGCTGAAGAGGAAAAATCAAAATAGTGAAATAAAGGTTCCTTGTACTGACCTTAGCTATACAGCCCTGCTGTTCCTCCTCTCCTCCTGAAGCTGGAATTTTATAGAAGATGGAGGCAGAGAAGACTTGTGGAGAGGTGGAGGATGGAGACTGGCCAAGGTTCTCTCCTTCAAAACAAGACTCGTGTCATTCTTTTACCCTTACATTTAGCTTATTCCCTCATATAGAAAGACATACCACCATTATTTTCACTTTTTGTCAGTAACCAGGCAAGACAGTGGACTTTACTAATCGAGAAGACAGATGGCAGTCTGACCATGATTCCTGTCACGATGCCATTTCCGTGCTCTGTGTTTCCTCTTCTTGCTCAGCTTGATGAGATACTTCTTAATGGAACTGTCCAGAACCCCCTGAGACTAGTAGAGAGTGTGGTAATTAAAACATGATCAGATATTGAACACAGAATATAGAAATGGAATATTGTTTTGGACCACTCACCAACCTTAATATCAGAAAAGTACTTGCATGTCTGACCAGGCTGGATGAACTCCACTGTGTCATAAATATATTTAGTCCTGAGGCCTGTTTGGAATAATTGGACTGTAACACTGCAATGCTACCAACACATTCCATTCCACACTTCCTATTTTTATTCTTTAGTCCATTATTTCTATCAGTAATAATAATAATAACACAAACAAAGTCACAGAATAACACAAACAAACAAAAACAACAAAGTGAAACAATAACACAAACAAACAAAAACAACAAAGTCACACAATAACACAAACACACAAAAACAACATAGTCACACAATAACACAAACAAACAACAAAAAACAAAGTCACACAATAACAAACAAACAAAAACAACAAAGTGAAACAATAACACAAACAAACAAAAACAACAGTCACGCAATAACACATATAAACAAAAACAACAAAGTCACACAATAACACAAACAAACAAAAAACAACAAAGTCAAACAATAATGCATACAGAAACTACAAACTCACAATAACACAAACAAACAAAAACAACAGTCACACAATAACACATATAAACAAAAACAACAGTCACACAATAACACATATAAACAAAAACAACAAAGTCACACAATAACACGAACAAACAAAAACAACAGTCACACAATAACACAAACAAACAAAAACACCAAAGTCAAACAATAATACATACAGAAACTACAAACTCACAATAACACAAACAAAAAAACCCAACAAAGTCACAGAATAACACAAACACACAAAAACAACAAAGTCACACAATAATACAAACAAACAAAAACACCAAAGTCACACAATTATTCAAACAGAAACCAAACTCACGAAATAACACAAACAACAAAAAACAAAGTCACACAATAACACAAACAAACAAAAACAACAAAGTGAAACAATAACACAAACAAACAAAAACAACAGTCACGCAATAACACATATAAACAAAAACAACAAAGTCACACAATAACACAAACAAAAACAACCAAAGTCACACCATAACGCAAACAAACAAAAAACAACAAAGTCAAACAATAATACATACAGAAACTACAAACTCACAATAACACAAACAAACAAAAACAACAGTCACACAATAACACATATAAACAAAAACAACAAAGTCACACAATAACACGAACAAACAAAAAACACCAAAGTCACACAGTAACACAAACAAACAAAAACAACTGTCACACAATAACACAAACAAACAAAACACCAAAGTCAAACAATAATACATACAGAAACTACAAACTCACAATAACACAAACAAAAAACCCCAACAAAGTCACAGAATAACACAAACAAACAAAAACAACAAAGTCACACAATAATACAAACAAACAAAAACACCAAAGTCACACAATAACACAAACACACAAAAACAACATAGTCACACAATAACACAAAGAAAAACAACCAAAGTCACACAATAACGCAAACAAACAAAAAACAACAAAGTCAAACAATAATACATACAGAAACTACAAACTCACAATAACACAAACAAACAAAAACAACAGTCACACAATAACACATATAAACAAAAACAACAAAGTCACACAATAACACGAACAAACAAAAAACACCAAAGTCACACAGTAACACAAACAAACAAAAACAACTGTCACACAATAACACAAACAAACAAAAACACCAAAGTCAAACAATAATACATACAGAAACTACAAACTCACAATAACACAAACAAAAAACCCCAACAAAGTCACAGAATAACACAAACAAACAAAAACAACAAAGTCACACAATAATACAAACAAACAAAAACACCAAAGTCACACAATAACACAAAGAAAAATCAAAATCACACAATAATACAAACAGAAACCAAACTCACAAAATAACACAAACAAAAAACAGTCACACAATAACACAAACCAAAAAAAACAACAGTCACACAACACAAACAAACAAAACAACAGTCACACAATAACACATATAAACAAAAACAACAAAGTCACACAATAACACGAACAAACAAAAACACCAAAGTCACACAGTAACACAAACAAACAAAAACAACTGTCACACAATAACACAAACAAACAAAAACACCAAAGTCAAACAATAATACATACAGAAACTACAAACTCACAATAACACAAACAAAAAACCCCAACAAAGTCACAGAATAACAAACAAACAAAAACAACAAAGTCACACAATAATACAAACAAACAAAAACACCAAAGTCACACAATAACACAAAAACAACATAGTCACACAATAACACAAAGAAAAATCAAAATCACACAATAATACAAACAGAAACCAAACTCACAAAATAACACAAACAAAAAACAGTCACACAATAACACAAACCAAAAAAAAACAACAGTCACACAATAACACAAACAAACAAAAACACCAAAGTCAAACAATAATACATACAGAAACTACAAACTCACAATAACACAAACAAAAAACCCCAACAAAGTCACAGAATAACACAAACAAACAAAAACAACAAAGTCACACAATAATACAAACAAACAAAAACACCAAAGTCACACAATAACACAAACACACAAAAACAACATAGTCACACAATAACACAAAGAAAAACAACCAAAGTCACACAATAACGCAAACAAACAAAAAACAACAAAGTCAAACAATAATACATACAGAAACTACAAACTCACAATAACACAAACAAACAAAACAACAGTCACACAATAACACATATAAACAAAAACAACAAAGTCACACAATAACACGAACAAACAAAAAACACCAAAGTCACACAGTAACACAAACAAACAAAAACAACTGTCACACAATAACACAAACAAACAAAAACACCAAAGTCAAACAATAATACATACAGAAACTACAAACTCACAATAACACAAACAAAAAACCCCAACAAAGTCACAGAATAACACAAACAAACAAAAACAACAAAGTCACACAATAATACAAACAAACAAAAACACCAAAGTCACACAATAACACAAAGAAAAATCAAAATCACACAATAATACAAACAGAAACCAAACTCACAAAATAACACAAACAAAAAACAGTCACACAATAACACAAACCAAAAAAAAACAACAGTCACACAACACAAACAAACAAAACAACAGTCACACAATAACACATATAAACAAAAACAACAAAGTCACACAATAACACGAACAAACAAAAAACACCAAAGTCACACAGTAACACAAACAAACAAAAACAACTGTCACACAATAACACAAACAAACAAAAACACCAAAGTCAAACAATAATACATACAGAAACTACAAACTCACAATAACACAAACAAAAAACCCCAACAAAGTCACAGAATAACACAAACAAACAAAAACAACAAAGTCACACAATAATACAAACAAACAAAAACACCAAAGTCACACAATAACACAAAAACAACATAGTCACACAATAACACAAAGAAAAATCAAAATCACACAATAATACAAACAGAAACCAAACTCACAAAATAACACAAACAAAAAACAGTCACACAATAACACAAACCAAAAAAAAACAACAGTCACACAACACAAACAAACAAAACAACAGTCACACAATAACACAAACAGAAACAACAAAGAAACAAAAATAACAAAGTCACAGAATAACACAAACAAATAAAAAACAAAATCACACAATAACAGAAACAAATATAAACAAAGTCACACAATAACACAAACTAACTAACTGATTGAGGCAGTGGTGATCAAAGGAGAGAATCTTACTCTTAAAACAAAGGTCTCTCTTTGTAAGGATCCTTTCCATAATGTTGTCAGACACTTGTAATAACAATCTGAGTCTGTCAGTGGCAAAAACAAGCACTTTAGTGGATGAACTAACGGGGTGCTATGGCCTGCATGGATTACATTGCAGCCCTGTTTCACTGCTGTTGACTGCATCGCGTTCACCCAATACTGGACCAGTTTGAAAAAATGTCATCCCAATTATTCACGTAGACACAAAACCGTCCAGATTGAAATATATATCTAAGTTACCTTTTTAGTGGGCACAAGTGTGCCAAGTTTATTTGAATGGTGTCTCAGATCTTCTAATCGACTGTTTACCCCAGAAAACATTAGCAACAGAAGCTGAAATGTAAGATACTGACTATTAGCAAACCTCTGTGTAGTTTTTTATACAGCTTCAATCAAACATTAAAGTGTTGACCTTTAAAACATATGTCACACCCAGCAGTAATCAAAGGACAATCCATCTTCCAACAATAGACACACCAACCCCTCTGGTTATACATACTCATCTGACTGGTTTCACTCTCCAGTAATATCTTTGGTACAGCAGTAATGGGTGTTCTGTTCATCTCCTGTTGCTCATGTGTTTGGCTCTTTCCTGTGATAATATTTGATGGACTGATATCCTCGTAGACAGGCTCCTCCTCTGGGACAGCAGGCTTGCCTTCAAACACATTGAGAGCAAGGTCCAGTTCAGCACTAGAGTAAAACTGGGAGTTCAGACTGAGCTGTGCTGTGTCCTCTGAGTGGGTCTGGTATGGAGGTGGCTCAGGTATGGAGCTCTGGTCTCTGTACAGGAATTGTGACCACTCTTTGCCTGACAGGAGCTCCTCTACCAGCTTCACTGGATTGCAGACTTTGAAGGAGCCAAACGGACTGTGTAAAATGTAGGGATAAAGGTGGTATAAGATGAGAATATGTAATCATTCATATAAATAAATTTATATGGTTTTAGTATTTATTGGCTGTTGATAGAACACCAATTAGATTCAACTTGGAGCCACACTAACAAAGTTTTTACACAGTCAATGTTTTTCTCTTACAGTTAAAAATCAAACACATAGGAAATCACATTTCTTGGTAAATTACAGTAAATTAAGTTTAAAGGAATAGTTTACTAACAAATTAACTACAGAACCAGTTTACAAAAGACCAGTATTAATGTCACTTAAAAAAGGCTTTGGGGCCCCTGATCTTCACACAGCTGACCAATCATTGCATGAAATGAAATTAAGTGAAGTGTGTGTATTTTAGATTGTTGGTTTCACAGAGTTATTGAAATGGCCAGCTTCAATGCTGGAAAGAGGATTTCAGATGACATCCTGACAAGCACTTCCTGTAAAATGTCTATGAAGATTCTCAGTCATCCAGGTCATAGTTATCCAACGAAGGTTAAAATCAAGGGCAACTGGACTTGGTTGAGGATACTGGAAGACCCCCTCCACTGTTCAAGACTTGAAAGAGGTGTCAAGGAAGCCATCTACACCAGGGTTGAGAAGCTGTCATTGAACAGGGGAGGGGGTCTACGCCACCACTTATCCCCCACTTACAATACTGTCCTTCATCACTTCCCAGGAAACTCAACAAACGTAACCTATTGGCCTCAGGTGAAGATACCAACGATGGTCGTTCAGTCTTGGCCACAGGTAGTCTTAACGACTGTAACGACAGTCACAGCAACAAGGAACACTAACGAACCAGCGGTATCGATGACCCGGGCCAACGACCCCACTGAGGTTAAATAGCTGAGTTTCCCTGCCAGTCAGTCAGAACTGAAGAAGTCCTTTGGATGAGGGACGAAACGTCTTCCAGTATCTTCAACCAAGTCCAGTTGCCCTTGATTTTAACCTTCGTTGGACACTTCCTGTAAAGAATTCTGTGGCCTTTAGTCCACAGTGTGCCATTAGAAACCTGCATGAGCTGATATTTTCTAATGTAAAACTCATATTAAACTGAAGTTAATGTACTGGGGCCCAAACACCTTAGACATGCATTATCTAAAGATATAGTTTCCCTTGATGGCATCGCCCTGGCCTCCAGCACCACTGTGAGGAATCTTGGAGTTATCTTTGACCAGGACATGTCCTTTAATTCTCACATTAAACAAACTTCAAGGACCGCCTTTTTTCACCTTCGTAATATAGCTAAAATCAGGAACATCCTGTCTAAAAATGATGCAGAAAAATTAGGCCATGCATTTGTTACTTCTATGCTGGATTACTGCAATTCCTTATTATCAGGCTGAATAAGTCTCTATTAATATTGTTATCATTATTAGCACTATTATTAATTTTTTACTTTGTACCACTACCACTTTACTGTTTTGCTTTTCTGTGTGGATGTTTCATTGGGCTGCTCTCCTCTCTCTCTCTCTCTCTCTCTCTCTCTGTGTCTCTTTCTCTCTCAATTCAATTGAGCTTTCAATGTCATTTGAATGTGTCACAATCCTGTCCTTTGTTTCTCTGTGTAGCCTTGTTCATTATTTCATTCATTCACATGTTTAAGTTTACTTAGTATATGTCTTATCTTAGTTCTTAGTTCTGCATCTTAGTTCCTAGTCCTGTGCCTTAGTTCATGGCTTAGTATTTAATCCTAGTTCTGTGTTAGCATTATTGTAGTTCTGTTTCAATTCTGTTCCTGTTTGGACCCATGCCTGCCCAAGTTGTTGTTGTATTGTTATTATCTGGTATTTGTTTCATGCTCGGTTTCTGTCTACCTCTCTAGTGTTATTGTAATCTCTGCCTGATTAGTTGTTCATTGGTTTATGATCATTCTGTATTTAGTGTCCAGTACCTAGGTTATGTTTGTTGTGTCAAGGTTATGCCTATTCCCTCAATTATCCCTCTGCATGCATGTCTCTCTGCCTCGTTTGTCCTGATCCTGGTCACCTGTGTCGCTCCTGCCCTGCTCGTTAGTCCCTGTGTGTGTGCGTGTGTGTGTGTGTGTGTGTACGTGTGTGTGTGTTTGCTGTGTGACTTCAGTCCTTGTCCGGTCATTTTGGATTTCCTTTGGATTACTTGTTTTGTTTGGACAGTTGGTTATTTTGGATTCTTGAATTTTACCACTTGTAAGTGTGTACGTCTTAAGTCTCTTTAATAAACCTCTGAACTGTACCTGCTCTGCTTGAGTCCTGCATTTGGGTCCACCAACCTTTAAACCTACACACCCCCGTGACAGAATGTATGTCAAACAATAATATTGCCAAAGCTTAAACAATAATACAAATGATCAATTCATGTCATACAGTTATACAGTTACAGTTAATAAAACAGTAAAAGTTTGTGTGTGTGTTAAAATAAATTGAAAATATATAAAAAAAAGTGTGTAAGCGTGTGTGTGTGTTGTGAATTCAATTCATATGGTTTATCAAATAAATAACACATTTCTCCGCCCTTCTATTTCAGCAGTTACCCACCCAAAACCCTACGCAGAGTCGCAATCTAACATACTTCCCTGCCCTTCTATTTCAGCAGTTACCCACCCAAAACCCTACGCAGAGTAGAAATCTGGCCAAGTTTATTAGTGGACCAAATCCATGACAACCCAGAGTTGAGACCAGGAGGCAGAGTTGCAGTCACTTGCACACACTTCTCTGCTCCTCCATTTCAGGAGTTACTTAGTGAAAATCCTATAGTGACGGTGTCTGCCCCCCGACTACCGTGCAAACAAATAGGAAAATTAAATGTGGACTCTTAAACATCAGATCTCTCTCTTCTAAAGGTGTACTAGTAAATGAACTAATATCAGATTATGATATTGATTTATTTTGTCTTACTGAAACCTGGCTCGGTGATGGAGAATATGTTAGCCTAAATGAATCCACCCCTCCCAGTCATATTAATACTCACATTCCTTGAGGCACAGGCCGAGGAGGTGGAGCTGCAGCTATCTTCGACTCTAGCCTACTAATCAGCTCTAAACCTAAACCAAACTATCACTCATTTGAAAGCCGTGTTCTTGGTCTTTCACACCCAAGTTGGAAATCACTGCAACCAATTCTCTTCGTTATAGTGTACCGAGCACCTGGCCCGTATTCTGAATTCTTATCTGAATTTGCAGAGTTTTTGTCAACTTTAGTCCTTAAAATGGACAAAGTTATTATTGTAGGGGATTTTAATATTCATGTGGACGTTGAGAATGACAGCTTCAGTACTGCGTTTATCTCTCTGTTAGATTCCATTGGCTTCTCTCAGAGTGTTCATGAACTGACTCACTGTTTAAACCACACCCTCGACCTTGTTTTGGTGTATGGTATTGAAATTGAACATTTAGTGGTGTTCCCACAGAATCCCTCTTTATCCGACCACTGTTTGATAACTTTTGAGTTTGTATTGCTGAACTACACGCCATTGGGCAAAACTTTCTATACAAGATGTCTGTCTGATAGTGCTGTAGCTAAATTTAAGGATGCGATTCCATCAGCTATAAATTCATTATCAAGTCACAAAGTAACAGAGGACTCCTATGCTAGTTTCAGTCCCTCCCAAATCGATCATCTTGTTGATAGTGCTGCAGGCTCGCTGCAAATGACACTCGACTCTGTAGCACCACTAAAAAAGAAAATAATAAAACAAAGACGATTAGCTCCATGGTAATACTGAAACTCGCAAATTAAAGCAAATATTGTGGAAACTTGAGAGGAATTGGCCATGTATTCCCCTAGCTCTCAGTAGTTACGACTTCATGAGCTTCTTTAATGATAAAATTCTAACTAGTAGAAACAAAATTCACCAAGACCTGCCCTTAACTGGCACCGACTTATCTCTAAACTTTTTAATTCACAGGTATTTTAAGCCACCTGTCGTCCAGACCTCGTCAGCTGAATAGCCTGTCGTGCTAAAGTTCACCACAGAGAAGGCAGTGGCGGTTGATAACCCTGAGGTAAAAAGATGTTATCTAAGTAGAGCTATGCAAGTTTACTAGTTTATGTGCCTTTTGATAGCATTATTTACATTGCAGTGGGCCTAAACATCTTATCCGTAAATGAGGTGGAGTCAGAGCTGGGTTGACTATTTACTGCATTGTTTGAGGTAAATATCATTTGTCAGGTATTTAGCAGGTATGTTTTTGTAGTATGTGTTAAAAAAATTTAATTCTTGTAATTTTAGGGTTGTATAGCCAATGCTGTCTTGCCTGCCTAATCAACTGCTGCTATTCGTGCTTGTATTTTTATGTGGATTCTTTATAAAATTTCTACAAGTGGAAGGGGCCCCTGTGAATGTTTTTGCAGTCTGTTAAGGGTGTAGCCTTGTTTATTTATTTATTTTTGGCTGTACGATTTCCCTCAGCTTGTTAGCCATTTTCCCCCGTTTTTAGTGTTCTGCCAGACGGACAGGGTGGTGGATTGTGGGAACCGCTTTTCCCTTGGTGTATGACAGCTGTGTGCGCACATGCTTAACTTAGTTTTATTGTGTGGTGTTGTGTGTGTATCTTGCTGTTTTTAGGTGGATGTGCACCAGTGTGAGTAGTGTTAAGGCACCTGGGTGGCCCATAGGTAACCCCCTATCTTTAACCATGTGCTTTTATCTCTTAGCATTTCTGGCAGCATTGGCATCTATGCCTTATCTGTTTGTGCAGTGAATAAAATTGCCCAAAGCCTGAATTAAAAAAAAATGTTTAAATAAATCATCCACCTGCAGCCATCTACAGGTGGAGAACACGGAATATATTAATAACCAGGATAGCAAAAAGGCAGATAAGGTAGCCTACCAGTCACTTAATAATGGACAGGGTTGTCACATTGAGAATGCTCACCCTCCTGCCCACCCATAGGCGTATTTATCAACATGAATCCCAATTGTATGTAAACAGCGTAACTGTGCTGAGAGCGACGGGGTGAGAGGAGATGCTGAGAGAACATATGCACTGCGTGGAGTTCTGTCATCAAATACGATTTTACTCATTTTGAATAGTAACAAAATCAATTGAAAATCAGCGTTGATAATGTGGCAGGCCGCCACAAATGAATCAGTGTGTGGGGAAACGCCTACTGTAGAGGTTATCCAGCTTGATTTTACCTTTATTAAGGCGAGGGTGTCAGCATCTGAGTGAAGTAAAATTAATTGCTGAAGGCTGCAGTACATAACGTGAGGCTACATGCTGCAACATTATCCTCACTTTGATCACATTACAAGACCAGTAACAGCTTGCATGGGTCTCAGTTATTGTTGACAGTTTAAGATATATGCATATTAGCAAGTTATGGCATAAGAGAGAAAAGGCTTAATGTTATCCAATGAAGGTTAAAGTCAAGGGCAACTGGACTTGGTTGAAGATACTGGAAGATGTTTCGTCCCTCATCCAAGGGACTGCAGCCCTTTCTAATGCAAAGGGCCACCCCTTCCAACCTCACCATCCAAGAAAGAAAGGCTGTGACATGTCTGAGCAAGGATCAAAACATCACCATCATACTCGCTGACAAAGGAAGATGCACAGTAGTCCTTAACACAGTGGACTACCAGAACAAGGTCAACACACTACTAATGGACACAAACACATACGAGACACTGAGATGAGATCCAAACAGCGGATACAAGAAAAAGGCCATAGAATGTCTACAACAGCTACAGAAGGACAACACCATCAACTGTGAACAATATTACTGTTTGTATCCTGGAGAAGCCATTCCATGCATTTAGGGACTACCCAAGATACACAAAGGAGCCCCACCTACAGAATTGCCAAACACATTTCTACCATCTTAGGTCCTTTGGTGGGAAATACGACTAACCACATACAAAACTCCATTGACTTTGTAAAAAAAGTTTGAGGACTAAAACTGGACCCAGATGAAACCATGGTATCCTATGACGTGACTTCTTTGTTTACCTGCATCCCCACCATTGAGGCAGTAGAAACCATAAGGAAACGGCTAACACAAGACAACACCCTGGACAACAGAACTAGCCTCAACCCTGACCAGATCTGTAAATTACTCGACCTCTGTCTTAACACCACCTATTTCCAGTACAACGGTGGATTCTACAGACAGAAGCATGGCTGTGCCATGGGCTCACCGGTATCCCCGATTGTGGCAAACATCTACATGGAAGAAGTGGAGAATAAAGCCCTCAACTCCTTCAGAGGAACAGCACCGAGCCACTGGTACAGATATGTGGACGACACCTGGGTCAAAATTAAAAGCCAGGAAGTGCAAGCCTTCACAGAACACATCAACTCTGTGGACAGTAACATCAAGTTCACACGAGAAGATGTTCACCACAACAGTTTGGCCTTCCTGGACTGCGCTGTACACATTGAAGAGGACAGGAGCCTGCAGATTGGTGTTTACAGAAAACCCACACACACAGACCAATACCTACTCTTCGATTCACACCACCCACTGGAGCACAAGCTAGGGGTCATGAGAACACTGCACCACAGAGCGGAAAACATACCAACAAGCGCCCAAGCCAGAGAGAAGGAACAGAACCGCCTGAAGGGGGCACTTACAGCCTGTGGACCCTAAATGGACCTTTGTGAAAACAGCCACAAGATCCAAAAAGAACAAAACTTCAGGGGAGGAGGAAAAGAAGGTCAAACGCAACAACATTGTGATTCCATACGTGTCTGGAGTATCAGAGAAACTCAGGAGGATTTTCAACAAACACAACATCCCTGTGTTTTTTAAACCCAAGAACACACTAAGACAGATACTGGTACACCCCAAAGACCGCACACCCAAACACAAGAAAAGTAATCTAGTGTATGCAGTCCAATGCAGTGAGGAATGCACAGACCTGTATATTGGGGAGACTAAACAACCACTACACAAACGCATGGCTCAACACAGAAGGGCCAACTCCTCAGGTCAAGACTCTGCAGTCTACTTACATCTGAAGGACAGAGGACACTCGTTTGAGGACCACCAGGTGCACATTTTAGACAGAGAAGATGAATGGTTTGAAAGAGGTGTCAAGGAAGCCATCTACACCAGGGTCGAGAAGCCGTCATTGAACAGGGGAGGGGGTCTACGCCACCACTTACAATGCTGTCCTTTCATCACTTCCCAGGAAACTCAACAAACATAACCTATTGGCCTCAGGTGAAGATACCAACGATGGTCGTTCAGTCTTGGCCACAGGTAGTCCTAACGACTGTAACGACTGCTGTTACAACAACCAGGAACACTAACGAACCAGCGGTATCGACGATCCTGGCAAACAACCCCACTGAGGTTAAATAGCTGAGTTTCCCTACCATTCAGTCCAAACTGAAGAAGTCCCTTGGATGAGGGACCAAACGTCTTCCAGTATCTTCAACCAAGTCCAGTTGCCCTTGACTTTAACCATCGTTAGATAACTATGACCTGGATGACTAAGAATCTTCGCAGACTTAATAGCCACAAATGTAACTTACATGGTGATCAACCTCCTTTATCCATCATGGTTGGTGATTTTTTTTTTTTATTGTAGAAAACACTTTATGACTTATTTCAACAACCCGAAACATAAAACGGTGTTGAAACAGTATTAGATTACAAAAAAGCCAAAAGAAAACAAACCCAAAGAAAGAAGGTAATTGTGAGTCATATAAAGTATCATAATGTGAGTCTGTATTACAAGGATCTTGCTAAATGTTTTGGAATTGTGGGACAGCATTCTCTCCTTTCCTTTTGTAAAGGATGGTCCAGTGTACGCTATGCTAAAGGAGATATGAAAGGAAGCATTGAGGTCAAGAGGGTAAGCCAGAGATCGGCCCAAAAATGACGTCAAAACCCTGTGACACCCCGTCGTACATAAGAGATGTAACCGTATTGCTTAGATAATAAGCTCTCGGCAATCCAAAAAAAACTATTCGGCCATCAGAGCCTCGTGGGTGGGCTGATTAATCAGTGACAATCGGAGTCAGACAAAATATATAATGCTGTGTTCATATTATAGTGCAAGAGTCTCCTTTTCTGTGATGGCTCATTTTATTTTGTAATATACCACTACATGTGTTCTTCTTACTAGCACAATGATAACAAAAAGTTTTCTGACTTTGGTAAACCAGTTAAATTTTGCAAGATTCAAATGTCTTGTGGATGATAGCCTGCTGCATTTAAAAAAAGGCACACTTTGACAGGAAGTGCTTTTCAATAAAAATTTGCCTGATTACATTAATTTGAATCTACTCAATATTCTCTCTATTTGTGATTAGATCAATATAATGTGTATGTTTTATTTAACCACAATGGGTGGATTTTATTACAAACATTTTTATTTTTTATTTTATTTAATTAAATATTTGCCTCAAAATCATATTGAATATATTTTACCTAATTCATTAATTCAAATCTACATAACAACAGAATAATTTCTTACAGTGAATGTGCCAGGTTTGTGCATGATATGAAATGAAATGAAATAATAGTTACACGTGAAGAGACATTTGTATTATTTGAAAGGGGAAGAGTAGGGGCCTTGTTAATGAGGCTAGCTGCAGACAGGTAGAAGCTGTTTTTGTGGCGAGAGGTTTTGGTCCTGAGTGACCACAGCCACAGGGGAGAGTCTGAAAGTTTGTGTCTGAGGTGGGAGGGGTCAGGATGCTGGTGGGGGGTGGGGCTGGGCTCTTTCTGAAGTCCGCGACCATCTCCACGGTCTTCAAAGCGTTGAGCTCCAGACTGTTCTGGCTGCACCAGGTCACCAGATGGTCGATCTCCCACCTATAGGCAGACTCATCTCCACCAGAGGTGATCCCAATGAGGGTGGTGTCATCCGCAAACTTCATGAGCTTGACGGACTGGTGACTGGAGGTGCATCTGTTGGTGAACTGGGAGAAGAGCAGAGGGGAAAGAAAGCAGCCTTGAGTGGAACCAGTGCTGACAGTCCTGGAATCAGAGACATGTTTACCCATCTTTATGTGCTGCTTCCTGTCTGTCAGGGAGTCTGTGATCCACCTGCAGGTGTCAGGCACGTTTAGCTGGCAGAGCTGAAATCCACAAACAGGATCCTGGCGTAGGTTCCTGGGGAGTCCAGGTGATGGAGGATCTAATGAAGGGCCATGTTTACTGCATCATCTACAGACCAGTTGGCTCTGTAGGCGAACTGCAGGGGGTCCAGGAGTGGGTCTGCCTCTGTTTGGCTGTAAACCATTGTTTGTCGTTGCTATAACTCACCCTGGTGCGTGTTGGTATACAGCTGCTCACAGAAACTGATAGGACTATCACAGCATCAGTAAACTCATCCAGATTGTTGGTAGCAGTAACATCCCAATCAGTGCAGTCCACACATCTGAAGATCCTCTACAGCTTCACTGGTCCATTTCTTAGATGTCCTCACCACAGGTTTACAGAGTTTTATGTTCTGCTTGGATGCAGGAAACAGGTGGACTATGTCATGATCAGTGTCCCAGTGGAGCGCGGAGGACGGCGCGATAGGCACTGCTTACTGTGTGTAACAGTAATCCAAAGTAATCTGGTTGGACATTTTATAAACTGTCCCTATTTGGGGAATTCTTGGCTGAGATTTCCTTTGTTAAAGTCACCAACAACAATAACAAGCAATCTCACATGGAGAGCAAAACGGTTTACAGTTATTGATAAAATATTTCAGATCAAGAGAACAGTGTTGCTGAATCACTGTCACATTGGTACACCAGTCACTGTTAATATAAAAACGGATACCTTCATCTTTTGTTTTGCCGGAGATCTCTGTCTGCTCTGTAGACCTGGAAACCAGCCATTTGCAGCGCGGATTCCGGTATCAGTCTGCACAGCCACGTCTCCGTGAAGCACAGAACAGAAGATGAATAAAAGTCTCTGTTTTTCCCCAGCAGGAGCTGAAGTTTGTCCAGTTTGTTACACAGTGAGCGGATGTTGGAGAGAAATATTGCCGGTAGCGATTCTAGCATGACTACTTTTGATCTAATAAATTTATGAGAATTAATACCAAATTATGGAATTATTATTATTATATAATTATTAGAAAATATTAATTCACAAAGCTTCTCGTTTCGCGGGGCACCACCGTAGATCCAATTCGGCCAGAGTCTCCGCACCTCTGGGTAGGGTTTTAATAATTAACGTTATACAATTATTCACTAGTGATCAGTTAGTTAATAATCGCTCAATTATCTTAAATCAATCAGTCAATTTCATATTGAATGGGTAAATTCTCGTGGGAGGGACTTGGAGATAAGCAATGAATACACAATTCCTTTGATTACTGTGAGATTTATTAACTAACTAAGGTGAATATAAATGCGGTTACATATACATCAAAGAAATAATCAATGGCTAAACAATGAGAATGTGGGGTTTTCTTGTGGGGAGAATTTGACTCATAAGGGCAGCTAATGAACACAAGCTATGAGTTTTAAGAGTTAAAGATAATCTATTAACAACTATGGGACTGAGCACAGAATGCCTTGTTTTGCCTTACTGTGGGTCGGCGGCCTGCCTTGGCCGGTTGCATGGGTCTCCAGGCTAGCTGCCCGATTCCTGGCTTTCTGCTAGGGAATTTTCCGGGGGTTCTCCATGTCTTGAATGAAGAAAAAGTGTTGTCCGTCCTTGGTCTGACAAGGAAGCTGTTCTGTTTGGATGTCCTTGGGTTACTGCTGGCGGGCCACATGGCTGGTCGGTGGAATTAGCTCGACGAATAAAGCTTAAAAAGAACTTGGTCGTTCTTGAATTAAACTAGTGTAACTTAACGGTCTGATAACTTTTAACAAACAAGTAAGTTGCTGGAAACGAGGGAAAAGTCGATGTTGCTTCGCGTGTGTGGCTTGAAAATGAACAAAGGGCCTTCATTGCGCTGGGTCGAACTTCTTAGGGCGTTATCGGGAGAGGGAGCACGCTGGGTGTGTGCCGAAGCGCAGTTGGAAAGCCAGGAACAAGAGAGAGCAAGACACAGCGTGGGTTGCTGCTTTTGTCTGTTGGGGCTTGGTTCCCAGAGGGCAGTCCTTTGTTCCCCTGAGGGAGGGCTGGTTTCTGGTTTCGCGAGAGACCGTCTTTCTTTAGACATATTAAAAGTTAATCAAAAATCTATTTGCGAGTATTGTAATCAAATATCTTCCCACAATCAAACCTTAATTGTCAAACTGTTCTTAGTTTTATACACTTGATAAAAAGGAAAACAATTGTCAGTAGTTAGACCTTAAAAGGTTAACATTTCATAGGAATCACATCAGATGAGAGGAACTTAACTAGCTTTCTGGATATATTGGCTGTTACACGTTCTTAGAGAATATAAGCAAGATACACGAATGGCATCAGATTATGGACAGGTAAATACAGAGTGACATTTAAATGGCATTTCAGACGATGGCATGTAATGCTTATTTTGTCCACTTGGGGGAGCTCGGGTTACATGAGGATAGCTTTGATTAACCCTAAACAATCTCTTGCTCAGGAGCTGGGGAATTTAGTTATTTAACCTTAAATTTGCGCTGGAAAATTGCTTGAGTAGTATAGGATGACATCTTTATCATATCCTGTTTGTAATCTCTGGACAGTGTTTCTTTGTCATTTTAACAGTCAGCCACCAAGCCTTGTCTCGGCTGCTGCCAAAGGTGGCCAGTTTTACGATCAACTGCCCAGAAATAGCACTTAGGGAAAGCAACCTTTCAACTCCCCTCCTTTTCTTTCTCCCAGGGAGAGAGAAAGAATTTGGAGTCTAAATTTATTTGATATAAAATGCACAAATCCACACTGTTTGTACACTACACGATGTGTGGAGTCCCCTCCAGCGGAGATACACGAGTGACCTGGCTCTTTTTCCTCTCCTATGGTGCAAGCGTACCCTTCACCAAAATGTCCAATAATTCCACTGATGATGTGAGAAAAGTGGGAAATAATTCCACTGGAGGTGTTCCCCTGATGTTCATGAGCTCTTCTCTGGTGAAAGAGCTCCATGAATCACAGCCGAAAACTGAGTTAACACACAAAAACAAAACAAAAACAGAGCACATCCAACGCTGAGGCAGCTGTATTTTCGATCAGAACTTGGATCTAGATTTAAAAATAATAATAATAATGATTAAACTGCAAGCAGCGTTTAACGGGCCCTCGTCCCCTTGCACACTCGGGGTGGAGCAATAGCTGGGGTCTCTACACCGCAGGTTGGCTGACGCAGCTCTGAAGTTAACACTGCAGATATTACACAGGGGAAATGTAGAAATTATTTGCCAATGTTTGGTCGAGGTGTCAGTGACTTATTCAATTCAAAATGAACTTGGTATGGATATAGCTGTAGACTTCAAAAGGGGGGCAAACATAAAGGCCCTGGTTCGTATCTCTGAGCAACCCATAACCCTGACCAAGTGCTTCAAATTCCTCAACACCTTCATCAGTAACAATCTGAAATGGAATATCAACAGCAATCAACTGTACAGACTGTACAGCTCAAACAGTCTCAACAAGGACAGAGTGGAGCAGATTGTCATTCAAGCCTCCAGTTGGTCGTGACCTCCTTCTAGTCAACAGGTCTTTCCCACAGCAGCCAGAAAATTTAAAACCCCCACTATAATTACTTGCTACATCAATTGTGTTTGAAGAAACACAATAATAAACATTTCAGACACTTTTATTCAAAGCAACTTACAATTGCTATACATGTCAGAGGACACATGCCTCTGGAGCAACTAGGGATTAAGAGTCTTGCTCAGGGACACATTGGTAGATGGGCCACAGTGGGGAATTGAACCTGTGTCTCTCACACCAAAGGCATGTGTCCTATCCATTGCGCCATCACCACCTTTGCAATTTAACATCCCAAGGATCTTAATATTGCGCTGCCTGCATTTGAAGTCTATCGATAAAGTTCTAGGAGGAGTTTGTTATTGTACGGAGGGTGTAAACGGGTTGAAATTTCGAAAATAATTAGGACCTCCAGGCTGGGGGGGCTCACTGGTTGGGTATCAGAAGCCATTATTGTGTTGGCTGTGGGGTGGCTGGCTGTCATCTCTGACAGCCTGGGATGGGTGTATAGTGGAGGTCTGGATGGTCTTAAAGTTTGGAGAGGTCCTGGTGGTCTACGTGGGGTCTGTGTGTGGTTACCCCTTGGAGTGGTAGTAAAGCTCCTGCCAAGGGCAACATCCTTCAGGGTCCTCTCTCTTTCTCTCTCTCCCTCACCCCCAACTGGTCGAGGCAGATGGCCACCCACCCTCAGTCATGGTTCTGCTCAGGGTTTCTACCTGCTAAAAGGAAGTTTTTCCTTGCCTGTGTTGCCAAGTGCTTGCTCATGGTGGGTGAGTGTACCTGCCCTGATCCTATCACACTTAAACCAACTACCTGCCAAGACCTGGAGAACCAGATTTTCCACCCACATTCCACAACTTCACAGGGGTGTGTGTGTGTGTGTGTGTGTGTTCCATGCTCTTATATCTCAGTTACATTGTCTTCTGAAGCACCTTGTTTACCAATACGCACAAAAATCTCAAAACAGGTATCAGCTAGGACAGTGGAAAATAACTAGAATATCTCTGTATCCTGGCATCACTTTATCTTTTTTATTCTTTAAGCTGATGCAATTATTCAGAGAGGGAGAGAGAATGTGGGTGTAACAGTGTGTCGTTACCTGTCAGATGTTGCATTATTTCTTTTAACTATCTTCTCCACCAGTTCAGCATGGTCCACAGTATCTTCATCAATCTCTTCCTCCTCCTCATTCTCCTCCTCCTCCTCCTCCCATTCTACCTCCTTGATAATAACCATGTAAAAAAACCTTTTATTTTTGAGGAAAAAAACATTTTTTTACAGCATCAGAACTAATTGGTTAATGCAGTTATTTAGTAAATGTTACCCCTTAAATTTTGGATTCACACTAAAAAACATGATGCTTGCTGGAAACCTGAAAGAAACAACACACACTGGTTGTTTGAGGAAAGAAGGCTGCATTTGGAGAAACCATGTCCAGCGACCTAAAGTGGACGGCTGTGGTTATATTGATTAGCTCCTTGGTATGTATGGAGGACCATGTCTGACAAAATCAAAAATAAATACAGAATGACAAAATGCTCAATAAATCCGTCAAAATTCTATGCTTCTTTATTTACCTTTGCATTAATTGCCTTATTTATTTATTTTCCACTTTTTAATTTTCAACTTTCCTTAATAATTATTTTTTTAATGTAATTATTTATGCATATGTTTTAATATTTTTGTCTGTATTATCCTTCCTTTGCATATTCTACCCCATTTATTTCTCCAAAGGTATTTATTTCAGTATCTCCTTTTTTATTTCTCTATGCATTTCTGCCTCATTGTGCAAATGGGGGATGGGTGGAGGTGGGTGGGGTGTCTTATAATAAAGAAGCAACTTAAAAGAGATATATCAATTTATGTGTCATTGTATAATTATTTTCGATTGTGTCAGCATGGTCCTCTATGGGTATGTGCATAAATGAGAATGTAAAGACAGAAAGACGCTGGCTGTCCCTGACAAAAAAGTTTTAAAATGTTGCTGATATGTTTTTGTGGAAAGATTTAAGTCAGACTTACATGTGTCACAATGTGATTGTCTCTTACTCTATTCATTTCCATCTCCACTTTGATTCTTCTTTTCTCCTCTCTTTTCTCTTTCAGTCTAACCATCACCATCTTGGCAATCTTTTTCACCTTTTGTCTTGCCTTGGTACTCTGGCTTGTTAGCTTCAGTTCTCCAATCACAAGTCTCTCAGCAGTTTCCTGTGTGTCCTCTAACCTCTGCAGCCCTAGCTGACATGCATCCAACTTTATCCCCACCACCTCTGTCCCTTCCCGATGTCCAGATGGCAATTTAGAAATTACTCCAGAATCTTGCCCGCTTTCACCAGACATCTGGATTTCTTTGTTTTTTTCTGTCCATTTCAGTGTCTCTGTAGATGTGCAGTTTCTGTTGTTTGCTGCCATGTCAGGTTCTTCATCTGGGATAAGGTCTGAGCACTCCATCAGTAGCAGGGATGAATTTTCTGTCATGGTGGTCAACCCAATGTTACTAGATTCTTCCCTTCCCCTGTCCTCTCCTTCTTCTCCACCTTTCTTCTTGTCTGTATGCAAATTTAAGATCTGTCGTGGAGGTATACCCACATCCAGATGACTTTCTATTCCAGATGTTTCTTCATTCTCTTTCACCTTCTCATTTCTTTCACTCAGATCTTGCTCTTCCCTGTTCCTCTGGTCTTCTATTTCTCCAGTGTGTCTCCTCCATTCTTCCTCTTGTTTCCTTCTCTGATTTCCTTCTTCTGTCTCAGCTCTCTGTGGTTTATTGGGCCATGGAGGTTTTATAGCTGGTATCGGAGGAGATCTTGGAATGAGCTGTGGTGGGCATTTTTGTTCCACTTTTGGTAAAGTTCCATATGCGTAGTTGTGCATGTCAGGTGCATCCTCAGGGACAAGTCCCAAGCATGTATTGTTTCCTTTAACTCCACTCAATACAGGAGACATCTGGCATGCCAGTAAGTTCAAGGGTTTATACTCTTTATTAAAGGTCTTCACTTGTGGGTTCTGGTTTAATGTTTTCTCAAATGCAGGCAGCCTCTGATGGCGCTTAGGAGGTAGTGGGGGAGGAATCGCCAATATGGAAGGAGGCATAAGTGCTTTTCGGTTGTCCACTTCAGGAATGACAGTAGAGGTGAAATCATTCAGTCTCCTATCAATACAAATGACTCCATCTGGATCTGACATGATGATGTAATTCACATCTTGGTCCTTTTCAACCAGTTCCCCATTGTTGTTTTGCACTTCAGGCTGAAGGTTGATTTTTGGATGGTCACTTTCATTGTTTTCTTTGTGACAATTAGTTTCTATCAATTCCATTCCCAGTTCAGAATCATCAAATTTGATCTCCATATGCACACCTGAATCCCAATGAATGCGTGGGTGATTTGTATGAGCATGTGTGGTTGTGTCCAGTGGTATGTGTATCCTCTTATGTCTGTATTACAGACTAATGGGACAGAGACAGAGAGGAGCATGTCTCAATATTCATATCACACATAGTACTCTCACAGGCAAAACATAACATAATTTAACACTTGTATTGATGAACTGAACATGTTTCATTCACATCTTTCTGCTCTACAGCATAGTAGAAGGTATGTTCCAGTCTTGTATTAGATCCAGTGATAAAAATTAACTAAGTACATTTCCTCAAGGACTGTACTTGAATGCAGTTTCATGGTACTTGTTCGTTATTTGGCTACTTCTATTTTCTGTTAATTTATACTTCCACCCCATTACATTTTGAAGGGAAGCATTGTGTTTCTTACCTTACGACAACATTGATATGACAGCTATAGTTACAAGTTAAGATAAAGATTGAAAGATGAAAAGCATAAGATGCAAACAAATGAATATGTATCTTTACAGATAATCTAAACTATACAACAGCAACAGTATAGAAAGTATGTCCTGACCCTGACCAGCTAAACATACCTACAACTGCTTCTTACATATGAACGAATCAGATATAACTGTCAACTAATATAAGAACTGACAAAGGGGCCATTCTGCTGCATAAGTAGATTTAGCTGATAATGCTCCAATACTACCACTACTTCACTGTGAGCTTGTCTCTTTTATTATTGATTAGTGTATCTTTAATATTTTGAATGTACGACTAATTTGTGATAGAGAATTTTTACATTGCATATACGGTATGAATTCTTTCCCCTCCACTGTTAAGTTTGATCTATTCAGTACTCTGTAGTTAATAACCCATCTTTGATATATTCTTCTTCAAAATCTATAATGTGTAATTGTGGAAGCAACATTTCACAACATATATTTTGCTAAATATTCATAAGTAGATGCAGTCTCTTACCACTTTTCCCTCTTAACTTGGCAACTTTCTTTCTTTGTGCGTGTTCCTTAGTCGCTCTGTCTTTGTCTCTCTGCCACCTGTGTTTGCGTCACTTTTGTATTTATGCTGCCTTCATGTCTTCCAGTGTTTGTATTTTAATCCTTCTTCCTTGTGTCTCAGATTTTCCTCATTCTCTGAAACTGTAGTGTCATCAACTGACAAAACTAGTTCTGCCTCATGCACTTTTTTACACTCTCTCTAGCTCTCTCAGTTCAGTGCAGTGTGCTTCATTGCCATGAATGTTTCATGCCAAAGCAGTTTGCAACAAAATCAAAAAAGTTTACATTTAAATATGACATAACAAGATTAATCCAATCAAGACCATTCAATTTAGCAGTTATAAATTACAAAAACAAAACACTGAACAGTGAACATTGCGTGCAACAGTTTGCTGAGTATGTATGTAGTGGTAGTATGTTTGCGACATGCCCTTCTCCTCTATTCTTAATTTATTGTTATCCTGAAATTCTTTGAAATTAATAGATGGAATTTCTCAAAAACAGTGCCCACAGACTCTAAACATCAAACAATCAAAATAATAATAATTTGAAAGTTAGTACAATTATTTATTTATCAGTCTGAGTTTCCACTGGTTGTCCTCAGTTCGTGGCATGACGAGATTTATTTTGTAGCAATTATTTGACATTTGGGCATTTCTCCCAGTATATAGGGGAGTTTCTGTGTGTCTAATATAGATTTGAATTCAGGGTATATTTGGGAAATGTTTGTTTTTTTGTCTTAATGTTTTATATTTAGGGCATGTGGTTAGAAAGTGCAGCTCTGTCTCTCCCTGTCCTCAGAGTCTCTCCTCTTGTGGTAGCCAGCTCTGTCTGTGGCGACCCTTTTCTATGACCAGAATGTGTTCACTCAGTCTGTATGTTGTCAACACTTTTCTTAGTTTAGGACATTTTATTGTGCTCAGGTAGTTTGCCAGTGTGAATTCTCTTTTTAGGGTCAAATAACATTGTAATTTACTTCGTTTCTTTCCTGTATTCAATATATTTTTCTTTCTGCTTGTTGATAATTTGGTTTGGTCTGAGTTGGTGTTGCTGTCCTGAGGCTGTTGGGGACTTGTTACTGCAGAGAGCCTCAGGACCAGCTGGCTGAAGGGACTCTTCTCTGGTTTCAGCTCCTGGTATGTTAGGGCTTTGTGATGGTATGTCTGGGGTTTAACTGATTTTAAGTGATTGAAAAATCTAATTTCTACTTCTTATTCTGGTCATGGGTTTGAATCCCACCTCTGACATCCAACCTATGTGGAGTTCAGGTCCCACTGACTTGCATTGGTTTGTATGTAAATTTGTATGTTGTTAGTTTTTCTAAATGCAATAATTGTTTACGTGGATATCAGTGTTTCCTTAAAATAGTTGATCGCTCTATACATGTTATTCGACAACAGGGGATACAACATGATAGGGGATATTTACAAGTTAAACAGTGGTGTGCCGGGAATGTTTGGTCATTGAGTGCCCTCTGTTGGTGTTTTGGAGGCATTTCATGTCCATTAAACCAGAGCAACAGAGAAAGTTAAAACCAGCACTTAAACAGTGTATCTCAGTAACATAGAGGTGCTTGCTCTTCAGATACAAGGATTGATGGTTCAAATCCCTACCATGCTATGTTGATCCTGACACAAATCTGAAGAAGCATTTCTGCAAATACATGTAATTTTTACGGTCCAAACATACAAAAATTTGCACTCATGCCAGGTGGGTCAACAACCAAAAAGAAGTCAGTCATTTTGGATTTAATTGTCATATTTGGCAATTTACACACTTCGCACTTTAATGAACTCCTACAGAATTAGTCTGTATGGCTTCAAATTTTTGCTGTGCAGTCTTATGAGTTTTAGTCAATTGGGGCAGACTGTGGCGTGGAGTGGAATATCAATGTTTCACTACGAAACAGGCAGTTGTTATAACTTAAGTATACATGCTCACATCTGTACCAAATCAGGTTTGATAACAGTCCCACCTTGAACACATCTATATGCCATCTGTTGTGGAAATTGTATTCCTGGTGAGAGGTTGAGCAAATATTTGAGTTACAATGAACCATTGTCTTTGAACAATTTATTTAACAAAAGAGACTAAACAGAGTATTACAACAGAATCAGCTAGACCAGAGGTTCAGTCTCCTAAGACAGTCACTAACGTCTGGCCCAGAGCAAACAATTGCATGATCATTCACACAGTCTGAACATCTGTGTTTTGGGGAACAAAAGGTCCTTGACTGGTCCCAGTCAAGGAAGGAGAAGAACAACCAGAAGGAAAACAATCAACAACCCCACATCCCTGACCTAAACCCCACACATGTGGACAGACTGGAATAAGAAGAAAAATAATAAAGATGGAACAGGTAAAAGATTTAAAACAATATATAAGACATAATAAAAGGAGAAAAATAGCACTCTTATAAGTACTTGCATAAAAGATGAGAAGTGTAGGAAGAAAACAATTTTCTGCCCTTAGACCATCAGTCACTCAAAGTACTAGCGCCATGTTTCATGCTGTGATATGTTGGCAATACCAACTTTAAAACTGTCCCAGAAAAGCCTTAAGACAGTGATAATGCTATGCTGTGAAGCTTGAAAGATTTCAGTAAACAGCACAACAGGAAGTCGGCCATTTTGAATTTTATGGTTATTTTAGAATTTTTTACATAGACCGATTGACGTCAGATTTTCCCTGTCTAGTCTAAAGCCATTGAAGATTAAAAGTTGTACAAACGGTGAGTTTTCATGGAATGGTGTGGCCATGGCGTGGCGTCCAATATCGATGATTCGTCAGAAATGAGGAAGTTGTTGTAACTTGTAACTTGTTGTAATTTGGAATTTGGAATGTAGTATAAAAGTCCCGCCCTGAACACATGTGCATGCTGAAATTCACCCACAGCCATAGCACCACCTGCTGGCAACAGGAAGTGACCTTTAATGAAGCAGCCCCTGCCTTATGTTTCACCTTCATGTATGAAATTTCGAAGGCACATGTATAATGTCCAGACGTACCAAAAAGCCTCTTGGAGCGATGCCCTAATCACAACTGTAAGTTGGCCATTTTGCATTTTATGGTTATTTTTGTTTTTTTTACACACTCCATACTTTAATGAACTCCTCCTAGAGAATTAGTCCGACCAACTTCAGATTTTCCCTGTCTACTCTAAAGCCATTACTAAATACCAGTTACATTTGTTAGATTACAGCAGCCAACTGTCCACTAAACACTTATTCTTACAGTAATTTTGCCTAAGCACTCACAGTTCTTTCCATCTTTTAGTGACTGCTGTTCAATCTCATAGTTGTTCAAAAGTTTTGGTAGCTGACGCTACAGTGCTTAGCGAATTTAGCTTAGCAGCTAGCGATGGCTTCTCCTTCTCTCTCTCCTACTTTCTCCTGCTCGGTGTGTCAGATGTTCAGTTACTCCTCTACCTCCTTTAGCAGCAATGGTACGTGTAACAAGTACATGGACATGGAGGCGAGGCTCAGTGATTTAGAAGTCTGGCCTGAGTTAGCCTCTGGTAGCCGTCCCCCGGCATCCTCTGTGCAGCCAGGAAGGGGGGGCTGGGTGACTGTCCGAAGGAGGAATAGTCGTAAGCATTCCACGGGGCACCATCAACCTGTTCACGTTTCTAACAGATTTTCCCCACTCAGCGACACACCCGCTGAGAAACCAACTCTGATCATTGGCATTTTGAGAAACATGAAGTTAGCGAAGCCAGCGTCCATAGTTAAGTGCATCCCTGGGGCCAGAGCGGGTGACATTGAATCTTATTTGAAACTGCTGGCTAAGGATAAACATAAATACAGTAAGATTGTTATTCACGTCGGTTACGCCAATTGGAGGTCACTAAGATTAATGTTGAGTCGGCGTGTACATATGCAAAAACAATGTCGGACACCGTAGTTTTCTCTGGACCCCTGCCAAATCTGACCAGTGATGACATGTATAGCCGCATGTCGTCATTCTGCCACTGGTTGTCGAGGTGGTGTCCAGCAAACGATGTGGGCTTTGTAGATCATTAGCAGACTTTCTGGGGAAGACCTGGTCTGGTTCGGAAAGATGGCATCCATCCCACTTGGGAAGGAGCAGCTCTCATTTCTAGAAATCTGGCCAATTTTATTAGTGGACCAAATCCATGACAACCCAGAGTTGAGACCAGGATGCAGAGTCGCAGTCTAACACATTTCTCTGCCCTTCTATTTCAGCAGTTACCCACCCAAAACCCTACGCAGAGTCGCAGTCTAACATACTTCTCTGCCCTTCTATTTCAGCAGTTACCCACCCAAAACCCTACGCAGAGTCGCAGTCTAACATACTTCTCTGCTCCTCCATTTCAGGAGTTACTTCGTAGTAACATAGTGACGGTGTCTGCCCCCAGACCATCGAAATTATTTAAATCAAAGGTAAACAGAAGAGGAGCTGTGCATAAAAACTATAAAATTAAAATCACAAGAGCAATAGTCCAAACTAATAGGAAAATTAAATGTGGACTATGTGGACATCAGATCTCTCTCTTCTAAAGGTGTACTAGTAAATGAACTAATATCAGATTATGAAATTGATTTATTTTGTCTTACTGAAACCTGGCTCGGTGATGGAGAATATGTTAGCCTAAATGAATCCACCCCTGCTAGTCATATTAATTCTCACATTCCTCGAGGCACAGGCCGAGGAGGTGGAGTTGCAGCTATCTTCGACTCTAGCCTACTAATCAGCTCTAAACCTAAACTAAACTATAACTCATTTGAAAGCCGTGTTCTTAGTCTTTCACATCCAAGTTGGAAATCACTGCAACCAATTCTTTTTGTTATAGTGTACCGAGCACCTGGTCCGTACTCTGAATTCTTATCTGAATTTGCAGAGTTTTTGTCAAGTTATTATTGTAGGGGATTTTAATATTCATGTGGACGTTGAGAATGACAGCTTTAGTACTGCGTTTATCTCTCTGTTAAATTCCATTGGCTTCTCTCAGAGTGTTCATAGACCGACTCACTGTTTTAACCACACCCTCGACCTTGTTTTGGTATATGGTATTGAAATTGAACATTTAATAGTGTTCCCACAGAATCCCTCTTTATCACTGTTTGATAACTTTTGAGTTTGTATTGTTGAACTACACGCCATTGGGCAAAAATGTCTATACAAGATGTCTGTCTGATAGTGCTGTGGCTAAATTTAAGGATGCTTTTCCATCAGCTCTAAATACATTAAAGTCACAAAGTAACAGAGGACTCCAATGCTAATTTCAGTCCCACCCAAATCGATCATCTTGTTGATAGTGCTGCAGGCTCGCTGCGAATGACACTCGACTCTGTAGCACCTCTAAAAAAGAAAATAATAAAACAAAGACGTTTAGCTCCATGGTAATACTGAAACTCGCAAATTAAAGCAAATATTGCGGAAACTTGAGAGGAATTGGCGTTCCACCAAACTGGAAAATTCTCATTTAATTTGGCAAGATAGTCTTAAAACTTATAGGAAGGCCCTCCGTAATGCCAGAGCAGTGTACTACTCGTCATTAATAGAGGTAAATAGGAACAACCCCAGGTTTCTTTTCAGCACTGTAGCCAGGCTGACAGAGAGTCACAGCTCTATTGAGCCAAGTATTCCCATAGCTCTCAGTAGTTACGACTTCATGAGCTTCTTTAATGATAAAATTCTAGCTATTAGAGACAAAATTCACCAAGACCTGCCCTCAACTGGCACCGACTTATCTCTAAACTCAGGAACCTTAGAAACAGCTGTAGAACCGGATATATGTTTAGACTGTTTTGCTTCCCTCAACCTTTACCAACTAACTTCAATAATTTCTTCATCTAAACCATCAACCTGCCTCTTAGACCCCATCCCGACTAGGTTGCTTAAAGATGTTTTACCCTTAGTCAGCACCTCTATACTAGATATGATCAATCTATCTTTATCAACAGGCTATGTACCACAGTACTTTAAAGTAGCTGTAATTAAACCTCTTCTGAAAAAGCCCAAACTTGATCCGGATGTTTTAGCCAACTATAGACCTATATCTAACCTTCCATTTCTCTCTAAGATCCTGGAGAAAGCAGTTGCTAAACAGCTGTGTGACTTTCTACAGAGCAATAGTTTATTTGAGGATTTTCAGTCAGGATTTAGATCTCATCATAGCACAGAGACAGCACTGGTGAAAATTACTAACGACCTCCTTATTGCATCAAACAAAGGACTTGTCTCTGTACTGGTTTTATTAGATCTTAGTGCTGCATTTGATACCACTGACCATCAGATCCTATTGCAGAGACTGGAACATTTCATTGGCATTAAAGGAACCGCTCTAAGCCGGTTTAAGTCCTATTAGTTTGTAAATGTTAACGATGAGTCCTCCATGCACGCAAAGTTAGTCATGGAGTTCCACAAGGATCTGTCCTCAGACCAATCCTCATCACTTTATATATGCTTCCTTTAGGCAATATTATAAGGAAATATTCCATAAACTTTCATTGTTATGCAGATTATACTTATATCTATTGATCAAGCCAGATGAAACTCATCAGTTAGCTAAACTTCAAATGTGCCTTCAGGATGTTAAAACCTGGATGACCTGTAATTTTCTAATGTTAAACTCAGATAAAACTGAAGTTATTGTTCTGGGGCCTAAGCACCTCCGTGATGCATTATCTAAAGATATAGTTTCCCTTGATGGCATCACCCTGGCCTCCAGCACCACTGTGAGGAATCTTGGAGTTATCTTTGATCAGGACATGTCGTTTAAGTCTCACATTAAGCAAATTTCTAGGACCGCCTTTTTTCACCTCCGTAATATTGCGAAAATCAGGAACATCCTGTCTAAAAATGATGCCGAAAAACTAGTCCATGCATTTGTTACTTCTAGGCTGGATTACTGCAATTCCTTATTATCAGGCTGCTCAAAAAGTCCATTAAGACTCTTCAGCTGATTCAGAATGCTGCAGCACGTGTTCTGACAGGAACCAGGAAAAGAGATCATATTTCTCCTGTTTTAGCTTCTCTGCATTGGCTTCCAGCAAAATCCAGAATAGAATTTAAAATCATTCTTCCCATCATGGATTTCCCATGATGCACTGAGCTCCTCTCTCCTCTACTTTCTCTCCCTCTGTATGCAACCTCATCCCATTATTGCATGTTACTAACACAACTTCTCCCCTTTCCGGTAGTCTTGTGCTTTCTCGTCCCTCTCCTCTCTCCTCCTATCACTTCCTGCAGGTGTTTCTGGCTCTGGAGCTGTGGAGTCTGGATCTGTGGCTGCGGGTCACCTGCTGCCCCCGTGTTGCTGCTCGACACCCTCTGCTACAACAACTATTATTGTTATTATAATCATTATCATTACGATTGTTATCATTAACATTACTTTAAATATCTGTACCATTTTTCATTTAGTCTATAGCAACATCATCTTTACTGTCTGTACCTCTGCGTGTCTATATTATGTACACTGCCTCTCTCCCCTCTCTCTCCTTCCATCCTTCTCTTTTTCTCTCTGTTCCTCTCACTTCACTGGCTTCCCGTCTCTGCCAGGGTTGAATACAATGTCTCCCTCCTCTCTCACCAGTGGCTCCATGGCACTGAAAGAACTACTTACCCCTTTAACTTTAAAACGATCCCTTCGTTTAACAAACTCAAATGGCCTCTGCTTCCCCAGAAGCTCAGCACCATAAGTGATCTGGCTTTCTGCTGTGCTGCTCCTGGGCTCTGGAACACCCTCCCCGACCATCGGAAGGCACTTCAGACTACTGAGAGTTTAAAAAAAGGACTTAACAACTTTCTTTTTAGCAGAACTTATAACTTTTTATTAACCTTGCTGGTTGCTGCTTTATGACCAACTTTGTTTTTATATTTATGCTTTTACCCTGTAGCACTTTGAGATTTTCTTCAAATGTAAAGTGTGTTATGAATAAAATTCATTATTATCCATCCATTGTCAACCGCTTATCCTGTGTACAGGGTCGCGGGGGGCTGGAGCCTATCCCAGCTGACATCGGGGCGGGGTACACCCTGGACAGGTCGCCAGTCCATCGCAGGGCCACACATCTACAGACAACCAGTCACACTCACATTTGCACCTAAGGGCAATTTAAAGACACCAATTAACCTAGCCTGCATGTCTTTGGATGGGTGGGAGGAAGCCGGAGCACCCGGAGAGAACCCACGCGGACACGGGGAGAATATGCAAACTCCACACAGAAAGGCTACCTTCTTGCAGTGCTAAACACTGCACCACCGCGCCGCCCCCAAAATTCATTATTATCATCATTATTATTATTATTTAAGTATATAAACTGAACACAACTTCTCTCTGTTTAGATCACCTGAGAGGTCTGGGTGGATCAGAAATATATTTTGGCCCAAAACCATTCAGTGTTTTATAAACCAGTTCTCTGACAGAATGAAAACGACGGTCAAGAACCATAGCAGCTGTCTGAAGGATTTTTTAGGAAGACCTGTAAAGACATCGTTACAGTGGTCAAGTTGACTGAAGATAAATGCATGGACATGTTTTTCCAGATCCTACTGAGACAGAAGTCATTTAATCTTGGATAATATTCTTCAGGTGATAGCAGGAAATAGTAGTCCCATTTCCCAGGGAAGTCATTTATTCCTTGGACTTGCACCAGAGATCCAGGGAGGACTTCCACATTTACTTCTAACTGGTGGATCTTGGTTTCCAGCTCTGCAGTTTTCTGTAGAGGCTTATGGAAGTAGTCTTGCTGAGGCATCTTGCTGCTAAATACCATACAGCAGTACAGGCTTGGTAGTCTCATCAACATGAGATCACTGATACCTGGGGTGATTTTTGAGACACTAAGTGTTACTACAACTAAGTGTTGTAGTATAACCAGCAGTATATCATTAATGTGTAAGGTGATTTTGGGGGCACTACATTGTATAAGTGTGAAGTTATTGAATTTCTCGGCAGAATGTGTTTTCGGTGGTGCACTTTGTAGACGGTCCCTGCGGTCTCGTCTCAACCTGCTGCACGTAGAGACCAGTGTTATTTGTGCTGCTCCTAGGAAGACTAATTTATCTGAAAATGTACTTGTAGCTTGTTGTCTACTTAACTACGATAATAAAGAGGCGTCGTTTGTGTTTTAAACACGTTTTGCTTACGAGGTATTGATCCCGGAAGTTCGAATCTGTGAATATAGTTATAATATATATAACTTTACTGAACTCAGTAATAAATGGCTCCTTTCCAGTTATCTCTAATTTAGAGATCTTTTCTCGTAATTATGACATCTTATCTCGTAATTATGACATATAAGACTTCCAGTTCTTTTTTCTTTGGTGAATGCAATGCGATTCCGTAGCCTACCCTTTGCTTAGCTGGAAATAGAATAGAAAAAATATATTAACCTTAGGCCTATGTGTTTGTTCAGTGTGTCTGTATTCTTAATTTATATATCATTTTAAATTTTAAAAATAAAAAAGTATAGGTAGGCCTATAGTTTTGTTTGAATCAGGTTTGCAAGGCGGTTGCCTTCGAACCCTCCATTTTCTATCATGTGATTTTGGAACCCGGAATAACAATAACAACTCCTACTGGTCTTCTCTCAGGAACGGGACTCGAGCTTCACGAAGGACCCGTTTTCTACAAAGCCGTAATGAAGTCGGCTCTGCTTCACGTATCGGCGCCGTTTGTGCTTTGCGTCGCCTTGGCGAACACCAGCTTGTTCGCCAATGTGGAGGTGGACTTGTCTTATGACCATTATGCGGAGAAAAGGGTTGATCACATGCCCGGTTTCCTGGCGATGCCCTGTAACTGTCTGGTTAACCTGGCCTACATCTGCATGGGACTGTATTGGCTACGGTGGCAGGGAGGCATCAGCGAAACGGAGCGGAGCCGGTATATGAGACAAGTTTTCGCTTTCATGGCTGTCTTTTACGGACCCGTACAGTGGACGCGCTTGGCAGTGCTACGGCGCGCTCCCGCCGTGCTCGACCAGTGGTTCACATTACCGATCTTCGCGTGGGTCCCGGTGTGGATCCGCTATATAGAGCAGGGACCGGCGAAGTGGCGCGTGTCGGACGCGGCAGCGCTGGAACTGTTCTCTATCCTCAGCTACGGTCTGGCGCTGGCGCACGAGCGGGGCTTCGAAATGGCGTTGGGCTGTCACGTCGCCCTTGCGGCGTACAAGGGAGTTCGCGTGCAGCTGGGGCACGGGGACAGCCGCACGCGCGGATATATGCTGCTGGCGTTGCTGTCCTGTGCGGGGTTCGTGGTGCTAAAGCTGCTGGATCACTGGCTCGCTCGCCAGTCGCTCTTCCAACGGCTCACCGGACACTTTTGGTCCAAAGTGTGCGACGTGCTGCAGTTCCACTTCAGCTTCTGTTTCCTGACCACGCTGACAGAGAGGGTGCAGGGAAAAACCGCCTCACAGCGGGAGTGAGGACGCTCTGATCGGCTTATGTAACTGGGCTATTCAACATTAAACAACTGGCTTTGATTGGACTCTGAATTAGATTTGGAATCACAAAAACCGATACAGCCCACAGTGGACTGTAATAATGGACAGGATAAAAACCCTTCCACAGTGGGCTCACCCAGTCATGATGTCCACCCAGCCCGCCAGTCAAGCTTTAATGAAAGTTATGACTCATAATACAAATAGTGCATTTCCTAAAATCTTAAGTACCCAACTCTCCATTTTCCATAATAAAACCTTTTTACACCTCCTTTTTAAAAGCAAGTCCAGATTCAGAGTGTCTGACACCCTCTGTTAAGCGCCCCGACATGACCTGTGCGATGTAACCCTTAATGAAGGAAATTTCTTTACAATGTGATAAATGTACATGACAAAGACATGCAACTTCAAACTCATGTCTCGCAAATGAAATGTAATCACATGAAATTCAGATTTTACACATATCAATGCTTTTTTATATGTGATTCATTCAAAACAGGCACATGTGGTCTTTGTAAATTTCACATGTGAAAACATGAATGTCAAATGCTATTTCTGTAAGGGTAAATTTGGCATTTTTAGGTAACAAAAATAAACAAGGGATTTGATATTTTCAATCAGATGTTTTTGTGGAGGTGGTTGTGGAACAGCATCTAGACCTTCGTGTTGTGGGGAAAAATGACTGAATAAATAAAGTGCACTAAGGGGACTTCAACCATGACCTCAGGATTTCTAAGGTGGGTAACTGTCCCCATAAAGGAACCTCTGACACAATACAGTATACTCTTCATACAATCCATATTAAGAATGAAAGGTATAGAAAACCTCTTGTGTCTCAGCTGATAAAATTGAATTGAAACATTTCAGGTGGAAATTTGGATTATTGCAACAAAAACAAAATGAATCAATAAGAATATATATTTCTTTACTTTTAACACATTTAAAAGAAAGGGAAAAAATACTTTATAAATGAATAACAAAAGTGGACCGTTCATTTCTCGGAAATCAGCTTTATTGTCAAGCAGATTAACACAAACAAGGAATTTGTCTGTAATTACATAGTGATGTCGATGTCAGATAAATGCATGTTTATAAGATGTGCCATTCTGGGGTTGTCCTTTTGAAATTTCTGTGAAATAAATGTGAAACCCCTCACATGTTTACAAGTCATGTTTAATGATAGCATTGAGGACGGGCTCTAATGAGGGTTTCTTATTGGTCCACAGCAGGGCCAGGCCTGCCTCCCGGAAGTGCTGATGGGAGCAATAGATAAGAGGGTTCAGACCACAGTCCAAGTATGACATCACTGATGACAGTGTCCTTAACCACTCAGGTGCTGGTGACAGGTCCCTCCTGCCCAGCAGGATCATCTGATTTGTCAGTGGAGAGAAAGAAACAAAATCAGTCTATGAGTAGACAAGTGGACGAGTGTAAATTCATCTAAGCACATGCAGATACAATAGCTTGTGTTGTTTCATGTATATGTAACTTTTGAGTGAGTGCATGTGTCACCTCAGACACAACAAAAGGAGTGTAGCAGAGGATGTAGGAGGCCACCAGCAGAGGAGTGACTGCAGACAGATCTGCTTCATCATCACTGAGACAACAAGGAAACAAGATGGAGAGAGGAGGAAGAATTACTGCTTTGTTCACATGCACAGAGAAATTCCTTTGTTAACCTGCACACTCAAGCTACCTATAATAGCATAGCATTATGCTGTAGCTATTTCAATAGATAGTATATTGCAGGTATTTCTGTATTAGCAGTAAGTTGTAATTGCTCAGTTAAGGAGGAGGTTAGGTGGTGTAGTCATGGTTTCAGGGAGTAGAACTTAAAGCACAATAATTATAATACACATATATAAAACACCTTGAGGACCCCAAGTCCTATGCACACAAATTTAGTTCAGCATTTAACACTGCAGCCTCACATGCTCATCCAGAAACTGAAACACGTGAATGTTCACTCTTGGAGTCTCAACTGGTATTTTACTTTTTGTTAAAAACCGTACTCAGCTGCTCAGAGTGAATTATTCTCTCTCAGAGCCCACACCAATCAGCACTGGTGCCCTTCAGAGCTATGTTAGCTCTCCAGTTCTCTTTACACTGTATACTAACTGTACGTCCACTGGACGCTGACTGGTTGCTGACATACTGCGGTAAGCGTGTCGACTCATTTCTGTTTCCGGTGCTTGTGTGTTGGTACCGTGTTGTGCTGCTCTCGCTAAATAACAGTTACATTTGTTAGTTTACAGCAGCCAACTGTCCGCTAAACTCTTATTCTTACAGTAATTTTGCCTAAGCACTCACAGTTCTTTCCATGTTTTAGTGACTGCTGTTCAATCTCATAGTTGTTCAAAAGTTTTGGTAGCTGACGCCACAGTACTTTAGCTTAGCCGTTAGCGACTTTAGCTTAGCAGCTAGCGATGGCTTCTCCTTCCACCTCTCTCTCTCTTACTTTCTCCTGCTCGGTGTGTCAGATGTTCAGTTACTCCTCTGCCTCCTTTAGCGGTAATGGTATGTGTAACAAGTGTAGTTTATTTATAGACATGGAGGCGAGGCTCAGTGATTTAGAAGTCCGGCTCTGCATCTTGGTAGATCAGTCTTCAGCTACTGTAGCTAGCCAGTCCCCGGTAGTCGGTGCGGAACGGCCTGAGTTAGCCTCTGGTAGCCGTCCCCCGGCATCCTCTGTGCAGCCAGGAAGGGGGGGCTGGGTGACTGTCCGAAGGAGGAATAGTCGCAAGCATTCAAAGTCCGCGGGACACCATCAACCTGTTCACGTTTCTAACAGATTTTCCCCACTCAGCGACACACCCGCTGAGAAACCAACTCTGATCATTGGCAGCTCCATTTTGAGAAACGTGAAGTTAGCGAAGCCAGCGGCCATAGTTAAGTGCATCCCTGGGGCCAGAGCGGGCGACATTGAGTCTTATTTGAAACTGCTGGCTAAGGATAAACTTAAATACAGTAAGATTGTTATTCACGTCGGCGGTAATGACTCCCGGTTACGCCAATCGGAGGTCACTGAGATGAATGTTGAGTCGGTGTGTACATATGCAAAAACAATGTCGGACACCGTAGTTTTCTCTGGACTCCTGCCAAATCTGACCAGTGATGACATGTATAGCCGCATGTCGTCATTCCACCGCTGGTTGTCGAGGTGGTGTCCAGCAAACGATGTGGGCTTTGTAGATAATTGGCAGACTTTCTGGGGAAGACCTGGTCTGGTTCGGAGAGACGGCATCCATCACACTTGGGAAGGAGCAGCTCTCATTTCTAGAAATGTGGCCAAGTTTATTAGTGGACCAAATCCATGACAACCCAGAGTTGAGACCAGGAGGCAGAGTTGCAGTCTAACACACTTCTCTGCTCCTCCATTTCAGGAGTTACTTAGTGAAAATCCTATAGTGACGGTCAGTGTCTGCCCCCCGACCATCGAAATTATTTAAATCAAAGGTAAACAGAAGAGGAGCTGTGCATAAAAACCTCATAAAAATTAAAACCACAAGAGCAATAGTCCAAACGTATAGGAAAATTAAATGTGGACTATGTGGACGTCAGATCTCTCTCTTCTAAAGGTGTACTAGTAAATGAACTAATATCAGATTATGATATTGATTTATTTTGTCTTACTGAAACCTGGCTGGGTGATGGAGAATATGTTAGCCTAAATGAATCCACCCCTCCTAGTCATATTAATACTCACATTCCTCGAGGCACAGGCCGAGTGTATTGGTGTATGGTATTGAAATTGAACATTTAGTGGTGTTCCTACAGAATCCCTCTTTATCCGACCACTGTTTGATAACTTTTGAGTTTGTATTGCTGAACTACACGCCATTGGGCAAACATTCTATACATGATGTTTGTCTGATAGTGCTGTAGCTAAATTTAGGATTAGGATGCGATTCCATCAGCTCTAAATTCATTATCAAGTCACAAAGTAACAGAGGACTCCTATGCTAATTTCAGTCCCTCCCAAATCGATCATCTTGTTGATAGTGCTGCAGGCTCGCTGCGAATGACACTCGACTCTGTAGCCCCTCTAAAAAAGAAAATAATAAAACAAAGACGGTTAGCTCCATGGTATAATACTGAAACTCGCAAATTAAAGAAAATATCGCGGAAACTTGAGAGGAATTGGCGTTCCACCAAACTGGAAAATTCTCGTTTAATTTGGCAAGATAGTCTTAAAACTTAGGGAAGGCCCTCCGTAATGCCATAGCAGCGTACTACTCGTCATTAATAGAGGTAAATAGGAACAACCCCAGGTTTCTTTTCAGCACTGTAGCCAGGCTGACAGAGAGTCACAGCTCTATTGAGCCAAGTATTCCCATGCTCTCAGTAGTTATAACTTCATGAGCTTATTTAATGATAAAATTCTAGCTACTAGAGACAAAATTCACCAAGACCTGCCCTCAACTGGCACCGAATTATCTCCAAACTCAGGAACCTTATAAACAGCTGTAGAACCAGATATATGTTTAGACTGTTTTGCTTCCCTCAATCTTTACCAACTAACTTCAATAATTTCTTCATCTAAACCATCAACATGCCTCTTAGACCCCATCCCGACTAGGTTGCTTAAAGATGTTTTACCCTTAGTCAGCACTTCTATACTAGATATGATCAATCTATCTTTATCAACAGGCTATGTACCACAGTACTTTAAAGTAACTGTAATTAAACCTCTTCTGAAAAAGCCCAAACTTGATCCGGATGTTAGTCATGGAGTTCCTCAAGGATCTGTCCTCGGACCAATCCTGTTCACTTTATATATGCTTCCTTTAGGCAATATTATCAGGAAATATTCCATAAGCTTTCATTGTTATGCAGATGATATTCAGTTATATCTATCGATCAAGCCAGATGAAACTCATCAGTTAGCTAAACTTCAAATGTGCCTTCAGGATGTTAAAACCTGGATGACCTAATTTTCTAATGTTAAACTCAGATAAAACTGAAGTTATTGTTCTGGGGCCTAAGCACCTTTTTTAAGCAAATTTCAAGGACCGCCTTTTTTCACCTACGTAATATTGCGAAAATCAGGAACATCCTGTCTAAAAATGATGCAGAAAAACTAGTCCATGCATTTGTTACTTCTAGGCTGGATTACTGCAATTCCTTATTATCAGGCTGCTCAAAAAAGTCCATTAAGACTCTTCAGCTGATTCAGAATGCTGCAGCACGTGTTCTGACAGGAACCAGGAAAAGAGATCATATTTCTCCTGTCTTGGCTTCTTTGCATTGGCTTCCAGTGAAAACCAGAATAGAATTTAAAATCATTCTTCTTACCTACAAAGCTCTTAATGGTCAGGCACCATCTTATCTTAAAGAGCTCATAGTACCTTACTACCCCACCAGAGCACTGCGCTTCCAGAATGCAGGATTACTTGTGGTTCCTAGAGTCTCCAAAAGTAGAATGGGATCCAGAGCGTTCAGCTATCATGCTCCTCTCCTGTGGAACCAGGTTCCAGTTTGGGTTCAGGAGGCAGACACCATCTCCACATTTAAGAGTAGGCTTAAGACTTTCCTCTTTGATAAAGCTTATAGTTAGGGCTGGCTCAGGTTAGTCCTGAACCATCCCTTAGTTATGCTGCTATAGGCCTAGATTGCCGGGGATTTCCCATGATGCACTGAGCTCCTCTCTCCTCTACTTTCTCTCCCTCTGTATGCAACCTCATCCCATTATTGCATGTTACTAACACAACTTCTCCCCTTTCCGGTAGTCTTGTGCTTTCTCGTCCCTCTCTCTCCTCCTATCACTTCCTGCAGGTGTTTCTGACTCTGGAGCTGTGGAGTCTGGATCTGTGGCTGCGGGCCACCTGCTGCCCCGTTTCCTGCTCGACACCCTCTGCTGCAACGACTATTGTTCCTAGTCCTATTGTTATTATTGTTATATAATCATTAACATTATGACTGTTACCATTACACCACTATAAATATCTGTACCATTATTCATTCAGTCTATAGCAACATCACCTTTACTGTCTGTACCTCTGTGTGTGTATATTGTGTAGGCTGCCTCCCTCCCCTCTCTCTCCTTACTCCCTCTCTTTTCTCCTGTTCCTCTACTGCTCTCTCTCTCTCTCCCTCTCTCTCTCTCTCTCTCTCTCTCTCCCTCTCTCTCTTCACCCCAACCGGTCGAGGCAGATGTCCGCCCACCCTGAGCCATGGTTCTGCTCGAGGTTTCTGCCTCTTAAAAGGAATTTTTTTCCTTGCCTCTGTTGTCTAGTGCTTGCTCTTAGTGGGAACTGTTGGGCTTCTGTAAATAGCATCATAGAGTACGGTCTAGAACTGCTCTTTAATGAAAAGCACTGTGAGATAACTGTTGTTGTGATTTGGCGCTAATAAATGAAACTGAATTGAATTGAATTGAACTAACGACTGCAGTAGACTCCACCCTGACAATTATATTTCATGTATATGTAACTTGTGAGTGAGACAATACAGCAGTCTTTGGCCTTATGCAAAAAATAGAAATCTAGCAGCATGTCCATAAGTGGAGGTAGCATAGGTGTGGCCGACCCAGGGCCCCGGCTGGGTAGGGTGCCCCTTAAGTCGTTGGTGATGTTAAGGTTAGTTGATTATAGAAATAGAAATAGAAAACTTCATTGTCCTTGTCACTGTACAACGAAATGTCAAAGTACTGACCAGCCAGTGCATCATTCCTAACATATAACTTAAAATAGTAAAAATAATAGTAGCTAAAAGCAGCATGACAGGCATTCATAT